>NW_027397080.1:5300893-5491514 GCF_003265705.2 Callorhinus ursinus | reverse complement strand
TGCCGTCTACGTATTATATACACCGCACGTGTCTGTGTGTGTGTGCTATAGATGCCGTTGTCTATGTATTATATACACCGCACGTGTGTGTGTGCTATAGATGCCGTCTATGTATTATATACACCGCACGTGTCTGTGTGTGTGTGCTATAGATACCGTCTGTCTATGTATTATATATACTACACGTATATGTATGTATATACTATATATACTATAGTGGTCTATATAAGTGTGCAATACCATTATGTTTAAAAACATGGTATATATACCTTAACTGAAAAAATACTTTCTGGCTAAAATATGCTAATCGTCATCTGAGCTTTCAGCAAGTGGTAACCACTGGTCATAGATCACAATAACAAATATAAAAATGAGAAAGTTTGAAATTTTTCAAGAATTACCAAAATGTGACAGAGACCTGAAGTGCACAGGGGATAATTGGTGGCCATTTTAGAGGCTGCCTACACACTGAACATTACAATTTCTGGGGCAGAAGGAAAAGAAACATGACAAATTGTGCATTGGCTCCTAAAAGATTCCTTTTGGAAGTGGCATACAGTACTTCAGCTCATATTTTGTGGCCAAACAGGTTGCACTGTCATCACTAATTTCCAAAGGATGGGAAATTGCAGTCCTATCATGTACTGGAAAGAAGAGGGAACCCAGAACATTTGTGAACAGTACCGACTACCAGAGTCACAGGTGCAGAACGTGACGTTAACTGGGATTTGTCCTTTAGTCCAGGATGGAAACTAGGATTAAGAGGTGAGGCATTAAGGACCCCACAATGTAAAAAGAACCATAAATAACTGGGGGCCAGATAACCTCTCCACTTCCAGGGCTTACTAAAAGGTGACCAAACAGGCTTCTCCATCCTCAACCATTTTCTCAGACCTGTTCTGACAACCCCCACCACCTCAAATAACTTCAAGATTAGTTGGCGGGTGGGGATGGAAACCAGCAGCCATGAATCAGCCTTGGGGGAGAAGGCCCCCCGGGGTTTGCTCCAAAAATTAAGTGAGTCTTCTAAGAGATGCCCTCGTGGAGATTGGAGCGGCTTACAAGAAGGAAGTGGGAAACCTGTATAGAAACAGGAGGGAGAAAGGGCGGCCAAGTGGACATCACATTAAGTGTCCTGACTGGGGACGGGGGAGGGGTCCAGGTTTTGGCAGGGGTCACCCTGGGCTGGGGCTACGCATCAGAGAACTGTGCGAGAGGGAGGGCCGCACACTCGGGCCCCGGGCGACCCTATCTGAGAACGCCTGCTGGCCCAGAGGAGCCAGTGCGATGACATTCCATAAAGGACCACCGGCCAAATAAGAGAACCAGTCCCCGCCCGTCTCTTAGCCCAACCCTTAAGAAGCCAGACTCCCAAGTGCGAGGCTCGGGCTCGGAGCTCTGCCGTGCGGCGCAAGCTTCCACATCGGAGGGAGGGAGAACGTCCTCCCACTGAGGATCCCAGGAACTGAAATTAAAAAGTGACTCTCCTACCCCCTGGCAGGACTGGCAGAGTAACCTCTGCACGCCGCGGGGCCAGGTTGGTCAACCGGCAGGCAGCCGCGGGGGGACAGAGGCGGCGCGCCGCCGGGTCTCGTGGGAAGTGCTGCGGCTCTCCGCGCGCAGGCGCAGTGCTGCCGGGCGGCGGGCTTAGTCCCGGCCGCCGAGGGCTCTTCGCAGCGCCCCCAGTTACTCGCGGAGAGACTGGGGCTCACAGAGGCACTCTGGCTCAGCCGAACGATGGAGATCAGAACGCCAGAGTGCGTGTGCGATGGAGGGACTTGAACCCCCAAATCTGGGGCCCCGGGGGGCGATGGTCTCGAAAAGAGTGTGATGCCGAGATTTGACTGTAGAGGGTGGGAACCTTCCAGGTTCTCTAAAGCACTCACTTCACGGTGCTCTGCTCATCTCCGACGGGGGTTAGTGGCATCTGCCTCCGAGTGGCTCGTGGATCCCTTTCTCCTTCCGACTCTAGGCTTGGCTCTGCAGCCCTGTGCCCGGCTGCTCCGGCTCTGAGCGCCTCCCAGGTCCGGGCCGCGATCCTGTGTCTCCCCTCTCAGAGCAGTGTGGCCCTGGAGGCATCCTCAGGTTTCTCCCGCAAGTGTCTGGTCGCCTGCGTTGCCGTTCTTGGGTCCAGAGGTCCCTAGCCTGAGTTCCTCCAGGTATGTATCCTGAGAGGAGCTTTGAGCCCGGCTGGGTTTTCGAAGACTTGCTGGGGTGGGGGTTGGGGGAGGCATATAGAGATTTGGAGCCCAGGAGAAAGTTGCCAGCCGAAGACATGGTGTTCCTGAGCCAGTGGGAACAAGCCATGCTCTAATGAATGAAGGCTGCAGCAACACAGGCAGCTGGAACCCATCCTTCAGGGGACACACCTGTGACCTGAGGCCTGCCAAAACTGAGCCAAGGCTGGGGTGTGCAGGAGGACGGGATTGTGGAGACGCTGGGGCTGCAGAGGTCACTTAGCAAGGCTTGGGTCAGGTGACGACTTTCAGAGACCAGGGAGAGACTGTGGAGGTTTGACTCAGAACAGAGGAAGGACAACTTAACTGAGATGGTGAACAATCTGTAGCATGGAGAAAAGAAGGCAACATAGGGCAGGGGGGTTGAGGGAATGGTTCAGACAAGGCAGAACAATGGCCACACTCTCTGGGAGCTGCAAGGAAGGCTTGGTGTCTCATGGCTCCTTTCTCCTCCAGCTCTGCGTCCTTAACTCCCTGACCTTGCCTAGGAGGAAGAAGAGATGACCACTTCCCAGGTAAGATGCAGTTTTCCTTTTTCAGTCCAGACTCTTGAGGAAAAACATAAGTTCCTCTTTCTTCCTTAGGAAAGGAGAAGGAAATATTCATGGAGCACTTACTGCATGCTAGATACACTCAACATTGACTTTTCTTTTAATTTTCACAATAGGTGTGAGAAGGGGATATTATTCCCATTTTACAGATGTAGCAACTGCCTCAGTGAGGTTTAGAGGCTTGTCAAGTTCACCAAGCTATTAAATGGGGAAGTCAGGATTCATCTCTAGGTCCCTAGCCTCTGCTGTACACGTTGTCAATGGACAGGTCTTGTTATCCATGGACTGGGCATAAGTTGTCCACATCCAAAGGACTGGGTCTAATCTGTGAAATGAGGGACTCCAAAGAGAATGCTACCTTCAGGCCTGATGCCCTCCTTTAAGTTTGTTCTCTACCTGACATGTTGCTCCTTCATTTATCCACTTAGTTGTGATGCTCTTTTTATTTGTAAGAGTAAGACAAATTGACTTAGATACACCTCTTCGAAATACGTGGTTTCTTTGGGGGAGATTAATATATACATGTGTAAAATAGTGATTACTCATGTATCCATTAATTAAAATGAAAGAAGCCATATTTAAGTATCAATCTGAGGATTGAAGTCCGTGGTATCAGTGGCTAGAGCAGGGTGATTGAGGAAGACTTCCTAAAGTAGGTGAGCTTTTGTTTCTTAAAGAGAAGATTTGAGTATATGAACTTCCATACCTCTTTCAAGTCTTTACTTTTTTTATTGTTGATAATTGTTTTATGGCCTAATAGGTGGTCAATTTTTACAATGTTTCATGTGTGCTTGAGTACAATATGTATTTTCTAATGGTAGGTGCCAACATCTATAGGTGTCCATTTATTTTTGTTTGACCCATCAGTAATTGAGGAAAAAAAATATGTGAAATTTCTTTGAGTAGTAGATATGTCAGTTTCTCTCTACAGTACTTACATTGTTTAAAAAGATGTAATTCGTGGGCGCCTGGGTGGCTCAGATGGTTAAGCGTCTGCCTTCGGCTCAGGTCATGATCCCAGAGTCCTGGGATCGAGTCCCACATCAGGCTCCCTGCTCTGTGGGGAGCCTGCTTCTCCCTCTGCCTCTCTCTCTCTCTCTCTCTGACTCTCATGAATAAATAAATAAAACATTTAAAAAAAAAGATGTAATTCGTGGATGTTTTAAGAGGTATATACAAGTTTAGAGTTGTTATATCTTCATGGAGAATTGAATTTTTTATCTCTATGCACTGACCTTTTATTTCACTAGTGATGCTTTTCATCTAGAAATTTACTTTGTTTGATATTACTATAGCTATTCCAGCTTTCTTTTGGTTATTATTTTTTCCATACTTTTATTTCAACCTTTTCATGGCCTTATGCTTTAGGTGTATCTCTTGTTAACAATTTAAAGCTGAAAAAAAATTTAAAGCTGAATTCTCCCTCCTCCCCCCTCATCTCTGCCTTTTAACTGGCAGGTTTAGTCTATTTGCTTTTAGTGTAGTTATTGGTATATTTGATGTGTTTATACCATCTTACCTTTTTTTAAAAAGTAGGCTCCACACCCAGTGTGGAGCCCAACGTGGGGCTTGAACTCACAACCTTGAGATCAAGACCCAAGCTGATATCAAGAGTCAGACACTTAACTAACTGAGCCACCCAGGTGCCCCTATACTTACATTTTAATTTTATTTGTCCATTTTTCTGTTTTTTCCCTCCTTTCTTACCTTTTGGTTTTTGTATATTGTTTTTTAAGTGGCTAGGGTTTTTTTTTTTACCCCTCTGTATTTGTTTTAAATTTAAAACCTATATCTATTCTTTGGGTGGTTATCCTTGAAATTTTATGATATATTTGCAAATCTAAGTTTAAACAACTCAAAGAATATTGCAAAGACTTTAAAACTCTTTACTGCTGATCACATCTTCACTTGACTTGTAAGCGATTATTTTCTGCATTTTAATTCTCTTCTTTTAACTTAATAAATTAGATATTATTAGAATTATTTTATACAGACAATGTTTGGATTTGTGTACATATTTATCACTTATTCACGTGCCATTCCTTCTCAGACTTTTGGGATCACTTTTCATTTTCTTCAAGTGCATTCTTTTTTTTTTAATTTAATTTAATTTTATTATGTTAGTCACCATACAATACATCATTAGTTTTTGATGTAGTGATCCACGATTCATTGTTTTAGTATAACACCCAGTGCTTCATGCAGAACGTGCCCTCCTTAATACCCATCACCAGGCTAACCCATCCCCCCACCCTCCTCCCTCTAAAACCCTCAGTTTGTTTCTCAGAGTCCATAGTTTCTCATGGTTCGTCTCCCCCTCCCATTTCCCCCCACCCCATTTTTCCCTTCCTTCTCCTAATGTCCTCCATGCTATTTCTTATGTTCCACAAATAAGTGAAACCATATGATAATTGACTTTCTCTGCTTGACTTATTTCACTTAGCATTATCTCCTCCAGTCCCATCCATGTGATGTAAAAGTTGGGTATTCATCCTTTCTGATGGCTGAGTAATATTCCATTGTATATATGGACCACATCTTCTTTATCCATTCATCTGTTGAAGGGCATCTCGGCTCTTTCCACAGTTTGACTATTGCAGACATTGCTGCTGTGAACATTGGGGTGCATATGGCCCTTCTTTTCACTACATCTGTGTCTTTGGGGTAAATACCCAGGAGTGCAATTGCTGGGTCATAAGGTAGCTCTATTTTTAATTTTTTAAGGCACCTCCACACTGTTTTCCAAAGTGGCTGTACCAACTTGCATTCCCACCAACAGTGTAAGAGGGTTCCCCTTTCTCCACAATCTCTCCAACATTTGTTGTTTCTTGCCCTGTCCATTTTTGCCATTCTAACTGGTGTAAGGTAGTATCTCAGTGTGGTTTAGATTTGAATTTCCCTGATGGCTAATGATGAACATTTTTTCATGTGTCTGTTAGCCATTTGTATGTCTTCTTTTGAGAAGTGCCTGTTCATGTCTTCTGCCCATTTTTTGACTTGATTATTTGTTTTCTGGGTGTTGAGTTTGAGAAGTTCTTTATAGATCTTGGAAATCAGCACTTTGTCTGTAGTGTCATTTGCAAATATCTTCTCCTATTCTGTGGGTTGCCTCTTTGTTTTGTTGACTGTTTCCTTTGCTGTGCAGAAGCTTCTTATCTTGATGAAGTCCCAAAAGTTCATGTTTGCTTTTGTTTCACTAGCCTTTGGATATGTATCTTGAAAGAAGTTGCTGTAGCCGATGTTGAAGAGGTTACTGCCTATGTTCTCCTCTAGGATTTTGATGGATTCCTGTCTCACATTGAGGTCTTTCATCCATTTGGAATTTATCTTTGTGTATGGTGTTAGAGAATGGTCGAGTTTCATTCTTCTGTATATAGCTGTCCAATTTTCCCAGCACCATTTATTGAAGAGACTGTCTTTTTTTTTTTTTTAAGATTTTATTTATTTATTTATTTATTTGACAGAGAGAGAGAGAGACACAGCAAGAGAGGGAACACAAGCAGGGGGAGTGGGAGAGGGAGAAGCAGGCTTCCCACAGAGCAGGGAGCCCGATACGGGGCTCGATCCTAGGACACTGGGATCCTGACCTGAGCCGGAGGCAGACACTTAACAACTGAGCCACCCAGGCACCCCATGAGACTGTCTTTTTTCCACTCCGTATTTTTTCCTGCTTTGTCGAAGATTATTTGACCATAGAGTTGAGGGTCCATATCTGGGTTCTCTATTCTGTTCCATTGGTCTATATATCTGTTTTTGTGCCAGTACCATGCTGTCTTGGTGATCACTGCTTTGTAATATAGCTTGAAATTGGGCAACGTGATGCCCCTAGCTTTATTTTTCTTTTTCAACATTTCCTTGGCGATTCGGGGTCCTTTCTGATTCCATACAAATTTTAGGATTGTTTTTTCCAGCACTTTGAAAAATGTTATTGGAATTTTGATCGGGATGGCGTTGAAGGTATAGATTGCTCTGGGTAGCATAGACATTGTAACAATGTTTATTCTTCTGGTCCGTGACCGTGGAATGTTTTTCCATCTTTTTGTGTCTTCTTCAATTTCTTTCATGAGTGTTCTGTAGTTCCTAGAGTATAGATCCTTAACTCTTTGGTTAGGTTTATTCCGAGGTATCTTATGGTTTTTGGTGCTTTCGTAAATGGAATCGTTTCTCTAATTTCTCTTTCTACAGTTGCATTGTTAGTGTATAAGAAAGCAACTGATTTCTGTGCATTGATTTTGTATCCTGCCACATTACTGAATTGCTGTATGAGTTCTAGTAATTTGGGAGTGGAATGTTTTGGATTTTCCACATAAAGTATCATGACATCTGTGAAGAGAGAGAGTTTGACTTCTTCTTTGCCAATTTGAATACCTTTTATTTCTTTTTGTTGTCTGATTGCTGTTGCTAGGACTTCTACTACTATGTTGAACAATAGTGGCGAGAGTGGGCATCCTTGACGTGTTCCTGATCTTAAGGGAAAGGCTCTCAGCTTTTCCCCATTGAGGATGATATTCGCTGTGGGTTTTTCATAGATGGATTTTATGTACTAATTTCTTCTGCTTCCTGTAACCTATTTATTCCATCTGGTAAATTTTTAAATTTTATTTATTGTGTTGTCTTTGGTTCCTTTTTGTTTTCTACCTCTTTTTAAGGGTCTCAGTGATGTCCTCCTCTCTTTTCTCAAGTCGTGTGTATCTTTATGATCATTACTTTAAATTCTCTATCAGACATATTATTTATATCTGTTTCATTTAGATCTCTTGCTGTGGTTTTGTCCTGTTCACTTGTGACATATTCCTGTCTCCTCATTTTGTCTAACTCTGTGTCTCTTTCTGCATGTTAGGAAAGCCCACTATTGTCTCCTGCTCTTGAAAGTGGTGGGTGTGGGGCGCCTGGGTGGCTCAGTCGTTAAGCATCTGCCTTCAGCTCAGGTCATGATCCCACGGTCCTGGGATCGAGCCCCGCATCGAGCCCCGCATCGAGCCCCGCATCGAGCCCCGCATCGAGCCCCGCATCGAGCCCCGCATCGGGCTCCCTGTTCGGCGGGAAGCCTGCTTCTCCCTCTCCCACTCCCCCTGCTTGTGTTCCCTCTCTTGCTGTCTCTGTCAAAAAATAAAATCTTTGAAAAAGAAAGTGGTGGGTGGGATGTGCACTTTTAACAAGGTGGTGCTTTTCTTGTTCCGCAGGGGACATGAAGCCATCACTGAGACTAGGGCAGCTAGGGCTGCTGCACAAAGCAGGGGAAGGGCGGGCAGTTTCAGCAAGGTACGTGCATCCTCCACAGGAGGTAACCAGCTACTGCAGCTGCCTGGACTGAAGCCCCACAAAAAGCACAGTTGGGAGACACTGGCTTGGCAAAGTTTGCACTGGTCTTCTGGGGGTGGGGACCCACAGTGCTGGGACTGAGGCAGGCTCAGCGGGAGGGGGTGGGGCACAGTGTAAACAAATTAGGTGGTAAATGCCTGCACCACACTGGTTTCTGCAGGTGACCATATATTTATGCGGGGAGCAGGGGAGGGAAATGATGCCTGCCATCTCTCCTTTGCTCTTGCAGGAATCTCCCAGTGAAATCTGTCCCTCTAGGACACACTCTGTGATTAATAAATAGCTCCCCCTCCCATTTGCCCCAGGCATTTTTCAAACTGCCACTTCTGTACTGTATCTCTATGGGCTGTTTGTTAGGCTCTTTCTTTAATGGCAGTGACTCTGTTTCCTATTGCCCTCTGAGCTCTCCCAGAGCCAAGCCTGCTGATTTTTGAAGTTCCAGGCTTTAAGTACTGAACTTACGAAATTTGACCTATCTGGTTTTCAAAGCCAAATGCTATAAGGATTCATCTATCCTGTGTAGGCTCCTTGGTGTGATAATCTTTTTCTCTCCCCTCTCTGCACCTGCGGCTCCCTCCCTCCCGCTGATGGCACACAAGTATTTTTAGCTCCCCACTGTATCTCCATTCTTCCCTTTTCGATGGTATTGGAAGTTTAGTTGTGGAGTTTGTTCTGCCATTCTTGTTGTTTTCTGGGTTACTTACAGTGATGTGAGTGTTATGTAGTTGTATCCATGGATGAGGTGAACTTAAGGTCCTCCTATTTCATTATCTTCCTTGGAAGTCCCTTAGTTGGTGTGTTTTGCCTTGAATCCTGCTTTTTCAGATATTAATGTTGTTCATCTGTTCTTACAGTTAGCATTTGCCTGGTATTTATTTGTCTCTTGCAAGCTGAATATGGCTGGAGTTTCTAAGACTCTAAGGGGAATTTAGCCTGTTTACATTTACTGTAATAATACATTAGGTCTGATTCCTGACATTTTATGCATTCTAATTCTTTATTGCCTTCCCTTATTTGGGAGTTCTAAATGAATTCTTATTTCTTTCCTTTTTCCCTCCGTTATTTTTATCCTTCAATTAATTACCCTCCAGATTGTACCATGTTTTAAAAGTTATATTTTTCTATCGGTGGCAAGTGTTAGTTATTTATAACTTCCACTCTCCAGAACAATACAAGGCCATTAGCAAACTTTCACTTAGCTTTCATACACCCTCTCCCCAGGTCTTGTGTTTTGTTGAAACCATATATAATTGTTAATTTTTTACATTGTACCTTTTCTCAGAGATTAAAGTGGCCTTAATTTTTTGGAGCCCTTTCTTTCCATAATTTCTTAAATCCCACATCTGTTTTTTTGCTTGAATCTGTTTTTCACTTGCAGACAAGCTTTTTGAATCTCTGCATGTTTGTAAAGGTATTTATAGTCACCCCAGTCTTGAATATCAGTGTGGCTGAGACCTCTAGATTCAAAATCATTTTCCCTGAGAATGTTTTAGCCATTGTATCTTTGTTTTTGAGCTCCTGATTTTGGTTCTTCCAATCTGATACATTCATTTAGTAATTTTCTCTTATTCTTATTTAACCTGTTTTTTCTCTCCCCCCCCCCAAAAACATTTAGAACTTTTTTTTTTCTGTTTCTCCTTGGAATTTTGAAGTTTTACCAGAATATATCTAGGTATGCTTTTTTTTATTTCCCCAGAAATTAGGTTTGCCAGTCATTGAGCCTGGTCATCTCTGAATCCTTCAGCTCAGAGAAGTTTCCCTTTATTATTTCATGGATTTTGTTGAGTGAAAAGGAGGAAAAGCTTTTATGTTTTCATTATTCATTTCTACTTTTTATGTTTCATGTTTTCCCTTTTCATGAGGTTTTATTTTGATTGATTTTGGTCATCTTTGTTTTGAGAGTATCTTCCTTTTGCACATGTAAGGGAATCATCAGTTGAGGTTTAGAATTCTTGACTATAGTCTTTTCCCCTCAGGACACTGCAGACCTTGTACCATTATCTTCTGCCAATCTTATTCTCTTTTCAAGAGAGTAACTTGTTTTATTTTGTTTAATGTTTATATGCTTTTGTTTTCTTGACCCTTGAAATTCAGAAGTTTCATCCAGATATGTGTATGTTAGTTGTTGTTTTTTTTTTCCCAATAATCCTACATGGTACTGGGGGGATATTTTCAATCTAAAGAATCAAATTCTCTTTCAGATTAAGTACATTTTCTTTAATTCTTCTGTTTGCTCCTTCGGATCTCTTATACATATATAAGATCTTCTAGATCTATCCTTCACAACTTAATATTTTTTCATAATTTCACTTTTTTAATCCTTTCCCTCTGAGTCCTGGTAGAATTCTTCAAGTTGGTCTTTTAATTGGCTATAGTTTTCCACATTCTCTAGTCTGATATCTTATTGTTTGCAGCCTTGATTGAGAGTTTTAATTTGATAATATTTTTCGTCGTTGTAAACATTTTCTTGTTCTCAAAGAATCCTGTTTTCCCCACAGGCAAGAAACCTTACGACTGTGCTGTGTGTGGGAAGAGCTTCAGTCGGAGCACAGATCTTCGCTATCATCAGAGAATTCACACTGGAGAGAAACCTTTCATATGTGATACATGTGGCAAAGCCTTTAGTTATAACACAAACCTTCATGTTCATCAGAGAGTCCACACAGGAGAGAAACCTTTTAAATGTGAGGAGTGTGGCAAGGGCTTCAATCAGAGCTCCAATCTTCACATCCATCAGAGAGTCCACACTGGAGAAAAACCCTTCATATGTGATACATGTGGCAAAGGCTTCAGTTATAGCACAAACCTTCGTGTTCATCAGAGAGTTCACACAGGAGAAAAACCTTTTAAGTGTGGGGAGTGTGGCAAGGGCTTCCATCAGAGCTCCAATCTTTGCATCCATAAGAGAATCCACACCGGAGAGAAACTCTACAACTGTGGTAAGTGTGGTAAGGGCTTCAGTCAGAACACAGATCTCCAAGTTCATCGGAGACTCCACACGAGAGAAACTGTTTAAATGTGAAACTCTGAAAACATAGACTTAATGCTTGTCTGAAAGTCCACACAGGAAAGAAACGCTACAAGTGTGTGTGGTAAGTGCTTCTTCAGTCAGAGCATAGATCTCCAAGTTTACCGAAGAATTCACACAGAGAAACCATTAAATATGATAGATGTAGTAAGGGTTTCAGTTAACAACATGAACCTTCATGTTCATGAGACGACAGGGTCTCACAAGGGTAGAAACCTTGTGTAGATGAGAAGTGAGCTCAGGTCTTCACATTCATCAGATCCCTTGTGGGAGAAATACCCTACACATGTGGTCACAACTTCGGCTAGAGTGCATCTCTCCCCCTTTACCAGAGAGTTTTTTTCTCTGACAACTCTGTGAGCTCCATGAAGAGTCCAGCTATGCATGCTTTGCTCTCCATTTTGTCCCCAACCCCCGGCACACTGCCTGGTACAAGTAGCCATTCACAAAGTATTTGTTGAATGCAAATCCACATGGGAGAGAACTCCTGTGTGATGTGTGGTGAAGACTTCAAAGTCCACACATTGAAACCTTTTTTAAAAATGTTGCATGGTAAATATTTCAGTCAGATCATGGTTTTCATCATTAGTTATTCCCTGTAAGAGAGAAGTCCTGTTAACCTGATGAATATACTGATGGACTTGAGATAAATATTCAAGTTAAATCAGTGTAGTAAATTTAAAAATATATACCTTCAACATAAGAATTCTCATCCCTAACCTCTCAATTATAAAAATACATGTTTTAACATAGGAGTTGACAAAAGTATCTGTTGTATTATTCAGGAAAAAATCCTGTGAAATGACATTATGTGTCAGGCTCTGCACTATCTCCACATAAGGTTGATTCCATCTCAAAGAGGCTTATGTTAGACATACCCAATGAGTTACCCAGCACCAATGACAAATACGGTCTTCCTCCTGGGAAAGACACCCCTTACCTGGCCAAAGGCCCTTCTAGGTTGAAAGCCTCCTGGCCCTAATTGGGCATCTCCCCATCCATCATGTCTCCAGGCTGCTGGATGCCTTGCAGCATGGATTGTAGAAATCTCCAGGTAAGGCAACTTCAGGGTATATGTCTCTAGAAGGGACAGCTAAAGAAAGGGGCTGCAGCAGCGTTTGTGGACAGGAGTTAGAGAGGAAAACAAGTCTGAAAGGGAATGATTAGAGGGAAAAGGAAGAAAACAGTGCCGAGGAAGGAGGTTGTGGGATAGTGGGGGAGGAAAGCCCAGAGGCTTCTCCAAAGTCTCTAGCAAGTATGGTGACCCCCAATACAGGGCTGTCCCTGGAAGTCTGAGCTGAGCAAAGAGTGGTCTGTAGTGGGTAGATCTGGACCCCATCGGCATTAGGGCCAGTTGGGACCAGAGGTGGAAGAGCTGCTGTGAGGGGCCTTGGAAGGCAACTCCATGCCCCAATTTCCTCAGGTGGCCCAAATCAGGCATGGCAGGACCATTATTCCCCAATGGGAGGAAGGATCATATAGGAAGGCAGCAATAAGGCTGATTCCTTTCAGGAGGCATAAATTAATTAGACAGAGCCTCGCAATGAAGAGGGAAGACCTGGGCCAATGGAGGTTAGGAAGGTCAAGGACCCAGTTTCATCCCTAAATGTGGGTAGGGAAGAGAGATGCTTTGTCCAAATCCTTCACCTAGGAGCAGTATGTTCTATGTGCCCCCTAAGCAGCCATTTCAAGGGTAAGGATATCTACAATTAGAAAGGCTCTGGGGCTCTAGGAGGACTGTCAGCTGAGCAGTCCAGAGACCATTGGCTCACGTTAGGAGAAGGGGTTGATATGCTGGAGGGCTTTAATGGCAACTGGCATAGGAGAGGCACTCAAATATCACTGAAGGTATTAATAAAATTCTAATAACTCACATTTTATATTAGTTTCTTTTCCTTCATCCTCTTCGTTTTTCCTTTTTTGTTTTTAGATTAAAAAATATTTTATGTATAAAATATATCAGGCATACAGAAAAGTTCAGAAAATATAACGACTAAAATAGTATGTTAAAATTTTTGCCATATTAGCATCAAATTTTTTTTTTTTTTTAGCAAGGAAAAAACAGATTTAAGTAAAGCTTCATGCTATGTCACTTTGTTCAGAGGTATCAATTATGCTTAAATCACTGTATTATTTCTGTGTATGTTTTGAGTTTTTTTATTACATATCCATGGTATCTTAAATTTTTACAGATAATATATTTGCAATTTGCTTTATGCCCCAAACATTACATTTTTGGTATTTTTATGCTGATGTTTTAGAACTAGTTAATGAATTTCAGCTTGTCATCTTCTATCAGATAATCATTTCAAAAGATTATTTGTATACCTCTGTGCCCATAACACATTTTCAAGCTTTTATAGAAATTGTCCTATTTAAAGACCTTATAGAATCAACTTGTCAAAGTCCGTGAAAAATTTGTTGGATCATGATTTTTGGGGTTTTGTTTCTTTTTCTTCCATTCCTTCCATTGGATTATGTTTTCTTTATTCTCTATTTTCCTCTACAAGATCAGTAGTTAAATTTTATCTTTTTGTTTTAACATTTGTTAACATTCATTACTTAATAAAGTCTGCATCATGCCTGTCCTTAACAGAGTAGAACACTAACTGTGCTTCTCCTTCTCCCATGTTATGTTATGGTTGTGTATAGTTTTAATTTCATCATGTTTTTAACACATCCCCAGATTTGTTGTCATTATTTTGTTGTAAGTAGACAATGCAAGTTTGGATTAACCTGCACATTTGCCAGTTTTTTACCACTGGTTCTTATATTTCCTCCTTCCTCGTGAATTCCATTTCTCAGCCTCCCAGAGCAGAGGCAACTTGTGCAGTGGTCAAAAGCACCAACTCTGCAGCCAGATGGCCTGGGTCTGATATGTGGCTCTGTTGTTGAGATTTAGCTCTGTGACCTTGAGATTACTGAATTTCTTTGTGCCTCAATTTCTCTATCTGTAAAGCAGGGATGATAATAGTATCTACTTCATGGGGTTGTTATAGGGATCGGATGAATTAATATTTGTAGAATGGTTAAAATAGTGCCTGGCTTGTAGCAAGCCTTATAAAAGAGTTCCTTATATAAATAAATTAATATCTCAGATTTTTCTAATTTTTCAGCAAGAGTGTCTGTGAGTAGTAAGTTCTTTATTTCTCCCTTACTCTTGAATTATGGCTTAGCTAGGTATAGAATTCTAAATTGACATTTATTTTTACTCAGCAGTTCTGAGCCTCTGGTGCTACTTTTTAAAGTCTGTAATTAGCCAATTTATTGTTCCCTTTGAGACAGTGTGTCTTCTCTCTGGTTGATGTTCAGATTACCTCTTTATCTTTAAAAAGGTTTGGCAAAATCCTGAAAAGTAGGAAAGTGTTGTGCTATTTTATGAAATGTATCTAAGTGTGGGTTAACTTATATTTTTTTCTAATCAGGACATGTTATGCTTCTACATACTATTTTCTATTAATTCTTTATTCTTTGTGTACTTCTGTTAGATTTGTCATTTTTCTAGCTTTTTGAGTTACATGTTTAGAACTTATATTTAGCCTTTTCTTATTTTCTAATAATATTTTCTGTATTTCAGTGAATTAAATTTCCTGTGAATACTTTGGCAGCATCCTTTCCAGAACACAGTTTGGCAATCTATATCAAAGTCCTTTAAAATGTTCATACCATGTGGCTCAAATGTCACATCTAGGAATCTATATTAAGGACATAATCAGTTGAATTATGTATAAATGATATACATTACCATGCTATTTCTACTATTTTTAAAAAGGAAAGGATTACTTTACAGAGATTATTTTTCTAAATCATAATATATTTATACAATGCAGTATTCTTCAGCAAGAAAATATTTGGGGTCATTTTTAATGACTTAGGAAAATGTACACAATATAGTAGATGTAAAGACAAATAGAGGGAAAAACTTAAAAAAATACACTAATGTATTAACAGTGTAAATGTATGCTATTTATTTTCTACTCTGTGCTTCCTAGTCCCTACCAAAAGAAGTATTGCTTCTTCTAATTACAAAATGATATATGTCTGTTGTAAAATATCACAATATTATGAAGCAAAAGTAAGTGAAAATGGTTTATTGTGGAGTGTCAACTCAGTGGGGTATAGGTATATAAGATCATGAAATGGTGTTACTTTTTTTTTCTAGTCACTTCCTTCATCCATATTCTGTTGAATTCCCCTAATTGAGTGATCGAATGAATTAATGAATATTGAGTGGGAAAGAGAGCCCCTGAGGGAGGGAGAGCTTTAAGAAAGAGAAGACCTTCTCCCTCACCAGTTCCCTAAGAGTACAAACTGGGTCAAAGATTACAAACTGGTAAAAATATTTGCAACCCATATCATAGAGATTCACCTCCCTATTCATAAAGAGCTCTTAGAAAATCAAGCAAAGCACACACACACAAAAATGTGAAGAGACTGTTCAGAGGTAATATAAATGGCCCTTAAATGTATGGAGAGGTATCAAATTTTCTCATGAGAAATGCAAATCAAAACCATATTGAGATACCATTTCTCACTTAACAGATTAGCAAAAAACTGAAGTTAAAAAATTCATTCTTAATAAGGTATTGAGAAACAGGCATTCTCATAAATTGCTGTGGGGATTATAAAATAGAACTCCTATGGAGAAGAATTTGACAGTATCTACCAAAGCTATAGATACATTCGCTTTTTGACCCAAATATCCCATTTCTGATAATCTGTCCTACAGATACATGTGTATGTGTGCCTTAAATATCTGGCATTGTTTCCAATAGTAAAAAAAATGGAAAACAACACAAATGTCCATCAATAGAGGACTGATTTAATAGACTGTACATCTACAGCAGAATGGTGTGCAGCTGTAATGAAAAAAATTCTTATTGAAACGGAAAGATCTCCAAGATGTATTATTAAATACAAGGTAGAGAGGGGCACCTGGGTGGCTCAGTCGTTAAGCATCTGCCTTTGGCTCAAGTCATGATGCCAGGGTCCTGTGATGGAGCCCTGCATCAGGCTCCCTGCTCTGCAGGAAGCCTGCTTCTCCCTCTCCCACTCCCCCTGCTTGTGTTCCCTCTCTGGCTGTCTTTCTCTCTGTCAAATAAATAAAAATCTTAAAAAAAAAAAAAAGTAGAGAACAATGTGTATGTATGCCTGTATATATAAATATATAAAAATATATTGTATAAAATATATAATACATTTTATTAAAAAGAATGAAAATATATATCCATATTTGCTTATATTTGCATAATGTCACACTGGAAGGATAAACAAGGGACTAATGAAATGGTTGTCTGGGAGAGCAGGGCTCAGAGTGAGGGTTTTCTGTTTTTTCTATTTTTTAAATATAGTTTTTATTTGAACATGCTATTTTTAAAACAATGCTCAATGCAAGCCAAGGGCTTTTAGCATTTATTATTATATTGGCTTCCCTATTTTATGTTATTTTTAATAAATATTTTAATGCAGAATTTTTGCTTTTATGGGTTTGAGTTTTTGTTTTATTTTAATCAGGATTTGTTATTATGGTTTTGTAGTCTTAAAAGTGGGGTAATTCATTTAAGTAACTGAGAAAAACAAAAGCAAAATATACTCAAAAGCAAGCAGAAGGAAATAAAGGGCAGAGATCAATGAAATTGAAAACAGAAAAAGAAAATATATGCAATTGATGAATTAGTGAACTTTATATCTGAAACTAATGATGTACTATATGTTAGCTAATAGAATTTAAATTTAAAAAGAAAATAAACCAAAAGTTGATTCTTTTTAAAAAAAAGTTGATAAGTGTCTAGTCTGACCAAGAAAAAAAAAAAAAGACAAATTATTGACAAGAAAGACTATTCTCCCTACAAACATTAAAATAAGGAACTACTCTGAACAACTCTACACATACATGCAACAACTTAAATGAAATGGACCAGTTTCTTGAAAGACACAAATTACCAAAACTCATTCAAGAGAAATAAAGTGAACTATACCTATTAAAGAAACCTAATTCATGGATTCCAAAAAAGAAAACTCCAGGTGCAGATGATTTCACTAGTGAATTCTATCAAATGTAGAAGGAATAATTAACAATTCTTCAAAATCTCTTCCAGAAGATAAAGAGGCAATACTTCCTTACTCATTTTATAAACCTAAGAGTACCTTCATATCAAAACTAGACAAAGAATACAAAAGAACTGCATACCAATATCTCCCATTAAAATAAATGCAAAAATTCCTCAATATTAGCAAATCAAATTTGATATGTAAAAAGATAATGCAAAACAAATGTTATTTATCCCAGGAATGCAAGACTGGCTCCACACTTGAAAATCAATGTAATTCTCCACATTAACAGACTGAACAACAACAACAAAAAACCCAACATGATTATATCAATAGGTGCAGAAAAAGCATTTGACAAAATTTAACATTCATAATAAAAATTCAGCAGATGCAGAATAGAAGGGAACTTCTTCAGTCTGGTAAAGATCATCTGCAAAATACTACAGCTAACATTATACTTAATAGTGAAAGATGGAATGCTTTCCTCCTAAGATTGGAAACTAAGGCAAAAATATCTACTATTGCTACTATTGAATATTGCTCTGGAAGCCTTAGCAAATGCAACAAGGTGAGCAAAAAATAAAAGCCATTCTGGTTGAAAAGGAAGAAGTAAAACTATTCACAGCTGATATGATGGTCTCTGTAGAAAAGCCCAAGGAACCTAAAAACTCCTGGAACTGATCGGTTTAACAAGGTTGCAGGATACAAGTAATATACAAAATCCATGGTCTTTCTATACATTACCAATGAACAAGTAGAAACTGAAAAGTTTTAAACTACCATTCGTAAAAGCTCCAAAAGAGAAAGAGAAATACTTATGCAACAAAATATGTGTAGGCTCTACCTGCTAAAAAAAAATAGAGTACTAATGAAAGAGGTGAAAAAAAAAATGAGACCTATCATGTTCACAGATGGGAAGACTTGATATAATTAAGATGTCAGTTCTTCCCAAACTAATCTATAGATTTAATGCAATCCCAAACAAAAACCTGTATAGGAAGGTGAAGGGGACTAGATAGGCAAGATGATTTTTGAAGAAAAAAAAAAAGCTGAAGGACTTGTATATGATTTTAAGACATATAAATCTACAGTAGTTGAGACAGTGTAATATGGGCAAAAGGATAATGTAGAAAGGAAGAGAACAGAAAATCCAGAAATAGACACACAAATATGATCAACTGATTTTTGACAAAGGTACAATAGTAATTCAGTAGAGAAAGGACAGTCTTCAACACAAGGTACTAGAACTGGACATCTTTGTGCAAAAATATGAACCTTGACCTACACTTTATACACAAAAATTAAAATGGATCACAGTAAAACCACAGTGAGGTACCACTTTACATCCACTAGCCTGGGCAATAAAAAGACTAACAAGTGATAGTGGTTGGAACTCTCATAAATTAGTGGTGAAAAGTCAAATGGTGCAACCACTTTAGACCAGAGTAGCAGTTCTTCAAAAAGTTAAATGGAGTTACTAAAAGACCCAGCAATTCCACTCCAAGGTATGTCCAAGAGAAATGAAAATATTTGTGTGCAAGTTTTTGTGTGGACATATGTTCATAGGAGCAGCATAATAGCTAGATTGTTGAAACAAGCAAAATGTCCAACTGATGAATGGATAAAATATAGAGCATTTATACAATGGAATATTATTCAGCTATAAAAAGAATGAAGTACTGATACATGTTACAACATGGATGGACCTTTAAAATATGCTAAGTCAGTCACAAAAGGTCACATATTATATGATTCCAATTATATGAAATCCTTAGAACAGGCAAATTTATAGAGACAAAGTAGATTAGTGGTTGCTAGGGCTAAAGATGGGAAGTGGAGAAGGGGACTGATTGCTAATGGGCATGGAGCTTATTGTGGGGATGCAAATGTTCCAAAAATAGATTATGGAAATGATTACACAACTCTAAATATGCTAAATTAAAATTAAAAAACATTCATTTAATGTTAAATGGGTGAGTGGTATGGTATGTAAATTATGCCTTAATAAAGCTATTTTTAAATAGATCAGAGACCTGGGGCACTTTGGTGGCTCAACTGGTTAAGTGTCTGACTCTTGGTTTTGGCTCAGGCTGTGATCTCAGGGTTTTGGAATTGAGCCCACATTGGTCTCTATGCTCAGCACAGAGTCTGCTTGAGATTCTCTTCCTTACCCTCTACCCCTCTCTGCACGCAAATGCTTGTGCTCTCTCTCTCAAATAAATAAATAAATAAAATCTTTTGAAAAATGGATCAGAGACCTAAGTGTAAAGCATAAGATTATAAAACCCTTAGAAGACGACATAGGAGAAAAATTTCATGACTTTTAGTTAAGCAGTGTTCTTAGATATGATACCAAATGCATAATCTATGCATTTAAAAACTTGATTTCATCAAAATTTAAAACTTTTGCACTGTGAAGGACACTGTTAAGAGAATAAAAAGACAAATCACAAACTGGGAGAAAACATCTGTATGACACATAACAAAGGAATATATACAGAAGATATCTTTTAAAAACTTCCTAAAACTCAACCAAAAAACTCAAAAAAAAAAAAAAAGAATATGAACGGACAGTTCACCAGAGAATATACAAATGGTAAATAAGCACCTAAAAAGATGCTCAACATCATTAGTCCTTAGGGAAATGCCAACTAAAACCACGAGGTATTATTACATAGTGTATTAGTTATCTATTGCTCTAACAAATTATCCCCAAATCTAGCATCTTAAAACAATGTACATTATCTCAGTTTCTGTGGGTCATGCATTTAGGCACAGCATCAGTGGGTCCCCTGTTTTAGAGTCTCTCATAAGGTTTCAACCAAGGTGTTGGGTGGTGGGGGGCAGGGGTAACCTCAAATGCAAGCTCCACTGGGATAGGACCTGATGCTAAGCATGGTTATTGGCAGGATTCAGTTACTTGAGGGCTATTGGACTTTGGGCCTTAGTTCTTTGCTGGATGTTAGCTGAAGACTGCCTTAATCCTTTGCCAGGTGGTTCTGTCCATCAAGGTGAGCTCACAAGAAAAGCCGGACGAGAAGGCCAGTAAGATAGAAGTCAATCTTTTGTAATCTAATCACAGAAGTAACACCCCATTACTGTTGCCATAATTATTCAGTTTAAGAAAATGAAAGGGAAATTAATAGTTACTATTTCTTATTCTGTTAGAAGCAAGTTATTAGGTCCAACCCAAACTCAAGAGGTAGGGATTATCCAAGGATGTGATTACCTGGAGCAATGAACACCATGGGAGTCATGTCAGAAGCTTCCTTCCTACACACCCTTTTTAGATGAGCTAAAATTTTAAAATACTGACAATTCTAAGTGCTTACAAGGGTGCAAAGCACAGCATTTTCATACATTGTTGGTGGGAATGTAAAGTGTTAACAGCCACTCTGGAAAACTGGCAGTTTCTTAAAATGTTGAACATATACTATAGGACCCAGCAATTCCACTTCTTGATATTTATCCTAGAAAAATGAAAGCTTACATTCACAAAAAGACATGTCCACAGATGTGTATAGCAGCATTCATAATCACCCAAAAGTAGAACCAATCCAAATGTCCCTCACTGGATAAATGGATAAACAAATTGTGGTATCCACAAAAGAGATACTATCCATCAATAAAAGGGAATGAATTATTGATGCATGCAACAACATGGAGAATTGCAAATAAATTATGCTAAGCCAAAGAACGCAGTCTCCAAAGGTTACATACTATATAATTTCATTTGTAGGACATTCTGGAAAAGGCAAAAATAAATAGAGAACAAATCAGTGGTTGCCAGGGTTAGGGGCTGGGGGAAGCAGTCTGAATACAAATTCGCCAGGAATAGTATATTTAACAATAAAAAGCATAGAGATGGTTTCTGAACCTGAAGATGGAGAAGTGGTACCCGGACACTATAAAGAATTTTGTGTGCATTGACTAGACAATAAACAAATACCTCTTCTCTACCTGGTCTAAATCATCAATAGATCACTATGCCTTACATGAACCCAAGACATTCTTAATGTATTTTAAAATCAAATTGTTTATACAGATGGGGGCTCCACAAAAAAATATTTGCCCAGACAGTTGCACATCCTAGATAGATGATTCTACTTGACTGAAACAGAGCACATTTGCTGGGTCCAGTGAGACACAAACTTTATTACATAAGAAGCCCTCCTTGAAGTACATAGAGATTTTGTACTAGGGGAAGATTTAATCTTCTAGACATTTGAAAAGTGAATATATGGAGTTGTTTTTTTTTTTTTGTAATAGACGTAGAAGGGAAAAGGTTAAAGACTACAGCTATAGTCAAAAGTTGAGAATAATAGTTGCATTTGTTGCATGCTAACTACATACTAGGTATGATTTGAAGTGCTTTGTCTATATTAGCTAATTTAATCCTCCCAACAATCCCAAAAGTCAGATACCATTATTATCCCCATTTCATGAATCAGGAAACTGAAGCACAGAGAGGTTATACAAAGTAACATAGCTAATAAGGATTTGAGATCAGGAAGACTTGGTTCCAGAGCCATGTTCTTAATTCTTCTGTACTCACTTTGCAGTATAAGAACATGAAAGAAAAATTGGTATTGTTAGTATTTCTTGTATACCAGCCATTGTGCAATGTTTTATTATGAAAATAATTTATCATCCTCATTATAGTCCTAGTCACGGAATCAGGTTACTATTCCTGTTTCACTGAAAAGGAAAACCAAGGTACAAAGATTTCATACCATGTTCCGTGTTATACTGTAAAAAGTGATGGTTTCAGAATTTGAACCCAGGCCTATCTAAAAGAGTCCAATCTTCCTATTCTGAAATACTAAACTCTGGGGCATGAAGGGATGGAGGAGTGAGGAAGGGACCTTACATGCCCTCATTGATTCGCACAGAAAACTGGAATTAATACTGTCTAGGAAATCTTCAAGCAAAGTAAGTTTAAGAAATTTTACAGATAGAGATTTCTTGCCAGCAAATCTAGGGAAAAGCGATCATCAAAAAACTGAGTCACAACTACATTATGACTCTTCAAGGGGGAGCATTTTAGTAACATAAAACAAAATCTTGCCCCCATAATAGATGTTAAGGAGAACTTGCAGATGTAAGAACATGAAATGAAGTTAGTATTCAAGAGGCTGATTCTAAGAACCTAGAAAACCAAGAATATCCACCTTGAAAAACAGAAACCTGCCCACTCACAGCCTTTTGTAAAATCCTATGTGAATGAAGACAGATTTATTCTCCAGGCAGCAAAGATTACTTTGGGACCCAGAAAAAATGTTGAAGAAGTAAAATGGGGGTAAAGAACATCTCGCATAGAACATTGCTTAGAGAAGCTCCAAGGTCAACTGTTGCCTGACCTTATAGAGCAAGACTCCCCATTGCCTAATGGCTAGGTAACTTCATTCAGCTCTATGTATAAAGGTATAAGAACATTTATAACTGAAAATTATTTGTCATAAATAGGCACCAAAGAACTCACTTGGAAGGAGAAGCCCTAAATTTGTAATAACCATGGGAAAATCCTTTATAATACCTCAAACTTAGAAAGATATAAAATTATTCAGAGAAATCATTATATATACATGAATTGTATGTAATTATATTAATTATAAATATGTGAATGGATGGCTTGGATATACCTCAGGCCCTTAGTACATATCTTCAAATTCAGACACTCCACAAATGAGAAAAACACTGCAAATATTTGAGCAGGGTAAGGGCTTCAGTTGGAGTATGGATCTTTGATTACATCAGACAAACCAGACAGGGGAGATACTATATATTTGCAAAGAGTGTGTTAAGTACTTTGGCAGAATTTATCTTGGAGTTCACACAGTAGAAGAGCCTTACAAATATGATGAGTGGGTTGTGGGCGTCAGAAGCATAAAAATATTTGCAGTCGTGAAAGTGTCCATTGGATCCCTAGGGAAAATGGAGGACTAGGAGGATCCTGAGCTCCGCTTGTACCACAGATACACCTAGGCAACATCTACCGCTATGCAACTAACCTGAAGACTGACAAACAGATCTTCCATAGCTAGTTGTAGAGGGAAGACCATGTGAAAAAGGGTAGAAAGGACAGAGATATGGTAGGGAACCAAGCCCCCAGCCCAACTAGCTATAAATGGAAATGACATCACAAACACAGGAATAAGGGGATCAGACTGTTCACTGCAAAGCCCTCGCCCTGGGGACCTACAATGGGATGAATCCCCATAACATCTGGCTTTGGAAATTAGCAGGGCTTAACTCCAGGAGTTTTAGAAATCAGTGGGGCTTAACTCTGGGAGAGCAGGAGGATAACAGGAAAAAAAGTCCCCACCTTTAAAGGCCCAGGAAGATAAATAACTCAGCCTGAGATACAGCACAGAAATAGTGGTTTGAAAAGTGCTTAGGATATAGGTGAAGATTTATCGACTCATCTTAGAATGTGTGCCAGAGAGTCAGGATCTGCAGATTTCTCCAGGAACAAAAGTGCTGACAGTTACAATTTTTTCTGCCCTCCCCCAGCCTAGATAGATGGATGCTTACGTAAATCAGGTCTAACATTCTCCATTCACTGCTACCTTGTTAGCACTGCATGCCCTGCCCTAGCATTCCCCTGCATACCCACCCCACCCAACCTGCCCAACCTGGCAAGCATTCTTGCACATCTAGCAGGCATCCCTGGCCAGCACCAGCACCACTGCCCTGGGGACGGGGGGAGAGAACCCCATACACCAGTGTGTCTGTAGTTCCTGCCTTTCTGTGCCCCTTCAGCTGTGGCAGAGAGGCTAATTGCAGACAACTAGGTGAGTGCTGACCCCACTCACCAAAGAGCCCATGGTAGCAACAGCTGGGCCTTTCAACAGCAAGGTGAGTGAACCTGGCTCAGTACACTCATAGCAAACAAAGCTGGTCATTGCAACCAGGTAGGCTGAAGACAATCATGGCTCAGCCACAACTGGAAGGTGCATGCACCCCATACAGGCCACACCCCTGGAGCTCCTGGTTCTGGTAACCAGGGGATTATGTTACAGGGCACCACAGGAACTCTTCTATACAAGGGCACTACTTTTGAAACCAAGAGATGTAGTTGACCTACCTAATATGTAGAAACAAACAGAGTGTCAGACAAAATGAGGAGACAGAGGAACAGGTCTCAAATGAAATAAGACAAAAAATCACAGAAACGGTGCTAAATGAAACAGAGATCAACAATATACTTGATAAAGAGTTCAAAGTAGTGGTCCACAATGGTACTCACTGGACTTGAGAAAAGAGTATATAGAAAATATAAAAAAGAACCAGACAGAGCTAAAGAATACAATAACTGAAATGAAAAATACACTAGAGGGAATCAACAGCAGATTAAGGGATGCAGAAGAATGGATCAATGATCTGGAAGACAGGGTAATGGAAAGCAACAAAGCCAAACAGCAAAAATAAAAAAATAAAAAAATGAGAATAGGTGAAGGGAACTCTGACATCACCAAGCATAATAAAATTCACAATATAAGGATCCCAGGAGAAGGAGAGAGAGACAATGGTGCAGATTTGAAGAAATAATAGCTGAAAACTTCCCTTGCCTGGGGAAGGGAATAGACATCCAGGTCCAGAAAACACAGACAGACCCTAATAAGAAGCCAAGGAAGTCCACAGTAAGACCCATAATAATTAAGATGGCAAAAAGTAGTTATGAAGAGAGATTCTTAAAAGCTTCAAGAAAAAAAGAAAACAGTTACATATAAGGGAAACCCCATAAGGCTGTCAACTGATTTTTCACCAGAAATTTTGCAGGCCAGAGGGGTTGTTACGATATATTCAAAGTGCTTAAAAGGAAAAAATCTGCAACCACGAACACTCACCCAACAAGGTTATCATTCAGAATTGAAGGAGAGATAAAGAGTTTCCCCAAAAGTTAAAGGAATTAATCATTGCCAAAGTAGCCTTACAAGAAATTTTGAGGTCATGACTTTTACTGGAAAGAAAAAGTCATAACTGGAAAAATTATGAAAGGAAAAAATTTCATAAGGCAAACATATTGTAAAGGTAGCAGATTCATCACTTAAAAGCCAGTATGAAGGTTAAAACACAAAAGTACTAAATCAATTACATCTACAAAAATTAGTCAAGAGATACCCAAAATAAAAAGATGTAAAATATGACATACATAATATATGGATGGGAGGGTAAAAATTTGTGCTTTTAGGATGTTGTGCAAACTTAAGTGACCATCAATTTAACATAGACTGTTACAAAGGGACGCCTGGGTGGCTCAGTCGTTAAGCGTCTGCCTTCGGCTCAGGTCATGATCCCAGGGTCCTGGGATCGAGTCCCATATAGGGCTCCTTGCTCAGTGAGGAGCCTGCTTCTCCCTCTCCCTCTACTGCTCCTCCTGCTTGTACTCCCTCTCTCTCTCTCTCTGACAAATAAATAAATAGACTGTTACATACATGGAATGCTATATATGAACCTAATGGTAACCACCAATCAAAAACCTAAAATATATACACAAAAGAAATAAAGAGAAAGGAATTCAAGTATAATACTAAAGAAAGCTATCAAATCACAAGGGAAGAGAGCAAGAGAAGAGGAAAGGAACAGAGAAGAACTACAAAAACAACCAGAAAAAAATTAAACAAAGGGGCAATAAGTACATACTTATCAACAATTACTTTAAATGTAAATGGACTGAAAAAAATGTAAATGGACTGTACACACATATGTTTTAAAAAATATCACATTAAAAACTTTTAAAAATGTAAGTGGACTAAGTGTTCTAATCAAAAGACATAGGGTAACTGAAAGAATAAAAGCACAAGACCCATAAATATGCTGCCTACAAGAGACTCACTTCAGACCTAAAAACACATACAGACCGAAAGTGAAGGGAGGGTAAAAGATATCTCGTACAAAAGGGCGGGGGTTGGGAGAAGCCAGGGTAGCAATACTTACATCAGACAAAATACTTTTTAAAGACTGTAGCAAGAGACAAATAAGGGCATTACATAATAATAAAGGGAACAATTGAACAAGAAGATGCAATTAAAAATATCTATGCACTCAACACGGGAATACCTAAATACATAACATAAATACTAACAGAAATAAAGGGAGACATTGACAGTAATACAATAATAGTAGGGGACTTTAACACACCCCATTACATCAATGGATAAATCATCCAGAAGGAAAATCAATAAGGAAATAGTGGCTTTGAAAGGCACATTAGACAAAATAAGATCTAACAGATATATACACAGAATATTGCATCTAAAAACAGCAGCACATCCTTTTCAAGTGCACATGGAACATTCTCCAGGATAGATCACATGTTAGGCCACAAAATAAGTCTCAATAAAATTAAAGATTGAAATCGTATCAAGCATCTTCTCTGACTGCAACAATATGAAACTAAAAAACCAATTACAAGAAAAAAACTGGAAAAATACAAACACATGGAGGCCAGATAACATGCTACTAAACAACCAATGGATCAGTGAAGAAATCAAAGAGGAAATAAAAAAATACCTGGAGGCAAATGAAAAGGAAAACACAATGGTTCAAAATCTTTGGAACACAGCAAAAGCAGTTCTCAGAGGGAAGGTTATAGTAATGCAGGCCTACCTAAAGAAACAAGAAAAATCTCAAAAAATCTAATCTTACACTTAAAGGAACTAGAAAAGAACAAACAAAGCCAAAGTTAGTAAAAAGAAAGGAAATAATAAAGATTAGAGTGGAAAAAAATGAAATTGAGACTAAAAAAATAGAAAAGCTCAATGAAACCCAGAACTGGTTCTTTGGAAAGATAATCAAAATCGATAAACCTTTAGCCAGACTCATCAAGACTAAAAGAGAACTCCAATAATATCAGAAATGGAGAAATGACAACTGACACCACAAAAATATAAATAATTATGACACTATTATAAAATTATACACCAAAAAAAATGGACATCCTAGAAGAATGGATAAATTCCTAGAAACATATAATCTTCCACAACTGAATCAGAAAGAAATAGAAAATCTGAACAGATTACTAATAACAAAATTGAACTGGTAATCAAAAAACTCCCAACCAACAGAAGTCAAAGACCAGGTGGCTTCACAGGTGAATTCTGCCAAACATTTAAAGAACAGTGAATACCTCTTCTTCTCAAACTATTCCAAAATACAGAAGAGGAAGGAAAGCCTCCAAATTGATTCTATGAGGCCAGCTTTACCCTGATACCAAAACCAGACAAAGACACTGCAAAAAAGAAAACTAGAAGCCAATATCCCTGATGAACATAGATGCAAAAATCCTCAACAAAATATTAGCAAATCAAATTCAACAATACATTAAAAGGATCATTCACCACGACCAGGTAGGATTTATTCCAGGAATGCAAGGGTGGTTCAATTTTCACAAAATCCAATGTGATACATCACATTAACAAGAGGAAGGATATAAACCACATGATTATCTCAAAAGATGCAGGGAAAACATGTGACAAAATGCAAAATCCATTCGTGATAAAAGCTGTTAACAAAGTGGATTTAGAGGGACCATACCTCAACATAATAAAGGCCATATATGACAAACCCACAGCTAACATCATATTCAGTGGAGAAAAACTGAAAACATTTCCCCTAAGATCAGGAACAAGACAAGGATGTCCACTCCCACCACTTTTATTTAACATGATACTGGAAGTTCTAGCTGCACCAATCAGACAAGAAAAAGAAATAAAAGGCATCCAAATTGATAAGGAAGAAGTAAAACTGTCACTATTTGCAGATGACGTGATACTCTGTTTAGAAAACCCTAAAAACTCCACTAAAAAAGCTATTAGAATGGATAAATGAATTCAGTAAAGTTGCAGTTTACAAATTTAATATATAGAAATCTGTTGCATTTCTATACACCAATAACAAAGTACCAGAAAGAGAAATTAAGAAAATAATCTCATTTACAATTGCACTAAAAAGAATAAAATACCTAGGAATAAGCTTAACCAAGGAAGTGAAAGAAAGGCCTATACTCTGAAAACTATAGGACATTGATCAGAGAAATTGAAGACAACCCAAATAAATGGAAAGATACAGCATGCTCATGGGTTTGGAGAACAAGTATTGTTAAAATGTCCATACTATTCAAAGCAATCTACAGTTTCAGTGAATTCCTAGCAAAACACCAATAGCATTTTCCACAGAACTGGAACAAATAATCCTAAAATTCACATGGAACCACAAAATACTGAATAGCCAAGCAATATTGAGAAAGAAGAAAGCTGGGAGTGTTTCACAATCCCAGATTTCATGATATACTACAAGGCTACAGTAATCAATATAATATGTTACTTCCATGAAATTAGACACATTGATCAATGGAACAGGATAGAGAGCTCATAAATTAACCCATGCCTATATGGTCAATTAATCTAAGACAAAGGAGGCAAGACTATACAAAGGGGAAAAGACTGTCTTTTCAATAATAAAATGGCATTGGGAAAACTGGACACTACATATGAAAGAATGAAACTCAACCACTTTCTTATACCATGCATAAAAGTACACTCAAAATGAACTCAGATCTATGTAGACCTATGTGAGACCTAAAACCATAAAACTCCTAAAAAAATATAGGCGATAATCTCTTAGACATCAGCCTTAGCAACATATTTATGAATATGTTTCTGTGGGCAAGGGAAACAAAAGAAAAAATGAACTATTGGGACAATGTCAAAATAAAAAGCCTTTGCTTAGGAAAACATATATAAAACTTATACCACTCAACACCAATAAAACAAACAATCCAGTTAAAAAATGGACAGAGAACCTGAATAGACATTTTTCCAAAGAAGACCTACAGATGGCCAACTGACACATGAAAAGATGTTCAACATCACTCATCATCAAGGAAATGCAAATCAAAACTACAATAAGATAGCCGCTCACACCAGTCAGAATGGCTAGCCTCAAACAGACAAGAAATAAGTGTTTTCAAGGATGTGGAGAAAAGAGAATCTTCATATGCTGTTGGTGAGAATGTATTTTGGTGCAACCACTGTGGAAAACAGTATGGAGGTTCCTCAAAAAATTAAAAATAGAGGTACCATATGATCCAGCAATTCCACTACTGTGTACTTACCCAAAGAAAACAAAAACAGCAATTCAAAAAGATAAATGCATCCCTATGTTTATTGCAGCATTATTTACAATGAGCCAAGGTAGGAAAGCAACCCAAGTGTCCACGGATAGATAAGCAGATAAAGATGTGGTGTATATATATACACACACAATGGAATATTATTCAGCCATAAAATAGAATGAAATCTTGCCATCTGCAACATGAATGGACTTAGATGGTATTATCCTAAATGAAATAAATCAGAGAAAGACAAAAACCATATGATTTCACTTATATGTGGAATCTAAAGAATAAAACAAACAACAACAACAACAACAACAAAAAACACCCCAAAGACTCCTAACTACAGAGAATAAACTGGTGGTTGCCAGAGGGGAGGTGGGCAGGAAGATGGGTAAAATTGGCGAAGGGAATTAAAAGATTCAAACTGCCAGTTATAAAATAAATAAGCCATAAAGATGAAAAGTAAAGCATAGGGAATATGGTCAATAATATTATAATAACATTGTATGGTGACTACACTTGTGAGCACTGAGTAATGTATAGAGGTATTGAATCACTATGTTGTACACTTGAAATTAATATAACTTTGTATGCCAACTAAACTTCCAAAAAAAAAAAAAAGAATGATCACTGTGAGATATCCTGGACCCATAATGAGAAAAAAAACCCTCATTTTTCATTTTTTAAATGGTATCAGTAGAGGGAAATGGTACACAGAAGGCAGCTTTGGGAGCACCAGGGAGCTAGCCCTCTCTCCCAGCCTCTCCATCTCCCTCTCCACCAGTTCTGAATAATTTTATCACATCTCTGCATTTGGGATCCCGAGCCAAGCTTTGCTTAATTTAGTCATATTATTCTAGTTAAATGAATTGCAACCTTCAAAATGAACTTGTGCAATCCTGATATTCATTTAATTCCAAATATTGTTAACCTTCCAGCCATAAAGTCCTTGGAGCCTTTACTCACTTGCTCTTAAAATTTCCAGAGCTTCAGTTACCCATTAAAATTGACTTAAATTCAACCATGAATTGTCCTTGACAGTCTAATTGGATGGATATATTTAGTAAATGCTCCTGCATTGAAAGCCATTCACTCATTTAAGAGGCATTCACTGAGTGCCCGCCCTGTGCCAGGCAATCCGATGTGTAAACTCCGGCCCTACTCATTCCTCCTCTATGAGCCCTTCTGTGTGGTCTGGAAATGCCTGTCCTCTCTGTGAGTTAGCTAAGGTTGGCCAGTATGATGTAGGTCACTTGGAACATTCTGGAATTTCAGTAAGAATTGTCATTTTTGCAGATATCAATGAGATCACTTAAAGCAGCATTCCCTTTATTCATCTTCTGTGACTGACTGCAATTCAGATTTCATGGAAGGCTCTCAGTATAGCAGGATAAAGTATGGATGGCCTAGAAAGTTAGGTAGAGGTCTGTGACTTAAAGCAGTGAATAAGGAATCACTTAAGGTTTTTTTTTTGTTTGTTTGTTTGTTTTTTACCAGGTACGGAATAAACAAAATTGGATGTTTCAGGTAGAAAATTGGGCAGAGTCATTACAATTACTTAGAAAGTATGTGACACTAGGTCCACCCGTGTTGTTGCAAACGGCAAGATGTCATTCTTTTTGATGGCTAAATAACATCCCACACAAACACACCACATCTTCTCTATCCATTCATCCGTTGATGGATATTTGGGCTCTCTCCATAGTTTGTCTATTGTTGATGGATGGAGTTAGAGTGTATTTTGCTAAGTGAAATAAGTCGGTCAGAGAAAGACAAATACCACAGGATCTCACTCATATGTGGAATTTAAGAAAACAGATGAACATATAGGAAAGGGGAAAAGAAAAAAAGGAAAGAGGGAAACAAACCATAAAAGACTGTTAATGATAGAGCACAAACTGAGGGTGATGGAGGGAGGTGGGCAGGGGGATGGGCCAGATGGGAGATGGGTATGAAAGAGGGCACCGGTGATGAGCACTGGGTCTTGTAAGTGATGAATCACCAAATTCTACTCCAGAAACCAATATTGCACTATAGGTCAACTAACAAAATTTAAATTAAAAAAGAAAGAAAGAAAAAGTGTGTGAGAGCAGTAAATGCTCACAAAGAATTTCGTATTTCAGTCATGGAGTGGTGGAGACCCACTCAGCGGTGTACAACAGGAGAGGACAGTATTTCCCTAGAAAAACTGTAGAAAACAAGGAGAACATTTGTGGTAGAAAATATAGTATTTATTAGGGCTGACACCATGGCTTCTAGGAGAGAATGCTATGAAGATGGAAAGGTCAGATTTATTCCAAGGTTTCTGAATAGCAGAGACAATGAAATGGAGTTTGGAAGGACCAAGGACCTCTGCTATCAGGCTACCAACTCCCCCTCTTGGTGGCTCTATGACTTTACAGAAGGTACTTAACATCACTGACCACCACCTCCTGTCTTTCCAGTTCAGGTTCTCTGGTACCCACATTCTCATAATTCTTCAACTTCATTGAGACCTCCAGGACCAGATGCCCATGACTTTCCACTAATTATTCTTCTCCTCCTGTCTCCGCTTTCCTCCTTTTCCGGCATAGATTCCATGATCCATCATTTTGGATCTTTTTAAAACAAGTTCAACCCTCTCTCCCCTCTTTACCCAACACACTAATCTAGGAAACCCCCAACCCTCAATAAACCCAACTCTGACGTCTGGGCTGGTACTCAAGCAGCTGATCGTTGCAGGAGAAAGGCCACACAACACTGACTGCCTTCACCTTAACTCCCCGACTACAGACAAATATGGTGAGGAAATACCACTCATGACATAATCAAATGGACTGGTCTCTTACCATCCCTTTAATACTTATTTAGTGGGGGGTCATCTCCTTCCCTGGAAGAGAGTCTAGCAGACCTGTAACTGTTCTTCTCTTAGCAAACAGACAGTTCTACACTCACTTCTGGTCCCAAACCCAGTCTAGATGCAGTGACCAGAATGTCCCGAAGGGACTTGGCATTGAGGCTTCCCACCTGGAGAGTTTGGTAGGAAGCTTGCAATGGGAAAGGGGCTTCATCACTGTGCTCCCTCTGCTCTTTCTGCTCACCCCCTCCCTTATTCGTTAACCATTGTTGGGGATCCACCAGAGTGTAAGGACAGAGGAGGAGGAAGAATAATAGGTGCTCTTGAAATCTGCTCTCAAGCCCTTGGGTGCCCCCCCTCTGGTCGGGTCTGGTAGATGAAGAAAGTCAATGTTCTTATGGTGCTTTGACGGTTATTCCGAGGTTTCACAGCCGGGACACATCTCTCCTTGGGTGAGCTTGACTCAGAGGAATGCCCCTCTGTTCGAGGTGGATGCTGAGGATTCCTTCCTCAGCCTCTGTCCGCCAAGGTCTCCTCAACCCTCCAGACAGCCCTGTGGGTTGGGACCCAAGACAGTGCCGACAGGTCCTCTCCAGCTTCCAGCCCACAGGAAACATTTGTATCCCCTTGCCATAGCACATTCAGGCACAAGATCGGTCCCAGTGCAGCAAGACGCCCTGACCAATGCCGTCAGACAGACTTCCTCCAGCCCTCCAGATTTCCACATCCACGCGTTCCCAAGCATCATCCCTCAGCCTCTTTGCTCCCGGCTCAGGAACACAATTCTCAGCTGTCCTGGTGGGGCCCTGGAAGTCCCCTGCACGAGGCAGAGGTTCCAGAGTAGCATCACCGCCAAAGTGGAGGGAGGACCCTAGGCCTGGCGTCGGCAACATTGCCCTATAGAAGGCCCTTCACTCCTCTCCTCTTGGCCTCCTTTGTCTGGTAGAAGGTTTGAGGAGTTCTGGGAGAGATCCTTCAGTCATTTTCCTTGCAGGTCCCCATAGGGTGATTTGGGCCCTCCACTCTGGGATCTCACATGCCTTGCATCTTGTCTCACATCGACTGGATCTTTTTGCCAAGTCAAAACTTCAATTTCAGTTCACTGAACTGAATTCAGTTCAATTCACTTCACCTCGGTTCACTTTGAAGAGTACTCAGTACCATGTAGGAATTCTGCAGCTCACCAGTAGGGTGCCTGCCGGCTTTAAGATAACTCGAGAGTTAGGGCAATGGTGTCTGAAGGTGCGGGGCTCTCTCTGCCCACTGAGTAGCTGGGTAACCTCGGGCAAGTTATTTAACTCCTCTGTGTCTTCCTCCTCTGCAGAATGGGCTCAAAATGGTCCGTACTTCTCAGGGTTGTAACGAGGATTAAACGAGCGGATGCCAGCCAACTGCTGAGAAGAGCCCCTAAAGTCTAGTGAGTTCTAAGTACAGGTCAGCTGTTACTACTCTCCTCTTTCTGTCAGCCAGCTGCAGCTCAGCCCCGTCTCGGGTGGCTTCCCTCATTTGACTGAAAGAATAAAGCAACCAGAAAGGGAAGCCCTCCTCTTCCTGCCCCCAAACCTACCAGCGTGCCTGCATCTGTGCGGACGGATGTTCTTTCTGTCCTCTGCCCATTAAAAATAGCCTTGCCAAACGCCCCCCCCAACCCGTGCTCGAGATCCTACCCCATCTTCCTTCAGGGACTTGCCTTCCCCTCCTTTCCAGTGTCACTGAGTTCCCCGGCTGACAGCAGGCAGAGAATTTTTAGAACAAGAGCAAAAAAAAACCCAAGCCCTTCCTCAAGCCTGTGTCCCCTGGCAGCCTCTGCAGAATGGGGCTGGAAAGCAGAAGACAGACCCCCCCATACACACCTCGTGGGGACCCTGAGAGAAGGACCTCATAAACCATGTCAAGGGCTAAACACGGTGCCTCGCTCTCAGCAAGCCCAGAAATGTTAGCTCTAGGGTTCTTGTGGCTACCCCCTTGGGGCAACAATTTTCATTTCAGGGCTCACTGCCAGGGTGGCAGCTCTTCAAAAGATATTTTAGGCAACAATTACATTTTAGGATCCAAAGTTGGGATACAGTTCATGTAACAATTCAATATCTCCCTATATTATAGTCAACTCCCACTTGACCAGACACCACCGTCTTCTGCCCGCCAGCTGGCAAGTTTGAATTAGCTCACTCTCTTCATCTTAGTATTTTTTTTTTTCCATTAACGTGTCCGCCACTCTCTCTGCCCTGACCAGGAGAAAACACTTTGGCACAAAGTAAGAAGCGCAATGAGCCTTGGCTTGGGGACAAGTCTTCCCTCCGGGTTGGGGCTTCCCTCTCTGCCATCCCAGCCCTGAGCATGGGGAGAGTCTCTGGAACCTGGGGTGCTTTGCCCTCAACCCCAGCTGCTGGCAGAGGCATCGAGGCTCCCAAGGTGAGCAGGTTCCAGACCTATATTTTGGGGTGCAGAGCAATCCTGCCTCCAGGCTCCTAAAGCCGGTGGAGGAACAACCCCTCCCCCACCAGCTCCAACACCTGTGACGCCATATCTTTTCAGGTCTAAGTGAAGAAACCTTCCCATTCAATTCAATTCACATCCAAATCCATTCAAACCAGAAGGAGCTGAGGAATTCGCTTTCTTAAGATAAGCTGTCTGGGGCGCCTGGGTGGCTCAGTTCGTTAAGCGACTGCCTTTGGCTCAGGTCATGATCCTGGAGTCCCGGGATCGAGTCCCACATCGGGTTCCCTGCTCAGCAGGGAGTCTGCTTCTCCCTCTGACCCTCCTCCCTCTCGTGCTCTCTATCTCTCATTCTCTCTCTCAAATAAATAGATGAAATCTTTAAAAAAAAAAGATAAGCTGTCTGGGTGCCCTCTCATGCCTAAGTCAAAGAGCAAATATGTGCAGAGTGAGCATAATTCTACAAAAGGAAGCAGAGGAGGGAAGGCCCTTCCTCCAGGCCAACACTCACCAGCGCAGACCAAAAGCTCTGGGGCTTGCACGCAGGGTGGTCTCAGGTGAGCAAGGGCAACCCCTCCCCAGGCCGCCTCCCTTAAAATAAGAACGCGCTCCATTGGGCACAGCTGTATTTCTTGCCACCTTTAGGGAGTTCCTTGATTGGGTTGGGTTACCACTAGCCTGATAACTCAATCACCTTGATTCAGTTATGGGTGAGGTCTATAGAATACCTGTGAGGGTGGTAGCTCCATGGGCTTGTTTATCCCCTGAACTAATTTTCTTGAAATATCCAGTGCAGGGTGGGTTCAGGCGGAAGGCCCTTAGTAAGGCCACGAGATGCGGGTACTCAGAGGAGTTATTAGGCATATCACTCCTGGCCCCTGACCAGCCGCTTCCACCACACACTGAGGCTGCTCACTGTCCTCTGTGTAAATGCAAAAAGTCCTTATTTTGTCTGATTATTCCCTTCATCTTAAAACACTCTCTTGCCTGGGATTCCACGACACCCTACGCTCCTGGGTTTCCTCCTGCCCCTTGGGCTGCTCATGTCCAGTCCAGTTTGTAGGCTCCTCAGCCTGTCTGGGGCCATAAATCCTGTTCTTTGTTCTTGGGTGCTGTCACTCCTCCCTTTATGCACATTTTGAAGAGTACATTTCTGCAGATGCTTCTCAAATGGGATGCCTCACTCAGATCTCTCTCCTGAGCTGCCCACAGACAAGGCAAAGGCCAGCTGATGTCCTCCAGGGCACTAGATTCTTAATAAGTCAAAACCAGGACCCATCACCTTCCCATGCTTTCTCCTGCCAGACAAACCCAGTCTTCTAGTACTCCCCATGCACCCTGTTTCCTAAGTCAGAACCGTGAGCGCTAAGCTGCCTTCTCCAGGTATCTCCCTCCCAACGAGTCAGTAAGTCCTGCCCGTTCTGCCCCCTTAATCTATCTCAGATTGCCCCCTCCCTCCGCACACCCTGGCCCGGTGGAGGCCACTCTCCACCTTGTGTCTCCAGATTCACTACAATAGCTCCCTACCCGCGCTCCTCGCTTCCTCCTTCCGTAGAGCCCACGTGCGGGATCCGAGGAGTGTTATCTAAAACATGATTCCAACCGTGTCCTTCTCCGTCTCAAAAGCTTTCAGAGCCTCCTACCTTTTGTAGGGTGAAGTCCATCCCCCTGAAGGAGGCTTACAGAGCCCTTCCAGGAGAGAACGCAGCTCAGCTCTTCAGCATCGCTCCTGCAGAAACGCCCCGAGACTCCACGCACAATGAGCTCAGCGCCGCAGTGAGACTCCCCGGCGCTCTGTGGCCCCGGTCTTCTGCGGTGTTATTTCTTTTCCCTGGACGTTGCGGCCGTAGCAACCCCACCCCTTTAGCTCCGCTAATTCTCTCCCCCACCATGGCATGGGTGCAGCCTCCGGATGTGCTGCCCCGCGCTCCTCCCCAGCCGCGTGCCCCGAGCTCCCATTCTCCTTCCAGGTGTCCCCTGAGCAGTCTCTGCCTCTCTCCTGAGCCACAAGGCCTGGCTCAGCACCCTCCGGTGAGCTTCCATGACCCCTGGGCCTCCCCTAGCCGCCCCTGTCACACGGTCTCTGATGACCTTTCGCTTGTGTCCCACTAGATGGCAGCCGTTTTGTGACAACAGAGGGTTGTTGTCCTGTTGGTTCTGATTCTCTGGAGAACCATGACTAATACAGTGTATTAAGAGTTCAGGGAAGGGGGGGGCGCTAGGGTGGCTCCGAGGGTCAAGTGTCCGACTCTTGGTTTCAGCTCAGGTCGTGATCTCATGGGTTGTGGGATGGAGCCCTTCCCTGGGCTCCTCACTCAGCAGGAAGTCTGCTTGAAAATTCTCTCCCTCTGCCCCTCTCCCCCTCATGCTCAAGCTCTCTCTCTAAAAATAAATAAATAAATCTTTTAAAAATTTTTTTAAAGATTTTATTTATTTATTCATGAGAGACAGGCAGAGGGAGAAGCAGGCTCCCAAGGAGCAGGGAGCCCGATACAGGACTTGATCCCAGGACCCTGGGATCATGACCTGAGCCGAAGGCAGACGCTTAACCATCTGAGCCACCCAGGCGCCCAATAAATCTTTTTTTTTTTTAAAGAGGTCATGGAAGGGGCAGGTGCACACACACATACAGTAACAGGACAGAATTCACGATAAAGCAGAGGTTCTGGTCCAAGGTGGGAGGCTTAGTAATCCTCCTTCTGTGCTGAATCAGAGAAATGAAAAAACATATATTTTAATAAATCCATCTTAATACTGGGAACCAAGAAGGGATTTCCTCAGTGGACGAAAAATGATTAGGAATCCCTGAAAGCCGGAACTAGATCGGCTCACAGGGACACGTCAGTGACCGATGAGTGCTCGAGAATCCCTAACATTTGAGGAATTCTAAAATCATAAAACAGGCACAACGGAGACAGAAGGGATGGTTGTGGCTGTTGTCATTACAAACATGTCCCCTTACATGCCCGGCCCCTTTCCCAATGTAGTCATTTAATGAAAAGAGCACAGAACCAGGTGCCCAGTTTCTGGTGCTGCTATTGCTCCAAGGCTGTGTGGCCCTGGGCAAACTGTCTACCTCTATCTGGGCATAGTTTCTTCTTCCTTAACATGGAGGTAACACTCCTGGCCTGTGAAATTCTAATGGGACCGAGTGAGACAGGTGTGGGGACATCTAATGCAATGACCAAAGGGAAGCTCTAAACTCTCCTCGACTTGTGCTCCAGGGCCTTCCTCCCCTGGCCCCCATACCCAGGCCTGGAGGTGAGCTCAACTGTTGCTCAGTGAGTGGGTCAGTTTTGCTGTTCCCTTCATGTTCAGTCTCTTTCCTGGGTATATGCAGCAGGCTTTCCCGTGGCAGGGAAATTATTGTAAATTGTGGCAATGGCTGGACAGGGGTAGCAGGTGCCTTTCTAGTAACCTTACAGGATGACAGAGAGTGGCCACCTCCCTCACCTCTTTCTAGGGCAGACCCGAATGGCCAGAGGGACACCTTCCACTCCCTGGAGAGCCCTACACTTTGACCCACTGCCAGTCAGCCTGGGATTGGTTTTGTTTGTTTGTTTCTAAGATTTATTTATTTATTTGAGAGGGGTGGGGGGCAGGGAGAGAGAATCCCAAGCAGACTGCATATGGAGTGTGGATTCCCCCCTGCCCCCGATACAGGACTCGATCTCAGAGATCACCACCTGAGTCGAAACCAAAAGCCAGATGCCTAACCATCCGCACCACCCAGGCACCCTTGGGATTATTTTTATGAGCTCTGGGTTGGGTTCTGTCCACACCATGTCCCTAACTGACTGTTGGGTGATTTTGAACAACCTCTGGGCCTTTGTTTAATTTATAAGATGGAAAAGCTGTACTTGAGGCCCTCCAAGTCAAAATGTTGTAGAATCTTGGACTCTCTTTTAATGGAATCTGAGTCATAATGGAATTAAGCAAGGAAAGAATGCAGAACAGTGAACCCATCACACAGACCCTCATTATGCAGAAGAGGCTGCCTGGCCTCGCTCCTGCTCAACGTCCTCCCCCTCATACTTTTGCGGCCCCAGCTGGGCTTTCGGCCCCCTCCCTGCCTTCTGTCCTGCCTCTTGTCCCTATGATGTCCCTGTCTCTCTGCCCTGTGCCTGCTTCAGTCACCAGTGACTCCGACCAAACTGGTCTTCTTCCCACCTCCTGCCCAGACCACCTGCCTCCTCTTAATAGTTTCACCCCTTCCCACCTCCCTGCCTGGAGCCCCTCCACCCTTGCCTGCCCCCCTGCTCCTCCCACCACCTGCCTTCCCCCTCTCCCTCTCCCCTGCATCCGCCGCCGCTTCCGACTTGCCCCCCTCTTCTCCCGCACCTCTCCCTTTACCCCGGCCTCTCCTCCTCCCCCTGCTTCTTCCCCCACCGGCATGGGCCTTGGGCCCAAATAGGCCTCCCCTGCTCCTGCTAGGACATCTGCCCCAAACAGCCCTCACCGGGCCTGATGATATCCACACGCCATCACGGGGGCCTCGCATCCCTCCCAGTGGGGGCCCTGGCCCAGCCCAGAACTCCTGGGAAGGCGGTACCCAGCACCCTGGTGACCCGGTAAACATGGGGGACGCTGGGTGATGACCAGCAGGCATACAACCAGGAGGGCCACCTCCCTCAGGTAAGGGTCTTTTTCCCAAGACGGGGGGCTCAGCTACCCCCATGTCCTGGTTATCTTGCTGCCTAAGAATAACACGTGCCTCTGTTTCCATTCCCTACATCATAGATAAATGGGGATCTTATTATTTGACATAAGAGACTCCACAGGAAGTAAAGCTTGGGGCAGATTGCTGAATCTTGATGATCCTTGTCCATCTCAACACATAAGTCAAGCACACCGATACACACACGCCGTGTGCACCAGCGGGCCCAAGTCACCACAACCCTGAGCAGAGCTCAGCACGGAGCGCAAGGCAGCTTTGGCCTGATGATGGTTTGAATGGAATATTCTGAGACGTTTTGTTTTGCGGCCCTTTTATGCCATCTGAAAAACTTGGTTCTAATCTCTTAGTTTCTATCTCATGTTGATCAGCTGAGGTCCATGTGGCCATAGAACACATTTCCCCTGGGATGAGGAACCTTTTTTTTTTTTTAACATCAGGATCAGAGGACTGAGTTAATCATGCTTTTATCATTGGCCTGAGTGAGGCCCCTCTTTTGTTCTATTTATTCACTTTCATGCCCATTTCTCACTTCTCCTCCCCTCGTGAAAACACTACTCAAAATGTTTTGACGTGTATGTGTATGTATTCTCACAAAATCTGTGGTGTTATTTTGTGAGCTAGACTTCATTCTGTTTACTACCTTTCACCCAGCACTCTCTTTTCAAGATGTGCCTCCGTGTGTGTGTCACCTCTGCTTCTCACTTCCACACTGTGTCCTGCCAAGCGTCTCCTCTAGATTAGACTCATCCATTTCCCCAGGGACAGCCACACACCTAGACGCCCTGACTCTCCACCATGGTGGACACTTCCAAACCAACCATCCTGCTACATGCCCACTTGTGATACTATGGGAGAGTTTTTCAGGACAGGTGCCCAGCACTGGGAGCACTGAGTTAAAGAGTCTAATCTTCCATCATTCACGTGCAAGTGTTCTTGTTGGGATGAGAAATTGTTCATTAAATACGTCTCTAAGGTGAGTTCAGCAAGCTCCCTCTGGCCATTCTATGCCCAAGACCTCGGAAGTAAAATAGTTTTATGAAACCTACAAGATAACCGTTGGCCTTTTATAACCAGCCTATATTTCACAAATTTTCCTGGATCTCAGTGGTTTTTCTTTATCAGTTTCTGGAGTTTTGGGGCAAGTACACATGCCTATGAATCAAGACTGTAGACTCTTCTTGACCACCAGCACCAGCCAACATTAGCGAATGGGTTAACATCTGTTGTCGGGCTTTATTTATAAAGAGGCTACATGATGGACACCTTCTGCAACCTCTTTACAATTTGTTCTTATAATTATTAGTATTACCAATTACAGTAGTTACTGTTCTATGTCAGTCCATAAAAACCTCACACTTTCAGAAGCTATTGAGATCTTTAGTAAGTTCCTTTTCCTTAGGCAGGTTGCTCTTCCTATGTCCCTTATCCCTGTCTCATTGATTGGCCAGGCTTGAAGGGCACCCCCCCTTTGTAATTGTCCTCTTACGCTACCTGGGCCTATGGCTAAACCATGAAGATGCAGGACTAGTGATGGCTGAGCTGGAGAAGAATGCAGGGGCCTACCCTCAGAGAGACCCTGGCTGGAGTTTCCTGGGTAACTTCCTTCCAGGTGCACCATCTCATCTGTATCCCAGCAACACCCAGCATAATCCTTTATGACCACCAAGGCCTTCCCACTCTGAGAATGCACCTCTTGCAGGAAGAGGGAAGGTTTCCAATGTTCTTATCAAAGCTGTGATCTTCTCAGATGGCCCTTACCCTGGAATTTACAAAGTAGCCTTGCTAAACGTATATGCCTATGTAACCACGACCACATCCAGATGTAGAGTGTTTCATTATCACCCCAAATTTCTCTGTGATCCTTTGCAGTCAATACCACCCACCCCAAATCCTCAGGAAACACCAACTGGCGTTTTGTCCCTATAGATTATTCTTGTGTGGGCTAAAATTGCATATAACACAATTTACCCTTTCGTGTCTGATTTCTTTCATTCAGGATGCTGTTTCTGCCATCCATCCATGTTGTCTTGTATATCAGTAGTTCATTCTATTTAGTGCTGAGTGGGATCCCAAAATAGTTTTTCCATTGCACTTGTTGCTAGGTATGACCGTTATCTACCTGTTGCCTCTCGACTCCAAATCAGCCCTTCATTACCTGCTCTGCAATAGTAGGATAGCCCCTTGAAGCAGTTCTCCTTTGCAGTGAGAACAATACCGAGCCATGTCAGTAGATGGTGCTAGAGGGACACTGCAGGAGGAAGACGCGTCCCTTCCCTGGCCCAGGGTGCTTCTATTGGCTTCTCCTCTTCTGACTGAGACTGCTGCCAGAGATGAATGCATGGGGACATCCACTGCACTGCCCCAGCTATGCATCCAGGGCACACAATGCCTGTGAGCTCACAGCCTCTGGCCGACCCCAGTGCCCACCTTGCTACATCCTCCCATCATGGACTCTGCAAACCTCCAGCCTCACACACCTTGCTGGTGAGCAGGACACTGAGTCCCCTGTGTTGCCAACCTGCCGGCCTCAGCCCACGAGCTCCCTAGAGGAGTGTTTCCGGTGGCCCTCCAGACACAGACACGTGCATCCCAGGCCTTCACCACTCTGCCTGCAAGTAGGTTCCCAACTCGGGCTCTCCCGGGGCACTCCCTGCTAACCTCTACCGCCAGTGACCTGGAGACCATGGGCCAAGCGTGACACATTTTTCAATAAGGTTTGAATCCCAACTTGAAGGAGAGGGTCCCCTTCTAATTTGTTCCCTCCTTGGATACTCTCCTTCTGCCTTAGAATCCTCTGTAGAGTTCTCTTAGGGTCACTCCACTGCAGAGGTTAATAATTTTTAAAATTCTATTTTCCTTGTTCAAATTACCATGTGGTTTCCATATTCCGATGGGCCCCTGAGAGGTATGTTAGATGTCTGTATCATTTCAAAGTTTTGGCTGTTATGAATAAAGCTGCCATGAACATTTTGTCTTTGGATGGCCATAGGTTGACATTTTTCCTGATAAACACCTAGAAGGGGAATTGCTGGGTCACGTGGTAAGCGCATAAGCAATTTAAAAGAAATTGCCAAACCGTTTTCCAGACTGCTTGCACCATTTTATATTTCCAGCAAAAATGCTGCCCCCATCCCTGCCAGCACTTGACATTGCCAGTCTTTGATCTGAGCTATTCTAGTGGGTACGCAGCTCCCTGATGAATAATGGTGATGGAGTGTCTTTTCAGATGCCAGTTGGCAATCTGTGTATCTTCTTTCGTGATGCATCTGTTCCAACCTTTTGCCCATTATTCCTTTGGTTCTCTTATTAAGTTGTCATCTTATTAGGAGTCTTAATGGTGTCCTTCACAGAGATTTTAGTTTGGATGAAATCCAATTTATCTTTTTATTTCAGGGTTAGTGCTTTTTATGTTCTAAAAAAACCACTACCTACCATAAAGTTGTGAAGATTTTTTTCCCTACATTTTCTTCTAGGAACTTTATAATTTTAACTTTTATATTTAGGTCTATGATCCACTTTGAGTTAGTTGTGTATAATGTGTAGAATGCAAAGTAAGGGTCAAGGTTTGTATTTTTCCCTTCAAATATCCAGTTGTCGCAGCACCATTTGTTGAAAAGATTATTGAATTACTTTGGCACCTTTGTCAAAAGTCAGTTGGCTGAGCACAAGTCTGTTTCTGCATACTGGTCTGTGCCACTGGTCTATAGGTCCATCCTTATGCCAATACCACAGTTACTTTATAGAAGTCTTACAGTCAGGTGACAAACTCTTCCAACTTGGTTCTTCTTTTGCAAAATTGCTTCAGCTATTCAAGGTCTTTTGCATTTCCAAATAAATTTTAGCATCAGCATGTCAATTTCTCCAGAAAGCCTGTTGGGATTTTTACTGAAAGTGCAATGAATCTAGTGATAAATATGGGGAGAACTGACATCTTCACAATATTGTGTCTTTCAATCCATGAATATGGTATGACTTACTCTCCACATATCGTCGTTAATTTCTCTCACATTGCATCTCTCTGACCATTTTTCTGCAATCATATCTCGCTTTGACGACAGCTGGGAAAAGTTTTCCGCTTTTAAAGACCCAAATGATTAGGCTGGGCCCACCCAGATAATCCAGAGAGCAGAAGTGGAAAATAAGTAAAAGACAGGAACCTGGGCAACATTAGGGCTCATAGAGTGAGCCTGGTTTCATGAACCTTCCCTCAAGGGAGGGTGTCCCCTGGAACTGCAAAGGCCAAGAGCCAGAGCCAAAGCCCTGGAGGTCACGCTGGAGGACTCTTGGGGAAGAGGGTGCTAGCCTTTCCCCTGGCAAGCATGTGACATTGGGACACTTCCTTTATCCATCTTCTGACCCCACAGACCCAGGCCTAGGAGGACAAGGGCACTGCCCAGAAGTGACTAAATGTTAACTTACCTTTCTGTCCCTCCCTGAGGCAGGGAGGGGAAGGGGTGCCCCAGGGGTCGATGACTGCTGTAGTTCACAGTACTGGAGGTCAACCGCATGTTTACCGCTTGTATCAAGTGTGGCGGAAGCAAACAAGACTGCCCCAGCCATATGCCTGAGCAGAGCTCCTGGACCTGAGAGCTCAGAAAGAAATGCACGAGGGGTCAGAAGCAGTGGCCTTAGCTCCATCTCACCTTCTCTTCCATTTAACACTGGGCATCCCTTGTGGAGTCTGTGGAAACAGAAGGCTTTGAGGGCCTGTAAGCAGGCATCGTGGGACAGCTGGGAAGCCGCCTGGCCCCATCAGATCCCATGGCCCATGGACATCAGTGTGGCAACAAAGTCCCCACACAGGAGTCAGAGGCCCCAGTCAGAACTTTTGAGGCCTTTTCCTGAGATGTCCTGCCCTCTCCTGCCTCTCAGCCTTGGTGTCCACCTCCTCTTTCTCGTTTTAGTCACCCGCAACCCTGTTTTCTCTCTCCTAGAATTAAGAACCGTCTTCAGAAAGCAACACAAGAAACCATTTTCAAACTGACTTTAATCTTTTTTTTTTCTGCCCAAATATTGTACATGCAGAAGCCATGTGAAGAATTTTCTCCTCAAGGGAATTGGCAAGAATGTTGTTGGAAAGAGCCGGAAGTCCTCCCCAGCCGTCCACCTGCCACCTAGGAGCCACAGCGAGTTTGGAAAGATGCTGCACATAGAAAATGTATAGGAGCACAAATATAAAAGGCTAATTGCTTCTTATCTAAACAGTGTGCTTGTCAGTCCCTATCAGTGATCTCTTTCTTTGCAGGATGCATTTGGAAATTCTAAAAAAGGGGTTCCTGCCTCCTGTGAATTTACATTCTGAAGGAGTGGATAGACTAATCAGGCCAACTTTTCCTAAGGAAGCAGCCGCTCACTCTGCCTGCTGAGGTGAGGTCTGCTGAGAGATTCTGGAGAGAGGGGTGGTTCAAGAAGCAAAACACTTGGATGGGGAGTAAGTGCCCCCTCTCTTCCCGTCAGAGGCATTGCCTTTCACATTCTCAGGTGTTCGACTCTCTCCCATGGATGTCATTCTAGAAGCAGAGAGGAGGACGGACCCAGTCTCATCTGCCGGTGGGGGTACTGAGCTATGCAGGACGCGGCTGAGGGGGTCCCATCACATCAGCACCTTGAAAATTGTCCATTGTAGACAACCCTTAAGTATTTCCGGTCATTACACAAGAAGAAAAGAGGGAGAACAAACCACAAAGAGGTGGAAGCAGAGTCTGTTAGGATTCCCAGAGTTCTTGTCAGAAGCAGCATCTGAGTGCAGATGGATGAGGACCCGCACCTAGTCGGGGCACCAGGAGCTGGACCAAACCAGCCCGTGGACCCAGGCGCACCAGGCTGGAAACCCTCTTCGCTCCAGATCAGACTTTTAAAACCTGGAGGGAACCATGGAGCAACTAGCAAATGCTCTGATTTTGCACACGAGGAAGCTGAGGCCCAGACAAGTGACGAGTCTTGCACAAAGTCACACTTTGGGACAAAACTGTATAGAACAGGCTTTGATTCTCTGTAGCCAGCTATCCAGGCCATCGAGCTGGGGGGCGGATGCTCTGTGGCCCCTGGATTCCCAGGGCCCCTTTCTTTAGCCAAACTCTCTGGTACCCAGTCCCCAGGGACCCATCCTGACGTCGGTGTGAACTCCCTGGGCGGGGGGGTGGGGGGGTGGAGGCGCAAGGCCCCTGGCCTTACTAAGTTTCCAACTAGAGCCCTGGAAGGTTTCCCCAAAGCAGTAACACACTTTTCTCAACAAGCACTCACCCCAAGCTAGTCTAGGCCCCTGACAGAATTCAGTTTCTCTTACTGGTGTGGTTTTCCTCACAGGCACAGCCAGGTTGGGCCCACAAAAGCCCGAGCTCGGGGTTTGGGGGGAGAAGGAGTTGCTTTGCTACATGGAAAGATTAAGCCCTTTGTCAGAGAACAAGGTCCCACCATCAGGCATGCCAACAGCCGAAGCCGCCTTTGTGCAGCTGCACCGGCAGAGTTGGTGCCCAGGGAGACCAAGTTGCTCTCTTTGGCATCACCGACATTGCTCTGAGATGCTCAGGCACTCTCAAAATCAGCCTTTCCCAGCCAGACCGGGCCCTGCCAGCTGCCACCAGGCCTCCCCTGACTGGGCGGGGCTCCCCTGCCTTCAGTTGTGAGTGTTTGGTTTTGCCCCATCCTCTTCTGACCTGAGTGAAAAGCAGACTTGAGGAAGAAGACAGGAGAAGAATCTATACGCCCATCTCCTCCCTCTTCGTTCGATGAAAGAGAATCCAGTACAGGAAGCAGCATGTTCACGAGCCTCTTTCCGTGTCAGGATCGGGGAGGAGAAAACGTCCGGGACTGGAGCATAAAGGGAGGAGGCAGCAGGGAGCAGGCCTCTTTTTCTCCATCTCCTTGCAGACGCCCGCCCGCCCGCAGAAATGCTGCGGGGCCCACCTGGGCCTGAGCGGTGCACCCTCTCCCTCCAGCCAGGTGGGGGGGGCGCCTCGTCCCCACCATCAAGCAAAGGCAGCCGTTTCTTGCACAGAGTTTGCACAGTGCAGGAAGCAATCAGAGACCCAGAAGAGCGGCCTTCCTGAAGCTCTGCTGCTTTCTGGGCCGAGGAGGATAGGGAATCGGAGGCATCGGGGAGCCCCCGAGCCCCCACGGGGGAGGAGCTCAGCAGCCCCCCCCGGGCAGCAGGGTGTGGAGCGAGAACCCTGGTTGCACGTCAGGGTTCCTGGTCACGCAGTCGAAGATTGTGCTACATTTCGTTTCCAGAGACGTACCCTTGGAGGTCTCTATTGTCTCTGGGGGGGGGGAGGGGGCTGTTCTCCTCAAGGCTGGCAGTAAAGAAGAGCTTGGGCATGCTTGCCCTGGTAGGGGTCACTCCCCTGGGAGAACTGGCGATCCCACGAGTGAGGAGCTACCCAGGTGCCCTCTTTCTGGAGCCCCTGGGCTCTGCCTTACCCCGCCCCTGGGATGCCAGCATGCCAGGAGAGCCTCCTAAGCCCTCCGCTCCTTTCCTGGGAGAACTGGGAGGTGGAAGAGATGGGATGGGGAGGAGTTTCGGAGCTGGTTCTTCCCTGAAAGATCAAATCCCCCTTGTCAAACCCAGACGTGGCCCCATTTACTGGAGCCTGATTCATACCAAAGGCCCTCAGACGTCCCTGTAGGGATGGAGTCTATGAAGGAAGTGGGACACGTTGAACAGAGCAGAAACGTGAAGACAGATGCTCTGAATCATCCGTCACGGTTCCTGCCCACAGCCCAGCATTGCTGCAGGGCCACCCCCATCTCTGCCGCATCCTCCACGAACCTGTCAGAGCAGAGGAAGGGGATGACAAAGAGCCCCGTCCTGTCCTCAGCTCTGGGTCTCACCTGGGGGAAGCAGGCCTGCAGAGCCAGGGTGTGGTACCTGGCAGTGCGTCGGTCCCAGGTTAGGGAGCACTCCGGGGGAGAGCGTGTTGCCTCCTCCCCCCACCATCCCCTCTTCAAAGATGCTCCCCACCCCAGGGAAGGCCAGGCGGCACACTGTGGCCCCTCCTCTCCTGGGACAGGCTAGCTCCCCAACAGCTTCTCAGACAAGCCCCTGTATCGAGGAGGATGAGAAACAGACCCTGAAACCCAGCCATTCACCATCACACACGCGTCAGCCTCAAGTGAACTCACCATCATGGGGGGAAATCCAGATGCGGATTGGTAACTGATTTGGTACAAAGTGTTGAAGAGGGTAATTCCCTAAGGTCAACCTGGGGAGAATTACTTCCCATTAAAGAGGTGGGATAAGAGCGGCCCAGCTCCTGGGCAGTTTTGGCGGCTAGGGCCCGGAGGCAAGTCAGCGCCAGTTACCCACAGGTCGGGCCCCAGCTCTGGCTAGGCCTTCTGCTGTGCTAACCTGCCCCCAGAGGCAAGGGGACCGTGGCCTATAGCCACCCAGAGGCAGGCTCTCTGCTGGCAGCCCTCCACCTTCCCTGTCTTCCCAGGCCCCTCAAGCAATGAGGGTGCTGTCCCTCCCTGATATCTCCCATCCCCCTGGGTCTCGGTAGCACCACTCGGGGCTACATCAGCAAATGTCTACGCCATCCTAGGAGTCATTACTAATCCCGCCGTTCCAAAAGTTAGAGTATGTTCACGCCATCCTGAGGGTGACCGTTCGGGAGAGGTGAATACAGCACAGACAGGACATAAAATACCCTTTTGTGAGCGAGTTTCGTCCCTCTCCCCACCCTAGGGTCAAAGAGTACACTGAGCCCTTTGCCTTATTTTTAGAAACATGAGAAATGCGCGCATTATCCAATCCCAACAACGGGAGAGAATTTCTGCCTAAAGAGAAAACTCGACCCAGCTGCCTCCTCCCTCTCCCGACGCCCACAACCGTCCTCATCTGTGATAAGACAAGATTGGAGGCTTTGGCAAGAGCCAGGAGCCCATTTGGTTCATTTCTTACTGCCCTTACCCACTTTCCATCTGTGGGCAGGACCAGTAGGGTTTTCCTGGGAGGGAGGTTACCAGGTTCTGGCTTCAACCTGATGTGGGTCCCTACCAGGAACGGAGGCCCTTTGTCTCCTGACAGCTGCCTCCTCCACCTGCCCTCAGAATCCACCTCTATGCCCATCTGTCTGGCTTTGGTTATGAATGGAGTCCAAGCGCTCCGGCCCCGAGACCGCTCCACTGCTCGGCTGGGTAGCTCCCCTCCACCTTGAGCATGTGGGTCAGAGTCATGCAGCACTTGGGGCTGACGTCTGGGGAAGAGGCAGAGGGACGGTCTTCTCCATACCTTGACCCCTCCTGCCACCTCTTTTCTCCCCACCAGACATGGACCCAAGGGCTGCTGTGTCCACACCCTGGGCAACCGCTCACCTTTTGCCCTAGACCCGCGGAGGGAGAGGACAGATTTGGGCATTCCTAGCAGACATCTCATGGGTCCAGGCCCTGGTACCCTCCCCCACACAGGGCCCAGCTGTCATACGAAGTCAGGGTTTGAGTGGCTTTGGGAAGCTCCAACCAGACAAGGGTGGGAAGAAAGCAGAGGCAGGGGGAGGTGCCGAGAGCAGGCCAGGCCCCTCTCCGGAGGGCAGCCGCAGAGTGCAGGGAGGCGGGGAGGCAGAGAGGGCTAAGTATTGCTTGTACAGAGCTGGTGACTGTGGCAGTCTAGCTGAGTCCAGAGCCAGGCTGTCCGTGAGGCCAGGAAGCTGGAGCCCAGGTGAGTCTGAGCTCCCAGACAGGGACCCTGGTCTGGAAATGAGCAAACAAAGAGAGACCCAAATGATCGACCTCACGCAGCTAATCCCCAAAGGTCAGACAGGATTCTCAACAGTGGCACAGGGCAGGTCAGCCCCAGCCCTCCTCATTCCAGCAACAGCCCCACCCTCAGCGCTTCCTCCACAAGCCAGGCCCCACCGGGATGCAACCCGAGGGGGACAGGGCCACCCCCAGGGCCTGGAGAGCACACAGGTGCCTCAGGGACCATCTGCTTTGGCAGAGAACATCCCCCCTGAGGCCAGCCTCCAGGGTGTCAAGACCCTCCAAGTCCACACCTCCTGGGGTCCACTGGGAGAGCTCCTTTGGCATGTTGGAAGCGAGGAGGAGGCTCGGAGGAGGACAGGAGGTGAAGAACAACGCTAAGGGAGGTGCCCGCACTTCCCTCTAAGGGGCCTGGCCAGCCACCCTGGGAGCTAAGTCTTCCTAGTGTTTCGCTTGTAGGAAGGAGGCGGCTCCTGCCGAAGGGAGGAGACGATCTCCAAGCCCTCAGCTTCCCAGGCATGTTCCGCTCCCCCGGCCCCCGGCCAGGGCACTAGATGAGCATGCGACATGCTGCAGGTGCATTCGGTAGGAAGAGCTGCGAGAGCACTCGGTGGGGAGGAGGGTGTCGGGTCCCCGAGGGGCCTCAGTGTGGCCAGCTGCAGTGGGTGCTACATTCCTCAAAATAGAGCAGCGGTGCTGGGAGCACAGGTGGGACAAAGGACGAGACAGAAAACTAAGCAGGGACCAGCAAAAGGCGGCCCGGACAGGGACACGTGGGCTCTGCCCCGGGCACAGGACCAGGCAGGGTGGATGGGTGGCCACATTCCCCGCTTCTGCCCCTGCACTCGGGGATCCGCGCCCACACAACACTCCTTTGGGTTTCTTTTCAACAAGACACACAGAGATGTGGATTTTAGCTCATGTAGTCACCAAGACTGGCTATACCCAGACACGTGAACAGACAGAACATGGTCACACACACACACACAGACACGCACGCACACACTAGTCTCCGCTGCCAGTTGGGGTGGGCCCAGTAGCCGACAGGCATGCAGCAGGGCAAGGGGTCCAGAGAGACACGAAGGCTATGTACAGGGGGCGGGGAGGGGGCATCAGGCACCCCTTCCCACACTGTATCCCGGCCTCTTCTGAGGTCCTTAGGAGCACGAGGGGCTGGTGGCACTCTCCAGGGAGGATTGGGACAGGCGCCTGGTGAGGGATCCAAGTGTCGAGTCTGCCACTGAGGACGTGGGGAAGAGTTTGTACCAGCCCGTGACCGCAGCACTCAGGTCCAGCTCGTCCAGCATGATCTGGGCCATGCCCATGAAGCATTTGTGGTCCATGCGGCCGTAGTCTCCCCAGACAATCACCTGCGGGGGAGGGGGTGGGAAACGGGGGGCGCTGAGCCAACTCCCCGACTTCAGGGCTCAGTAGTGGACCCAGGAACCTACAAGCCTCACCAAAGCACAGATGAGGCAGAAAGAGCCGGAACCAAGACTGATTTGGGGGCAACAGCTTACTGAGCACTGAAGACAGGCCAGCCTCCATTGTACAGACTTCTCTCCATTATCTCAACCATTACAACCATCCAGGTAAAGGTGCTACGTATCATCATTTCAACAAAGAGGCAACAACAGCTCAGAGAGGTTAATTAACCCAAAGATACACAGTAATTGGTGGCAGAGCTGGGATCAGAACCTGGGTCTGACTTCCAGAGCCTCCCAGCATCCCAGATGGCAGCCTTCCCCACGAAGAAGCAGACTGAAAGAGTCTGGGACCTGAGTCACAGCTCCTAGTCTGCTGCTGGCTAATGGCGGAGCTTGGGGAGACCCCTGGCCCTCACTGGACCTCAGTGTTCCCAACCAGAAAACTGGAAGAGGGGAAGAGACTAGCCCAGTGATTTTCAAACTTGTATTTTTATCAGTGGATCCTTTTCTCAAAATGGAATCCCAATATATATGTATATATACATGAAAACAGACACCCAGGATCCTCCCTACCCCCAAAGAACCCCAGGGTTCTGCAGTCTGGCCATTTGCGACCCCAGGGGCCCTTGCCACGCAACCACCTCAGCCAGAGGAACAGCCCTAGATGAGTAGTTACACAGCCCAGACAGCCCCTGGCTCAGGCCTCTCCTCTGCCACCCATGTGGCCTCAGGCAAGGCCACCAGCCACAACCACCACTAATACTCTGAGAGCAGCTGTCTATGGGCCAGGCACTCAGTGAGGCCCTCCACGTGCATCCCTCATTTACGCTTCACAGCATACCGCCCACGGACCATGATGGAGCTGGAACTTGAACCCAGGACTGAACCCAGAGACCAGCCCCCACTTAGCTTCTTGCTAAGCACCTCAGGTGCTTCATCTGTGAATGGGCGTGATGATCCCTCCCTCGCGGGACTGTTGTGAAGGGCACTGCACTCTCTCGGAGTTGGGGTGGCGTCATTTGGCCTGGGTCACCTGGGCTCTGCAAGTCGCTAGCTGAAACCTCAAGTGAGTCACTTCACCTTTCTGAGACTGCAAGATGGGGAGAACATACCTACTTCACAGCATCATCTGGAGGCTGAAAGGAGGTCAGGATTGGAAAGCCCTTCGCCCAGAGCCTGGCACGGAGCTGATGCGCAGTAAGCATTAGCACCAGGCGGAAAGAGAAGGCGGTGGTCAAACGCTGCTTCTACCTACAAGCTGAGCAACCTGGGGTTGGGGGGGGCAGTGGACTTATCCCCCTGAACTCTGGTGTCCTTACAAATCAACCAGGGGCAAAAAGCCCTCACTGGGCTGTGAAAACAAACGGGTCATGTGCATTAATGCACCTGGTACAGTGCCTGGCACAGGATGCATCACACATGAAAGAGATTTTAAATTACAACTTGCAGTTTTGGGGAGTCGTCCTGCCCCAGGGGCCCCGTAGCACTCACCTGCAGCACCTTGCCCTGGGGCCCCTCATCGAAGAGCAGAGCCTGCTGGTACAGGGGGTCACAGGTCTTCTTGGCCACCTTTGTCTTCTTTTTGGTCAAGCAGGCCCCGTTCTCAAGCAGGTAAACCTTGATATAGGTGGCTGCGGGATGGGAGAAAGCATGCTGGGGAGGGGTCCAGGAGAGACTGCTATGGCCTGCTCCATCCCCTAACGTCCTGCTGCTCCTGGAGGTGAGCAAGGTGAGTGGGATGAGCTGACCAGTGGAGAGCAGTAGAAAAGACGGGCTCAAACACTGACTTGTCCATCCTCCCCTCCCCCCAACCCTGTCCACTGGCCTTCCGGGCCAGCCATGACTCCAGAGTCGAGAACACTGATCTAGGCCAATGGGCAGCTGAGGACACGCTAGACCCAGAGCTCAGTTGCGCACCCCTGCTTGTCAGGACCCCGTATCCAAAACCCCTCTCCCCGCTGCTTGGCCTCACCTGGGAGGGATTTGGAGCCTGGTTTGGGGGTCAGGCCCCGAGCCTCAATCACTTCCACCTCTAGCTGGCCACTGCGGTCCATGATGGCAATGTGCACGTCCCCTGCAAGGGAGAAAAGGAACCGTCCAGGCAGAGGCAGAGCCGGGGCGGGCCGGCCAGCTGCTGTGCAGAGCACAGTCTGCAGAGGGCGCTACAGTGCTGGAAAGGGCATAACATGCAAAAGACTGCTTGCGCCAGAAAGGCTCTCCAGAGGCCACTTGAAAGCAGGGGAGAAATACTTTGATAGGCCCCTGGGGCAAGGGCAGAGGCATGACCCTCAAGGGGCATGCTTGCGTAGCAACGAAAGGCTGCCAAACTCCCAGTAAGTCCCAGTGAACTGGGGGGCTCCCGTCTTACTGAGCAGAATAGCAGCCCTCGGCCACTCCCCAAATATTTACAGACTCTCCTTTTGAAAAGATGCCGAGATAGGAGCCTGCGCAGGACAGGAGGCATTGCCTGGGAATTGGGGCCTGTTCGCACCCCGGCCAAAGGCTGCAGGGAAGGCCGGATCTCCTGGAAGCAGAGAATTGAGAACTTCTCACTGCGCTCCCACAAACGATTACCTCACTGAGGCAAGTTCTGTATGAAGTCATGTCAGTTATTTCTAGAACTCTTAGCTTTGTTCAACATCAGTTAGCGGAATTTGAGATTATGCATTAGTCACTTGGAGCATTCTTCAAAGGAATGCAGCATCATAAGCCTGATGCAGAGAAATTAAAATTGGCCAGACTTTGGGTTCAGCCACCCATTTTAGATACTCTGAGCTATCATGCAGTTGTTTGTATTTGCATACTTGGGAAGATGGGGATTTATTACTTTCAGGAAACATCCTGGAAGTCATCACCCTCCCTCTAGCTATTTCTGACCTCCCCGTGGGGAGGGAAGAGGGGAGGTCTCACTCTAACATCCCTAAGGAGTTGAGCAAAGGCAAGCCTGTCCTTCCCACTTCTAGACACGAGGAGGCACCACACACAAGTGTTCTAGGCTGGGAAGGCCCAATAGCCTTGTGGAGGTGGCTGGCTCCTCTCACTGCCTCCCAGTCCCTGGCTGGGCCTAGGGCTGGGAAAAGCAAACTCCGCAGGCCCTTAAGAGCCTGTGAGCAAGGGCTGAGAATTAGCCAAATCCTACCCCAGGGCCAGAGGAGAGCTGGTGCTCACCCTCTGAGGGTCCCCGCGGACAAAGGTGTCTGTGGAAGCATGTCTGAGAAAACCAAAGCAGTGCAGTGGGAAGAGTACTGGCCTGGGAGAGAAACCCAGCTCCAGTGCAGGGCTCGCAGCAGGGCACAGTCTGAGCCCCGCTTCCTCATGTGCTGTGAGGTCGAAGGTTGAACACTGTTCCAATGAGGACTGAGTCCAGATGCCTGGGGGCAGACTGCTCAGGTCGGACTGATGGGGAAGGGGGAGAGGCAAGGGGGCATCTCTGGGGAAGCAAGTTCCTGGGAGGAGCCCCCAGAGCCAACACAACTAGTATCTAAGACAGAGGGAGAGAGGGAGGGAGGCGGGAGGGAGCCAGAAGTGCAGCTGAGAGGACCGAGTAGAGACCCAGGAAATAGGTCCCAGTTGCAGGGAAGGGGGATGAGAAAATTATTTAAAAGGCTTTTAGGTGCCAGGCAGGTAGAAGTAACAAGTCCAATAAGACACAGTTCCTCAGGAGTAAAACACTTCATTCAAAGCATAGAATAGGAACTCGATGAATTGTTGTTAGATTGCAGAACTAAGGCAGGGATTCTCTTTCCCATTTTACAGATGAGGAAACGGAGGCTCAAAGAAAGGGAGTGACCTGCCCAAGGTCACACAGAGCACCAGGGGTAGCACAGACTCCCTGAACATCAAAGCTGTGCCACCTCTGGTTCACTGTCTACACTGAGCAGGTGCTTGGCACCGCCAGGCGTGCAGCTGGTGGTGGGAGAGTGGGTGGGCATGTGGTGAGGGCGGTCCGTGCTGTAAAGCCGCTGCGGGGTAGCCCGCAGAGCAACGCTGGAACCCCTGTCCTCTCTGAAGAGGGAGGGACCTCGGAGGGCCCGGGCAACTCCTTCTGGCTGGCGCAAAAGCCAGAGTGAGGGCTCCTTTCTGCAGCTAGCCCTGTGTCGCAGGGGGCCCCCACGGAGCTCACCCCTTCCGTGGCGTGGCTGCCATCACCCCACTCGCTCGGCCCTCAGGAAGACTCACCCATCGGTGGCGTTGCCAATGTCTGTCGCCCCACAATCTGGGCTGGCCCCAGCCCATCCAGGAAATCACTGAACTGGCTTTCAGCCCCAAGCCGAGTGGTGGGGAAAATGAACCTGGAGGAAGATGCAGAGGGGCACATGAGGTGGCCTGGGTGGTGAGATGCAGTGGCTCCGCCCCGTGGACACTGGGCCATGCCTCTCTGTGCCTCAGTTTCCCCTCTCCATAGCACGAGGGCCCTGCTTTAGCTGGGGACAAACAGAACTCTTCATCTCTGCACGTTAAATAAAAATACTCTGATGTCCCTTGAGAAATAGTAAACATAATAATGTTATCTAATCCTCAAGCACCAGGATTTTTGAAGGTGACCCTTAAAAGGCAGGGCTTGCGGGACACCTGTGTCCTCCCCTGGGGATACGAGCGCCAAGAACCAGAAACATAGGCCAGAAATTTCGATGCCTGGAGCAAGTTCTAAGAACTGAGGTTTAGTTGACCATATGTTTGGAATCCAAGTCGATAACGTGAGGTGGTGCCCAAAACAGCAACCGAGACCAAAATAACACAATTGCAGGGTTGAGATAAAAGGCGAGCGATGGTGGGTGGTCCCTAGTTGTGGGGCCTGGAAACAGTAGCGAGCAACACTGATAGTGATCGAGAGCTGGGCGGGCGCCAGCAGCGCACCAAATGCTCCTCACGCGTCTGAGTTCATTCCTGCCATTCTGTGCAGCGGGAGCTACACTGGTCTTACAGATGAGAAAACAGAGGCTTCGAGAGGTAAGAGACTTGCCTTGACTGTAAAACAGTGATGCAATGCCCACCTTGCAGGGTTATGGTGGCAATTGGGGCAGCTGGTGCATGAAACGTTCCAGACAAGCAGGACACAATAAAATGGTAGTTATGATGTTGCTGCTGTGAACATCGAGGGCAGTGCCCCCCCTTATGCGCTCAAGGTACATGTTCTGGGGGTGGCCAGCAGAGAAAGGACCAATGGGGGAGGGCGGACCCAGCTCTGCTCGGGGGGGCTACAACGGACCAAAGTTCTAAGACCTCCTAGAATAGCCCAGGTATCTGGCCTGAGAGATCAGACTCTCCCAGAACGACTCCCCACTTGGAAAGTTGGGCTTTGAGTCCCCTATGGCCAGCGACAGGCAGGGAGAAAGACGGGTTGCATACACTTGTCAAAGAGGGCCTGAATTTCCCCAACAAGGCTGGCCTCCACTCTGCGGGAAGGGGCTTCGAGGCCCACCCACTCTTACTGGCCATCAGCAATAACCCCAGCCTGCACTCTGAAGAAAACCTGAGAAGGTTAAATAAGGTCACGGACTCTCAAGGTCACAGAATTTTAGGAGCTTGGTCTAGAGAGTGTAGAGGTTGTGAACAAAGGCTATAGAGTCAAATGGCCTTAATTCAAACCCTGACTCCACCACCACTGAACAGGTGTGACCTTGGGTGGGTACGTCACTCTCCTCCCATGCCTCAGTCTCTCCACATGGAACATGGAGATCATGGTAGTACCGACATCCCTCAGTGTTAAATGAGACACTGTTTTTGGTCTGATGGTGACTGGTAGATCCCAGAGTAAGAAGCACCCATCTGAAGTGCCTAGTGACGCCCTGCATATGCAGTAAATGCCCCTGGCCATTTGCATTCATGGAAGTGGGCACAGTAATGAGACACAAGATCACAGAATCCTAAATAATAGAGCCACAGGGCCCTGCTATCAATGGACTTTGATGAAGCCGAACCAGAAAATCTTAGTCGTATAACCAGCTTCATAGATTTGGGAGCAACCAAGGGAATATCTAACCTAGTGACTTTTTTTGAATTTTTGACTGCAACTCCCATGCAATGGAAAAAATATATTTAACATCATAGACCTCTGTGCATCCATATATTAAAAAATCAAAACAAAAGTTCACAAGGTAATTCATCCTCACACCACAGGATATGTTTGAAATTTCTATTTCTTTCCCTAATGCTGGTTTTGACCCACTAAACTGATTTTACTTCCTGCCTGAGTCACCAACCACAGTTTGAAAAACACCGATCCAGTCCAACCTCCTTCTCTCAGCTCCATGCAAGACCACTTGTGAGAACTCCATTCATCTGAGCCGTAACAATTGTTTCAGATCGAAAAGGATTCTGGGTCCACATTTTCCTCCGGAGCCCTCTCGTCTGAGGGCAGTGTGTAGGTGCTTGGGGCTGGGAGGCATGAAACATACAGATGGGATGCACTGCCCCTGGGGCCGCTGGGGGGTTTGGATGGGAAACAGCAGCCCGGAGCAAGAGGAAGACTGGGCGCAGGCAGCGGATGTCCACGGAAGGCAGGGATGCAGAGGAACCCAGACATCTGGACCCGAAACCCAGCCGGAAAGATTTCCCCGCCCTGCCCCCCGACTCTGGGACTAGAGGACCATGCGGGAAGGTGGGGACCAGAGTGGACATGGGCTGCACGCACGTGCCCTCGGAGCTGTTGCTGTTGGTGCTCCCATCTGTGGACTCCCGGCTGCCCTGGCGTGTGACCCGACTCCGCATCTCCACCGCGATGCCCGTCTCTGTGCTCCGCCGGATGTTGCTGCGCAGCTTCTTGGTGGCCCCTTCTGGGACCCCCGAAAACATAGAAAGGGAACAAGGTCAGATCAGTGATGAGGCTTCTGTGGGAGTGCTGCCAAGGTCACCTCTTGGGATGGGGCAGGACAGGCAGGGCTCTGACTGGAGGCAGGGGCGCTGCTGAGCCGGTCTGCACAGTGACAGGGACGAAGACTAGAAAGATGGCTGGAGGCAGAGCATCAGGATGGTGGGGCTGTGGGATGGGAAGTCACCAGGTGCAGCCCAGCCCTGCAGCGTTCACCTTCATCCCTGCCAGGCTCCCTGATGGCCACCTTCCCAACTCAATTCCAGACTTTGCCCCAAATGGAGAAAGTGTTCCTTTCTCTTGTGGAAAGGTTGCTTTCTCTGGCATTCCCAGATTTGCTTTCCCTCTTCCAGGTACCCTCATGAACCCTATCACACCCGGACCTCACGCTCCACCTCTGTGATACCTTCATAGGCCAAATAAAACCCCCATGGGAAGCTTGGCCACTCTCAAACCAACCTGTATTCTCAAGGTGGGTCTGAATGTGGAGGGGGGATGTGTGTGGAGGGGTGCAGAGGCCATTAGGGAAGCAAGATTGAGAAAGACCACTAGGTTGACCTGAACTGACCTTGGCTTTGAGAGAGAGGTCTGCAGAAGAACCCCAGAAACCATGTGGTGAGAACTCACTCCGTGCCTCTGTATCTCTTGTTTGGAGGGCCCTCTACCCTCACCCCAGCCCCCCTCTTGAGCCTTGCAAGGAACATGGGGCACTTTGCCTCTCCTAGCAGCACACCATCCTGCCTGGGTTTCCATGGCAACCTCCTCAGCATTGCAGCGAGGTCCCCCTAGACACCCTCTCCTCCTGGGGGTGGGGGGAGCAGAAGACGGGTTGAACTGAAGGTTTGTAGGCCTGCCCCTGCTGAAGCTTCACTGCCTGAAGAGCTTGATAGGAAGGGAAGGTGGCATCACCATAAGGACTGTGCCAAAGGAGCCACTGGTTAGAGGCCTGGGCAAATTAAGAGTGGAATTGCCACCAGGGCTGAGGAGGCTGGGAGGGGGGCTGGCAGCACAGCCTCCAAAAGCAGTGGGGAGCGGGGAGCTGGTTATGCTGGCAACCCCCTCTCCGGGCCACACCCAAATGGTGGGTTGGGGAGACATTGTTCAAAATGCCAGCCTGAGAAAGGGGGGGGCTTCAGTCTCCCTGCTTCATCCTACTTACATTTCAGGAAGTCCCACCAGGGGGAGGGAAGGCTGAGAGGGCCGGCCTCACCAATGGATGGGATGGGAGGACTGGGGGTGGGGATGGGCCGGTGGTGAGGAGGAATGTCTTCTCTGAGGCCAGCCCAGCTTCTGGGATATTGGAATAGCTACTATCCACAAGTCAATGAGACCACTGATATGTCTATCAGTCTGTCTGTCTCTCTCTCTCTCTCTGTCTCTCTCTCAAACACACACAGAATCACTTTAGCTGATACGTATTTCTTTCACACAGGCATAAGCAGATACACATGAGTGCTAACAATCACATATATGAGTACAGCGATCTCCCACACCAGGTCATGTATATTCATATAATGGGCACACAGTCACAAACAGTCCTACTAGGTCTTAGTCACACATATACGTGACACACTGCCACATACATGTGACCGTCACACCATAATACCTGATTGAACCCCTCCACTTGATCACACACAGAGATACAAACTCACAAACAGTGTGTAACCCACCACACAGAGGACTGGGCAATGATGGTGGGCATAGGGGGCTCACCCTATCCCTGGCTCCTAACTGCCACATCCCCTCTAACCCAGTTAGGAGACAGATGGGTCTGTGGGAGCTGCACTTTACCGTCCCCCATATCTCCCCTCCCCGACAACACACACTCCGAGCTGAAGCCAGAGCCTCACCACCCCATGGCCCCAACCCTCCTCTCCTAGACCCACTTGGGAGTAAATTTACCTTCTTTGACCTACCCAGTGCACTGTGATCCCCTGGGTAGGGGTGTCACAGAATCCTGAAGTATTAGAGGCACCTCGCTAGCCCCCCACTGCCATTCCACAGATGGGGAGCCTGAGGTTCACGTGCTCACAGGGCTGGGGTCAGACCCCAAGCCCACACTCTCCTGGTCTACTGATGGCCTACTTTTCACTCCTCTCCATCAAGTCCATATTGGTTTGAGAAGTGATTCAGCAGATATTAAGTTCCATATCTTCTGGGTGGGGAGAAAGCTCTTGCAGCTTCAGAGAAAATTCATCTATTGGTTTCATTCTTGTCCAGTCTGAACTCTGTTGGTCTGGGAGTAACTTCATGTAAGCTCTCTCTCTCTAAAGAACGGGGCCAAGTTGCTTGCAATAATTCTGTGGTGCCTGGAGACTGAAAGACTCCAGGAACCATCTCATCTGTCCCACCACATACAAGGGAGAGGCAGAGCCTTCAGCGGCACTGCCCATGGCATCTCCTGGAATGGTCCTGAACCCTCTCCCCAGAGCCCAGAGCCCAGGTGGGAAGGGCTGCTGTCCCTGGTACTGAAATGATGAGTTTCATTTGGGCAGAGACTAGAATGGCCCAGCCTAAGGCCAGGCCAGAACCTACCTATTTCCTGAGACCCTAAAGCTCTGACCCTACCCTCGTCATTGCTCCTACAACTTAGAGAATGTTAGATCTAGAAGGAAGCTGGGAGATGAAGACTGTCTTTATAGCTACATTTTACAGAAGAAGAAATTGAGACCCAGAGAGAATATGACTTTCCCAAGGTTCCCATGGGGAGTTAAAGAGCTAGAACTAAACTCTAAAGTTTCAGAGTGAGTTTCTAGAAGGCCACTTGAGTTAAATGTGAGGAATAAACTGGAAGGGGCAGGCATGAGGCAGGGGAACTAGAGAGGAGGCTGGGGCAATAGTCCAGGCTAGATATCACACAGCCTAAACTAAGACAGAGGCTTTGAAACAAAGAGGAGGAGATGGGTGGTGCTGGAGCCAATACAGAGTATGGACAGACCATGAGGAAGGAAGCCCCTAGAGGGGCAGACCTAGAGCTCAGAAGATTGGGTCCCAACTTCACATAGCCCAGCCCTGCAGGGATTCTAGCAGGGAACTGAGCCATCCCATCTGGGAACAGCAGGAACACCCTGCTAGGATCTTTTCCCAGAACAGAGTTTCCCGGGCCAGTGCCCATGGTGAGTCAGCCCATACATCCCTCTGGGGCCAGACTCTCCTACCCAGGATGGGGCTCCAAGCCAGGACACTGGCAACCTCAAGGCTGGGGAGAGGTGTATGCTATAAGCAAGGGGGCAGAGCTGTGGGGGCTAGAGAACTCACTTCTTATTTGGTCCTACTGTGTGACCATGGCCAATAATAACACTGACAATTTACTAAGTATCTACTACGGACCAGGCATGAGGCTGGGTGCCTTTGCATATCCTATCTCATGTAATTCCCTGGACAACTCTGCAAGGCAAGTATCACTGTCCGTATTCCACAATCAAGGAAGCAGACTCAGAGAAGTAAAATAACTTGCCTGAGTCACCCAACTAGCAAATGACAGGGTGTGGCTCAGAAGGCCAACTTGAAGTTGTTCTCCAGGAAAGTGCCTTCTCCTCTCAAGGCTCAGACGACTCATCAGTAAAATGAGTATATCGGACTAGATGATCCCAAGGGGCCTTCCCTGCTCTCACATTCACAGAGACTTTCAGTTAAAAGGACATCTGGGCCGTTCACCTGGCTCAGGCCCCAGGCCTTCAGTTGTACCCTTGCATACTATGGAGACAAATGATCCTGAAGCCCTATTGTCATTCATCTCCCCTTGAGGCTTCAGGTCTTCTTGGTGTCTATTCCAATCCCTGCCTGCTGACTGTGGGTCTGGGTAGGTGGACAGCCCCAGGCTGACCACCAGAATGTCTCCCACTGACTCAGGTCCCAGCCTGGGCCTTGGAAGACTGTCCAAATCGCTTGGGCATGAAGAAGCCTTTGGGTCTGAAGCTGAACCGGGTAGATTCAGCTGGAGATTAGCAGGGTTTAGACTCCTGAAGCCACACTCCTGGGGTCCAATACCTCCTCAACCTAATCTTAATCTCCAAAGCTTAATCTCACCCCTTGGTCCTGTACCAGCCCAACTCCTGGATCCACTATCTCCCTGACTCCCTAGTACTGGGCCTAAATTGCACATTTACAGAGGCCATGCCCATCCTGGGGCACAGAAAACCTTCAGCCCCCTCCCCATCCAGCATTTCCCTGAGCCAGAAACCACATCGCAGCTTGATAGCTGGAAAAGACCATCCCACGTGCTCCCGTGAAGGAAGGGCTTTGTAAAAATCTATTTTAAGGCCTGGAAAAGTCTCCCACCCTCAGCCCCAACTGGGAGTCTTGATGAGCATTCTCTCTGGATCCTCTGGTGCCCCCACCCCCTCACCGCCCCCATCCAGCTGCCCTATTTGAAGGTTTCCTGGGGAAGTTGTTACTCTGAACAAAATAAGGAGGAAGAGATTTTAAAACAAAACCAGCTGGTGTCTGGGCTGATGCCACAAAGTGAGGAGGTCTTGGGGGGGGGCTGGCTCTTTTGTGATGTGGGGTCCCGTGTGACTGTGTGAGACAAAGTGGGTCACCCACCAGTCTGAGCATAACTGGCATTCCAAAACTAGGTGTCTGAGAAAATACACTTTTCCAGATGTAGCTGTTAAGGTGTGTGTGAATCTGGATTCACGGGGTATGTGCACATAGGAGCGCAGCATGCTTCTGTGACCATGGGCCATTGTGTGCGCATGTGTAACTACGCTCTGGGTCTGTGCATTAGTGTGCAGAGGGCTGTGATTTGCACGACTGGCTTTATTGTGACCACGAACAGTGTGAATGGCTGTACTATGCTTTCTTGGCAGTAGGGGTGGCTCACCTGAGCAACGGGGCACACTGTTTATGTGACTATGCAAGGTGTGTCTCTCTTGTGACTTGGAACGTATATGTGTAACTGTAACTACATTCGGGTGGCTGTTTGCACTTGGGAAACTCAGAGAACACAGGTGAGCCTGAATCCTGTGGAAGTGCGTCTGTGAAGTTGTGTCACTTGTCACAGAGCCAGGAATACGACGGCTGGTTCATAAAGCATCGATGATGAATGTGTAAGTCCGTGCATGGAGGCAGGAGTGTAAAGTTTAGGAGCATGAACCCAGAAGCCTGGCTGCTGGGCTTTGAATTCAGGCTCCACCAGCCCACTAGCTATGTAGTTTGGGGCATCTTACTCCCCATTCTCTGTGCTTTTGTATCTGCCTCATGGAGTTTGTGGGAATTCCATGAGTCAGGACATGGACCGGACCCAGAACAGCACGTGGTATTTGGTACGTGCTCTAGAAGTATCTGTGGGTGTGACGACCTTCCCTGGGTGCCCTGTCATGGCAGGGTGCCACAACCCAGGCCCTCCGAGTCCTATGCCCTCTCACCAGACGGGGGCGGCTGCAGCGTGCTCTTGCTCCACTGGGTCAGGCCCACGATGGCCACCATCTTGGCCCCAAGGCTGCTGCGCCGCTTCTTGGCCGTGGTGGTCCCGGTCCCACCCCCAGCCTGCTGGGGGCCGCAGATTTCACCACTGATGCTGGAGCTCCGAACCACATTCCTGGAGGCCGTGGCCGAGGCCGGACCCGGCTCCCCGTTAAACATGGTCCGAGGGACGGCAAGGCCTCAGGCAACGCTGTAGGGGAGAGCAGGAGACAATGGGGTCCCACATCAGGCCCTGGAGCCACTCTACTGTAGCCCATTGCTTCCTAGCTGTGTAACCTTGGGTCAGTCACTTGGCCTCTCTGAGGCTGTGAGGATTAAATGAATAAATAAAGGTAAAGAGTGTACCCAGCGTCTGGCTCAATAAATGGTACCATTCTTATGAGCATATGGCTGTCCTGGCAAGTGACCTGGTCTGGCAGTCAAGGCAGAGGCTGTGGAGTCGTTCGGCCCACTCTTGAATTCCAAAGGCCTCTACACACTGGCTGTGTGATCTTGTGACCAAGCACCTTGGGGCTTCAGTGAACACCTCAGCAAAATGAGAAATAAAAGCACTTACCTCACAGGATTGTTGTAAGGATTAAATTAGAGCATGTGAAGGCACCTAGAACGGTGTCAGGCATGGAGTAAATATTCAGTAGGTGTGATTACTTTCATAGCCAATAATAAGAACAGGGAGAGCAAAAGTGGCCCCAGCCTCGGGGGACGACGGAAGGGGACCTCCTGCTAAATGGGACAGCACAGAGAAGTATAAAGGAGCAGGCACGAGTCACCCTGAAGCATACCACAGAGTGGCAGCCTCTGGAGGTGTTTTAACCCTTTTCCCTCCCAGGGTCTTTCCTATCTATGCATTTTAAAAAATAATTGAACTCATACTGCAAATACAATTTTACATCCTGGTGTTTTTCTTTTTCTTTTTTTTTTTTTAAGATTTTATTTATTCATTTGAGACACAGAGATACAGAGAGAGAGAGAGAAAGCATGAGCAGGGAGAGCGGCAGAGGGAGAAGCAGGCTCCTCGCTGAGCCAAGAGCCTGATGTGGGGCTCGATCCCAGGACCCTGGGATTATGACCCAAGCCGAAGGCAGACGCTTAACCATCTGAGCCACCCAGGCGCCCCGATCCTGGTGTTTTTCATTTAACATCAGATCACGAGCATTTCCCAATGTCATTAGTATGTTTTAATATATGGTATACATGTTTTAATACCACCATAATATTCCATTGTATGGTGGTAGCATAATGGACTTAACTATTTCAATGCAGTGACCTCTTAGATCAGGTCCGACTTCTTCCTCTCTCTCCTGCCTTTTATTTATTTTTTTTAAAGATTTTACTTATTTATTTGAGAAGGAGAGAATGAGAGACAGAGAGCACGAGAGGGAAGAGGGTCAGAGGGAGAAGCAGACTCCCCGCTGAGCAGGGACCCGGTGTGGGACTCGATCCCGGGGCTCCAGGATCATGACCCGAGCTGAAGGCCGTCGCTTAACCAACTGAGCCACCCAGGTGCCCTCTCTCCTGCCTTTTAAACAACACTGCAAAAAACATGTTTCTACACTGCTTTGATCTGCTTCTTTCCTTAGGATTGATTCTCAGAAACAGAGAGACTGGGCTGGGTGTGGAGACTGCTGGGCGCCTCCCCAATGTCCACTCTCCCTTCCTGCTTCCTGGCAGAGTGCTGGTTTGGTCAGGTACCACCCATCCCATTTCGGAGGTAGATCCAGATTAGCTCAAGCCAATCAATGAGTGGCACTCACCTTGGTAACTAGTACTGGTCCGAGGGCAGGCCTATGATTCAGTTGGCCCCATGTGACTTAAGGGGAAGATTTGGATTCCATGCTTTTCGGAGAGGTGGGGTCTCCCTCCCCCACTTCATCCCTCAAGACCCTTCCCCCTAGGGAGGGCCCAGTCCTAGGAGGAAGCCAGCATCGCTGAGTGCCACAGAACAACGGAAAGGACCTCAAGCCATGCCAGAGCCTGCCTTTTTCTGGCCTATCCAGTTATGCAGATAATGTGCTTACACCAGTTTGAATCAGTGTTCTTCGTTACATCCCAAAGCATCCCACCTGATACCGAGGACATAAACATTTCTTTGATTCTTGGAAGATATTGCTAAATTCCTTCCAAAGCTGCATTCAACGAATATTTAAGCCCCTAAAATTCCAAGACCTAGGCTGAGTGCCAAGGATATGGCAGTGAGCCAGGCCAACGTGGTCCTGCCCTCCCAGAGCCTCCAGTCCAGGAGGAGAGACAGACAGTAAGTCACTGATTATGTAATTAAATATTAAATCTGATGAGCACAAGGGAAGAAAGAGGGCATTGGGAGCCACTTCGGGGGAGCAAGGGAGCAGGGCAGCAAGCGTCTATGGCTTGGTTTTGTACAGAGGCAGGATCTCCAGCTGTCGGCCTCTACATCTTGGCTCAAAGTCCAGTACAGCAGTGGGTGTCCTCCGCTCACAGTATAGGAAAAGTGGTGCTCCGGCAGGCTCTGCCTGTAGCCCTTCCCAGCTCTGTCCCCGGCTACAGAGCTCTTACCAGGGCAGCTCCGCATCCCAGGGCTCAGGTCACTCTGCTTGACCATCTGCCCTCAGGCCTGTCACCCTGAGGGTATCTGACTTCAAAAGGACAGAGTTGAAGTGTGTGTGTGGGTGGAGGAGAATGAGGGAGAAGGGAAGGGGCCACTCTAGAGGATTCAGTCCCCAGATAGCTGCGAATGGTAGCCACTTGGCCTCCTGGTCAGCGCGGCTCCTGCCAACCAGGCAAATTGGGGCTGACAGTGGGGATGAGTCAAAGCTGTGTTCTCCCTCCTTTGTGGTTGTCTGGGCTGTTTTTGCGCACCCCGTGATATGTGCAGAGTCCCAGATTCTATTTCCCCATCCATCCCCCATTAACCTTGCAGCTAATGGAAAGTCCCCCTGGACTTGGGCCTATGATGATCTCTTCTCTTTAGTTTCCAAATCTAGTGCCAGTTTGTGTGTTTTTTGAGGTATCTGCATGGTCTTTTGGTGGATGGTGGGGGAGGGCTTACAGTATAAGCCTAATTTACTCGTTAAAGTATTTCTGTTAGGTGTGTGGTCATCTCCATGTCACAGATGAGAAACTTGAGTCTCCGAAAAGTCAAGGCCTTGCCCATCCTACTCAGCTGAGAAATGGCAACACCTGTACTCGAACCCAGCTCTCCTTTTCCCACAAAGATGCAGACACAGGGGCTCCTCGGTGGCTCAGTGGGTTAAGTGTCCTATTCCGGATTTTGCCTTAGGTCATGATCTCAGGTTGTCCTTGGGCTCCACAGCAGGGAGTCTGCTTGAGATTCTCTCTTTTCCTCTGCCTCTGCCCCGCCCCCCCACTCATGCTCTCTCTCAAAATAAATAAATAAAATCTTAAAAAAAAAAAAAAGATGCACACATGCTCAGCAGCTCCTGCTCCTTCAACCCAGAGCTCACCCAAAGGTGTGAGCCCATCCCTCCCTGGAACCCTCCCTTGCCAGGTCACAGGGACCTCACTCTGGAGTTCTCTCAGCCGACTCCCATCTACTACTACCACAGCAGCATCTACTACTATGGCTTGGATTTCCTGTCCAGGAACAAGGACTACTGTCCCCACTCCTGCCAAAGCTCCATGCCAGCAGAGACCTTCCAAGCTCCTCAAGGAAGGAGGCTAGCGTTTTCTTTCCAGCCATGGATATTTGGCCTCCACCCTGGAGTCTTAGTACACTAAGGGCTCTCCAAACCATCTCTTGAATCCTGACAACAGGGGTCTCAGGGCGCTGCCAGGCTACCCAGGCCCCTTGGTCCCTTTGACGATGTGTCTAACCAGATCATGAGCCTTTTTTTGAGCGTCAATGAGGCGATCAGAAAGCCCAAGATAAACCCAGCCACCCACCCTTTCAACAGGAGACAGCAAGGAATCTGTCACAGGGTGACGGTAGGTCCACCCACAACAGACATCACTAATCCATTTCTTTCCCATCAAGGCCAGATTTAACCTCAGAATCCCTCTCAACCAATTGGTGAGAACTGGCTCATAATTAAAAATAGATTCGCCGTCCCTATTCCAGCCTGAGTCTTTCATCTTGCAGAGTGGGACCTCAAGGCCCAGAATGGGAAAGAGACACACCCAGGGTCACATAGAACATGGGTGACAAAACCAGAGCTCTGATTCAAGTCTCCTAACTCTCAGGTCCCACATCACCTAGCAGGTGCTTCCTCCCCACTTTGAAGAAAACCCAAACTCACCAAACTGATGAGTCGGAGAGTGGTGTTCCACATCACAGGGGGCTGTGCCCCTCTCAACAGCACACCCCTAGGGCATTTACACGAGGCTTCAGTTAACTTCTGTCCAGACACCAGTTTTCAGGAAGGAGGTGAAGGCAATCAGGGTAGCTCCCACGAGGAGATGATGTGCTAAGAGTCTGGAAGGAAAGAGGGAAGTTTAGAGGAAGGGCTAGCGAAAACATTTGTCCTTAAGAGCTTCCAGTAGTTTATGGTGTAAAAATACTTTGGAGATAGCTGTGTGATGTTGAGCAAATTCATTTAAACTCTCTGATTCTGTTTCCTACTTTGTAAAACCGTCCCAACTCCTGGGTCCCCTAATCTGCCTTTTGGCACTTTAATGTCAAACTACTGTTGCTGAAGCCCCACACACAACTTTAAGACTTTTAACACATGAGGGACACATGGAGGTCCAACTGCTAAGGAGCTCTAGACCCTGTTCTTCCTTCCTCAGTCCTCCCCCTCACTGATGGGGTCTGTGTCCTTCCCCAGACTCTATGACATGCCCGGGGGCAGGAGGCGGGGTGGGGGGGAGTCCTGGCTCCACCCCCAGCCATGTGACCCTGAGCAAATCATTCAGCTTCTCTGAACTTCTATCTCCTCTTCTACGTGAGGAGTCTACTTGCCAGCTGGACCCAGCCCCACTCTCCAGGTGGACTGGGTGTCAGATGGGTATAATGAGGAGCAGGAAAACACTGTGATTAAAAACACAGGTTTTAGGGGTGCCTGGGTGGCTGAGGTCATGATCTCAGTGTCCTGGGATCAAGCCCTGTGTCCGGCTTTCTGCTCAGCGGGCAGTCTGCTTCTCCCTCTCGCTCTGGCTCTCGCTCTCTCTCAAGTGAATCAATAAAATCTTTAAGCGTGCACACACGCGCACACACACACAGGCTTTGGAGACAGACAGACTTGGTTCAAAACCTAGATCTGTCACTTACAAGCCGTAGGACACAGAGCAATTCCTTAACAAACCCCCTGAGCCTACTGCTCCTCGTCTCTTGAGTGGGGAAAATAATGCCTGCCTTAGGATTACTAGATGAAATGTTCCAAAATAAAGATTGGTAACATGCTAACTGCTCAGCTGGGCAACTACACTGTTACTACTCATAACGGTGCCTCTGTAATGACTATACAGGGGTAAGTGCCTATTGGTCTGGATTGCACACCAGATGCAACCTCTTCATGGGAAGGTTCACAGACCAACAGGATCACCTCTCCCTCGGGCCTGGGCTGCTTCCACCCCGAGCCCAGGATAGCATGGGATCCGGGTCCCTGCACCTCTCAGGTGAGGTGGGAGCTGACACGGAGGCTGTGTTCTTCTCTGCCAGCATCTCAGCTCCTGGCCCCTCACTGGATGCTGGGTCTGGCATTTGAGACCCCTGACTCAACCTTAACCCAGCACCAGAGCTGCCCACCACATCTCCCATCCCAAGCTGTGCCCATGTCAGAGGCCAGTGTCTGCCTCCACAGAAGGGGAGAAAGGGTCTCTTTTTTCTAGCCTCTCCTTTCCCCCCTCAGGAAAAGATGGGCGGGTGACAGGGCTGGCAAATGGTGGGAGAGGTAGGCTGGGCTGAGGGAGCACACCCAGCTTGCATTGGGAGCACCATACCAGCTCCCCTCCTGATTATGTGACCTTTGTCTCCCCCCAGCCAGACTCCCACACACAACGCTATGCACACACACAGGGAGAGACATAAGGCACTCGATTTCAAATGTGTGATCACACACCCTACAGACCCAGACAGATGATATACACTTAAAGACATAATCACATGCGTACACAGATATGCACATGCACCCCCAAGACAAAGGCACACAGAAGCCGCTGCACTGACAGCCACAGGCATCTGCAGACTCACATATGTGTACACACCCACGCACACTCATACACACACCCCCCTCCTTGGCCCCTGCCCAGCCCAGAGAGGCGGGAAGAGCCCATCCCCTCAGTGGGCAGGGAAGTGGGAAGTGTCTTACCTGGATCTTGGTTTCCCTTGGCTGAGGCATGCACACCAGCTCCGGGCGGGCGCTTGTGTGAGCTTGAATACACACACACACACACACACACACACACACACACACACGCACACGCACGCGCACACGCGCGCGCGCGCATGTCCCCACTCCGACCCCCAGTACCACACTCCTGGCCCCCATCCCTGCAGGTCGGACAAAAGAGCTCCTCGGGGAGGTTTGTGGTGAGGAGATGAGAAGACTGGCAGGGAGCAGCTGCAGTCACCATGGCTACGGAGCTGACCCACTTCTCCTCCACCCAGCCTGGCCCACCCAGCCCAGGCAAGGGAGGACAAGCAGCCTGGGGCAGGGGGCCCTCCCCATCACACACAGTAAAGAGGTGGCTCTCTGAGGGTGTGGTAAGGGATGGGTTGAGCCCCAGGCTGGTTCCTACATAGAAAGGCAATAGCCCAGAGATTCTTTGAGGGGAGCAAGGTACTAAGAAGATGGCCCCTGCTAAACCTAGCCCCTGGTGCCTCCTTCAGCATCTGCACCTCTGGCCTCAGGGACGTCCATGGGTCATGCGCTTGCCCTGGACACATTCTCGGACACAGGCCTCATGGCAGGGCAGAGGGTGGGGCGGCCAGGCCCAAATCTGCGTCCCCAGCTCCAAGGACTCAGGACACTGAAGGGCAAGAGAGACCCAGAGCTGGTTGAACCCTATGTCCTACTCAGATCAAGGTGGTAGAGGGCAGGGCTTATCCTCCCAACTTGGACTAGGGCTCCCAGAGGCATGGCCATGCCTTCATTCCTCAGCCCGGGCTGCCATGTGTGTCTTCTCTCAGCCAGGGGGCTCCTGAGGACATGGCCATGTGTCTTCCCTCAGAACTGGGGATAGAGAGGAACCACACAGCCTTTAGACAGCTCAGTGTTGTGAGGAGATCGCTCACAAAGCAGAATGAATCACTCCTGCATGACAGCTTCCCATAGCTCCGCATTCCCTTCAGGATAAAGTAAAAACCCCCTCACACCAAGGCCCATAAGCCCAGTGACCCAGGTCATCTCATGCTCTTGCCCCTCTTCTGTATTTCAGCTGCACTTGCCTTTTTCCCATTCCTCAAAAGTGCCCCGTGTCTCTCATCTGCCTGGAATGCTCTTCTCCAGCCTCCCCACCCTCATGTTCTGAGGCCCTGTATTTACCTGCTGAGCCACCTTCGCCTGGCTGATCCCTACTCATTGCTCAGTCCCAGTTGCAGTGTCATTTTCTAGGGGAGTCTTCCCAGATAAAGTGAGTCCCCCTGTCGTGCTCTCCCAGACTCTGGACTGTCCCTGCCTGTTATGTGAATTGTGTCCCCCACCCTCCCCCCAAAAAAGATATGTTGAGGTAGAAACCCCAGGACCTCAGAATATGACGTTGTTTGGAAGAGAGTCATTGCAGATGTGATTAGTTAGGTTGAGGTCATGCTGGAGTAGGGTGGTCCCTAATAAGGGTGTCCTTATAAGAATGTGAAGACAGAGACACACAGGGAGAATGCCATGGGATGACAGAGGCAGAGTTTGGAGTGATGAGCAATAGACTGAGGAATGCCAAGGATTACCAGCTGTCACCAGAAGCTAGGAGAGAGCCATGGAACAGCGTCTCTCTCAGAAGGAACCGATCCTGCCAACACCTTGATCTTGGACCTTTAGCCTCCAGAACTGTAAGAGAATAAATTTCTGTTGTTTTAGGCAAGTCAGTTTGTGGTACTTTGCTACAGCTGCCCTAGTAAACTCATATACTGCAATTCCTAATGTGTTCAGTGCTTGTCTCCCACACCCCAGGCCCTGGCTGTGAGCTGCCTAAAAATAGACACCATGTCTTCTTCACCCTGACCCTCCAGGGCCTGGCACAGGTCTGGCCCATAGTAGGGCTCTCTAAAAATGTGTTGAATGAATGAATGATGATCTCAAACAAAGATTAAATTAACAGTATTTATAGTTGGATAGTAGAATTGTGAGTCATTTTTATTTTCTTCATGTGACATATTGTGTTTTTCTAAGTTCCCACTTGAGAAACTATATTGATGTTATCATAAAGAAAAACTAAAATACATATTTTTCTTTTCAAAACATACATTAAGATAACAGTCATTTCCACGAATATGTGTTTTGTGAAGAGGAGGAAGTTCTGCTCTCTGCTTGATAACTACTTCTTCATTGATTAATTGATTCCTCCTTGTGTTGCTAGAGTGCTTTCTGGAGTCAGATTTACAGAGCTTGAGCTCTGGGGCCTTGCGGGTAATAGATTCCAGGTGGGAGGAGTCCACGCAAAGTATGATGCTTCTCAGCCAATCTCAACCATCCACCCCTTCCCATAGCTCATGGGATCTGGCCCGATGTGGCACCTGTCACCAGATGGGGGCTGCTAGACTTTGCACTTGAGAACACGACCAGCCCTGGCTAAAGGCCATTCCCAAACAGAAGCAAAATCCTACCCTTCATGAATGCACCCTCAAACTTAAATGTTCACACAAATCACTTGGGGAACTTGTTGAAATGCAGACCTCAATCCCATGGGTCCCAGGTGGAACCTGAGATTCTGCATTTCTAACAAGATCTCAGATGATACCCCACACTGCTGGTCTATGAACCACCCAAAGTTAAACATAAGATATTCTGGTTGTTCTGCAAGAGTGAATGCTTTGGGACAGGGAGACCAGAAAAGGCACATTGGGAGGTGCATTGCAGAATACCTCAAAAGATAGGTGGGATTTGGAGAGGTAGAGCTGGCAGGAAAGAGGTGGGAACTACCTGGGAAGGTCCAGAGAGAAAGTGCTATGTTGGCAGGATGGTGACTTGAGCGATACAGTTGGAACAGGAGGTAAGTACTATTGTGGAAGGGAAGGCTAGAAAGGGAGGCTGGGAACAGCCAATGAAGGGCTCTGAATGCAGGGCTAAGAAGCTTGGCTTTAATCCCATAGGGAGTAAAATCTGACATGACTTAGAGGTAATGTTTTACAGAGATCAATCTGACACTGAGTGCAGACTCAGAAGAAAGTCTGACAGAAGGAAGAAGAGTCCAAAGGCAGGTAAGAAGGCTGCACTGCTTCAGATAATGCAGATGGGGAAAGGAAAGGGGTGGCCAGGAATCATGAGAAGGCTTGGGGGTTGCCTAGAGTTAGTGATGGGACACAGTTGGGGAGAAGAAAAAACAGAATCCAAAGCGATTTACAGGAAGGGTGGAGACTGAGAAGCACCATCAGCAAAGCTTGAGGTCCCAGAGGAAAACACTGGCTTAAGGGGAAGATGAGTCCCATCTTAGATGTGATGAGTCTGACATGATACTGCAACTCCCACATAAAGGCGTTGGGCAGGTAAGCAGAATCAGTGGAGCCCAGGAGAGCAATGTGGGTTGGCAGGATTTGGGTGTGTACCCTGAAGGGAAAAGTGGGATACAGAAAGGAAAGAGAATGCCCAGAGGGGAATACAGAGTGAGCAAAGGGTGAGAAGTAATACCCACAGCTAGGGGTAGGAGAAAAATAGAATCCACTGAAGGGAGAATCAGCAGAGAGGTCAGAGAAGATACCACGGTATACAGATGGCCAACCTGGAGGCCCTACCATACTGTGACATCAAAACCAAGGAAAGGCCTGCCCAGCCAAGGCTGTAGGATGGCAAGGGAAGCTCGGGCTCGAAAAAGAGCACTGCTTGAATGGAAAGCAGCATTTGAATTGGTGGAGAAGAGGACTGGATTCCCTGGAGTAGGTCTGGGCTTCAGCAGGATCCGAAGGGGCTTGGGGCTCCCAAGCACTTATTCCAGATCAGCCCTAGCACAGGAAGGATGATCCCTTAACCTGCAAACACACATACATGATATGTGCACACCCCAGAACCTACCAAACCCCCAGGGCAGAGCAGAGAAGTGGGGAGAACGGGTCTTTGGAGCAAAATCTTGTGGCCAGGAAGCACATAATTTATTACCCAACTAGAACTCTTTTGAGTGACCAGAGACGCTACCAACAATCACAGCACAGGTGTGCATTAAGACTTCCCAGGCAAACCCAGCCCTATGGTTACCCTAGCCCTGGGGGATACTTATCCCCCCAAAATGTCCGTTTGCTCCCCGTTCCCCCTTTCTAGATGAGGTGGCGGAATTGAGTCACAGGCAGGAGGAACAGTCAAGCTCATACTCCGAGGCAGAGCCCCCCCCCCCCCCCCCCCCACGGAGGATGTTGGTGGATGAGGAGGTCTGGCTCCCCCCACCTCCCAGCAGCACCATGGACAGCGACCGGCCCAGCCCGCTCCCAGTCCCCTGGCCCTTGTTTCGGCAGGGCCGCGCGAGGTTCCATCAATATTTCATGCGGGAAGGGGCTCGGGTTACCAGCCCCGCGCCTAGCCGGAAGGCGCCGCCCGCTCCCGCCACCCGCCCTGGGGACCCTCCTCTGGAACCCAGCACACCCGCGGCCCGGCCGAGACAGACACCGCCCTGAGGCGCACTCTGCATTTCCGCACACCGCTCCGCCCCCGGACCCTTCCCGGGGCACAAAGACCCGGGCGCACGCCACACAGCGTCCCGCGGCCACTCAGACGCACCGCACAGCCAGACGCGCGCTGTACGAAGACGGCGACTACACAGAACAGGCACACCCCACACCCAGCAGCAAGCCACCTAGACACACAGCACACACACAATATGCCTCGCAGACACACACTGCGCGGAGACTTCACCGCAGACCCCCTTGCACGTCACACAGACACCCTGCCACACACACAAACTCACATGCTGCACGAAAACTCCCTCACAGCGAAGCTCCCATACATTTACTACAGATACACATATCACACAGTGTGTGCACACACACACAGCATGCCTTCACAGAGTCCTTCAGGCATACCGCCCAGAGCTACTTCACCACACACACACAAACTTTCTCTCTCTCTCTCTCTCTCTCTCTCTCACACACACACACACACACACACACACACACACAGTATGCCTTCAAAGAGACCCTCAGGCATTTACCACGGATACAGAAGCACATGCGTCACACTACCGAGGCCCACCATCCACCCTCCTGGAGCTCAGGCCTGCCCTCCTGCTGTGGACATGGAGCTGGGGAAAAGACAGGCAGGACTTCCATCCCTTCTGCCTGGCCCCGCTGTTGAGTCCTGTGGATAAATTCTGTGTGTACTCTGAGGCCTCCGGGGGTCGCTGCCCAATCCCCCAGGGCAGAGAGACAGAAGCACAAAGAGGTGGGAAGCAGGGAAAAGAGGATCTTTGAGACCCCAAAGCCTCCCCAGCCTTGCTGTCCCCAGGCCCCAAGCTCTGGGGCATGAGGCTCCAGGGATGGCCTTGCCCTCACCTGCAGCTCCCACAGCCTCAGTGCTCCCTGGGACTGCCACCTTCTGGGAGGCCCTGAGGTTTGTGTTGTGCGTGGGGACCAGGAGAACTGTGGAGTCTGCAGCTCCCGCTGCCCCCCCAGGAGTGCCCAAGTGCTGCCTCAGAGTTGAGGGGACATGCTACCCCCATCCAGACAGCCCAACTCCAAGAGCTTCCTTCTCCAGCAGGGGAGGGTAGAGTGGCACAAATTCTCCTCTCTGCAGAATAATCATGGCAGGATTTTCTGAAAGAAACCCAAGACAGGGCATGAGGTGAGGAGAGAGAAACAGGCTGGCAGAGCAGGAAGAGACCCCTGAATTTTCCAGGCAGGTGGAAGGGAACTTCAAGATTATCTAGGCCAAGAGGCCATGTCTCTGACATCCCCAATACCACTTCCCAATTTTGAATTTTCCACATAACACTGTGTGCCCCCTCAACAATTTCTGCCAAATCTCCATACTCTTGTTCTGTTCTTTATTTATGGTCTTGAAATTGACACTTTTAACTTACATGCATTTACTGTAAATAGAAACTTTGTGTTACTACTATAAATGCAAAGGCTATTTTATTGCTTTTAATAAATAGAAAATTATGGTAAAATAAATACAGTAAAAGCAAACTATATTATTAAATTTTAGCTACATGGAGTTGCCAGTCAAGACCTCTTTGTTAAAAAGGGCAGGGCAGCAGTGTTGGAAAGTTGTTAAAGACACACTGGAACTTTCTCCCTGGGACAATCTTGGACTTGATGGAATTGAAAGGTAACTGACTTTCTCATGACATGAGCCAATGCTATGTAATGACAGGTCCACGAGCCACTGAAAGTCACCTCAGGTCTTGCTGAAGGTACTCCCCCCAGTGGGAAGCTCTAGGCTTGCCTGCCTCCTATAGGAGCTTGGGCACAGTGGCTACCTGGATCCTTGGTGCTATGATCCATTCTGATAATAACAATCCTTAGAAATTGCTCAATTCTTTCCTATTTACAAATTGTCCCTACAGCCACCATCTAGTATGAGCTGCACAGCAGGAATTATCATCCCCATTTCTGAACGAGAAAACAGAGGCTCTGAAAGAGTAAGAGATTTGTTCAGAGTCATATAGCTACACAGGGTAGATCCTCAACTCCCACCCCCCTTTTCTACTCTACCTGCCTCCATCTGTCCCATCACTGGGAGCCCTTGTTCTAGGCTGACCCCTTCCTGGGCAGGGGGGAGTAGAGGGAGAATGGTAACCTTGCATCTGCCTATGAGGCCCTCACAATCCCGAAGGCAAACAAGCAAGTGAGTTAAGTAGAGCTTTTATTCTGGAGTCACACTGTTGTGTGTCCCTAGCCAAATAATGGCACCTCTCTGAACCTCAGTTTCCTTGTCTGTAAAATGGGGATAATAATAGTACCTGTCTTATAGGGTGTGAGGATTCAATGAAATAATGCATATGCATAGAGTCTGGCACAAAGTGAGGACTGAAAAATGTTTATCACCAGGGAAGTAAAAAGAATAGAATTCAGGTTAAAAAAAAAAAAGGCTGCTGGGGGCAGGTAGGCATGGCATGGTTCTTCACTGAAGAGAGGAAATGAGTTCCGTCTTAGAGAATGAATATGATTTTGGTAGAGAGAACGATCCTGTCTGCTCAGGCCCTCCTCTCCCTTCTCTGCCCACTCCAAAGAGAAGTGAGAAAATGCAGGGTCTAATCTTCCTATCTTTCTGCTCTGGCCTTTGAATGACAACTGACAGGCTCTCAGAGCCTGCCCTGGGCATTGCTGCCCCAGTAAGACTCCCCTTTAAGTCACAATGCCTGGGCTGTTTTCTCCCGGTGCTATCCAGATGGAAGGCTGGGGGCCAAGCACACCCTGGCACTCTAAGGATTCTAGCAGATGTCTTTTAATGTACTCGTGCAGGCAACAAAGACCCTCCCTACCACCACCTTTCTCCAATGGGGTCAAGAGTGATGTCTCCCTGTCTGACTTTGAGAGCTTTCCCAGCAGGCTGCAGGTTATTGGACCTGAGTGGGCACCTGACCCACTCAGAGCCAATCAGATCCTCTCACACAAATTTGGACTTGGATGGGCCAAACCCCGGGGTTCTCTGAATGCGGCCAGAAGGAAGGACAACATACAGCAACTATAGGTTGCCCAGGGCCTGGTAAAGCAGAGAAAACCCAGTCTGTGGAGAAAGAAAGGTAAAGGCGGCCAGAAAGGTGCAGAGAACGGCTGCTTCCATTTCTCCGGGCCTACAGGTCCTGCCTCCCAGAAGCTAACGATTTTCTATCCCTCCATTCTCAGGAATCCCTTGTGTCCTAGTAATAAACCCTTCTTTATTACTATAGCTGGCTTGAGTGGGTTTCTATATACAAGCAAAGACCTAATTAAGAAAGGGGAGAAGCTGGGAGCTAGAGGCACAAAGATGAACAATCCTGGGGCGGGGGGGTTGAATATCAGTGTGTCTGCACCGGATGAGCTCAGCTTAATGGGAGATATGGAAGTAGAGATGTAGACTCTGTACAGATGTGGCCAAAGGTGGGTGAGTTGCCACTGTCCAGGAAGGGCCGGAAGGGTCCGCAGAGGCTTCGCAGCAAAGGTGGTAGCTGAGCCCGTTTTGAAGAGTGAAGGACATTCTACAGGAAGACAAAGCAGAGGTGGGGGAGGCCTTACAGGCGCGGGAACAGCAAGTGCAGAGGCACAGAGGCACGAAACAGCCTGACGTGTTAGAGGAACTGCCAGAAGTTCAAAGTATTGGGGGGGGGGGGGGGGTAGAGGGGGAGAGCAAGGAAGATGAAGCTGGAGAGGCAGTCCGGTGAGGATCACAAAGGGCTTTGAAATCCATGCTAAGAAGTTGAGGCCTTTCTTGTCAGCAATAGGGAGCTATTGAAGTATTTTAAGTAGCGGGGGGGGTGACAGGGTCAGTTCTGTGCTTTAGAAAGATGGCTCTGGAGCCATACAAAGAAAGGACTGGAGAAGGCAGGGAGGCCAGTTAGGATGCTGCAGCAATGATTCATCTGTTCCTTTCATCCACTGACCGGCTCACTGTATACCTACTGTGTGCTGGGGCTAGGCAAAACAGGATTCCTGACCCCACGGAGTTCACAGGCTAGCAAGAAAGAGAAACAAGGAAGAGGTAATTCAAGTGTGATGAGCGTCGTGAAGAAGTATGAGGTCCTGGGGCAGGGGGAGTGTTTAGTTTCTGGTTTTTAGGCTTCACCAGGGAAATGATGTTGGAGCTGGTATCTCTCTGAAAGCTAAGTAGGAGTTAAAGCAGCAGGAGGAGGAGTGCATTCCGGGACGGAGGAACATGTGTGAAAGTCCTGTGGCTGAGGGAGAGGAAGAATGGTACCACATGACAGAAAAAGGTAGGCAAGGACCAGAGCACACAGGGCCTCAGAGACTGCGTCGGAGTCTGGCTTTGGTTCCAAGAAGTCTTGGAAGGGTCTTACACAGGGAGATGATACAATCAAACGTTTATCTTTCGAAGATCCCTCTGGCTGCGGTGGGGCAATAACAGAATAAAGTGGGGCAAGAACAGAAACAGAAGGAGCCGACTCTAGGAGGCTGTCCCTGTGGTCCAGGTGGGAGCCGACAGTGGCCTGGAATGGGGCGGCGGGCGGAGAGAGAGAGAGAGAGAGAGCTAACACGACTTGCTGAGGCTGGCTGTGGGATGTGGGGGTGAGGGAGAGGGAGGTGTCCAGGAGAACTTCCAGCTTTCCAGCTTGAGCAAGTGGGTGGATGGTGGCAGCAGAGATGAGCTGGAGATGCTGGAGGCAGAGCAGGTGCCAGCAGGCAGAGCTGGGGACCTGGGGACCTGGGTTTGGACCCTAGGCAGATTGTGAGACATCTAAATGTGGCCCAGGAAGCAGTTAGACCTGCAGGGCCTGAGCCCAGGAGGGACCCCTCAGGTCCAGAGAGTAATGAGATGACCTCGCAGTGGAGGAGGAGTGGGCAGCGTGGAGAGGAGGTTGCGGGGAGGCAGGGGGCGGTGGCAATCCTGGTGGCAGCAGGGCCTGGGGGCAGAGGGACCAGAAACTGAGCTCGGCAAATCAGAACCATGAAATCCAAAGGTTAATTCCCTCAGCCCCAGGAGGTATCAGGCTTTGGCTCCACCTCTCCTGGCCAAGCCTCTGGCCTCAGCACAGATACCTTCCAACCTCCCTCCCCCACAGCACCTCTTCCACCTACCAAGACACAGCCGGGGCAAGGGGGGGGGCAAGGGGGGGCTGCTCCTCCTAGGGACGACTTCCCAGTCCCGGCATGCACTCTGCTGTCCAACAACCTGGGTTTGAATCCCAGTTCTGCCACTTGATAGTTGTGTGACTTGGGCCAAGAAATTTAACCTATCTATACAACGGAAATAATAGTACCTACCTCACGGGGCTGTTGGAGGGTGAGTATGCAAAGTAGTTAACAGAGAACCTAGTACACAGTAAGCACTCAATAAATATTACTATTATTAACATCCCACCCACCTTGGGACAGTCAGTCATGCCCTCCACCTTGTACCTCCTCCACTTGGGACCTATTTGCAGGTCTATGTCTCTCCCTGCTTCTTCCCACCCCTACCCAATTTGTGGGGCTACATAATATGCAGGGCCCAGTGCTAAATGAAAATGTGGGATCCTTGTTCAAAATTAGGAGTTCCAAGATGGTGATAGCAGAACACTAACCTGAGTGTGAGGTCCTGCTAACACGGGGCTCCGTGCAGCCATTGACTCATGCAACCAGCCCTGGGCCTGGCCTGGAGTAGGTGTCAGTCCCATGCAACAGAGTAAAAATGCCAACTGACATCGAGATAGGGTTTTGTCATTTCCATCTGGAATTTCATTTAATCCTTCCCATAGAAATAACATCAACTCCGTTTTACAGTTGACGACACTGAGGTTTAGAGATGGGGTGGGCCTTGCCAGAAGTCACCGCTCGTGAACCGCAGAGCTGGGATGTGAACATAGGACTGGTGCCAAAGCCCTGCCTCTTGCCCTCTGGCTCTTTGGGGAGGTAGGGAGAACCTGGCCCCAAGGGGTGAACTTTGTCAACAAGGCCCAGAGAGAGGGAGCTGGAGGGACTGGGACCGGCCCCCTCCCTCCTGGGGACGGGCCACATAAACAACCAGCTCCCTGGGCACCAGGGCTACCCAGGGAAGGGGGTGTGAAAGGGCAAAAGGTCACTCCTCAGAAGGCTCTGTCTGAGGGCCACAGACTCTAGCCCCTGCTCTGGAAATGAAACCCTGCCTTCTGGGCTTAAAGCCCTTTAGGGACTGCCACTGGCCGCAGGAGAACTCCTAAACCTTTAGTATCCTACTGACCAGGAAGGTCTGGCCTCTGCCACCAGCACGCTCTCTACCCTCTTTCCTCCACTGCTGCCCACCCGCCCCCACCCCCCCGCCACACCAGGCCCTTCCCACCAACAGCCAGGCCTGAGCACACAATGCTCCCTCCCCTAATCCTGCTTCTTTGCCTCCTCAACTCCTTGTCACCCTAGGCTCCCTGAATCCTTCCTTTCAACACACTGACACAAGTGTAATTAGCTGCCCTGGACCATCCTGGGCTAGAATGCAGGCTCCACGGAGGCAGGGCTGTGTGACTCACGGAGCTTGGTACATCAGCTGTCTGAAGGCATCCCCCTGCAACAGAGGCAGGAGGGTCCTGCACACCTTCTCCCCTTCTCTCCACTCCCCGCTCATCCTCTTTTTCTTGTTCAGGTATCTTGAGCTCAAGGCGGGAGAAGCCCAAATTTGCAAAGGGAAGAGAATCGTCATATAGTACGCACCCTCCACCTGCCAGCCCTGGGCTGGGGGCTGTACATCCAGTCACTGCATCTAATCCCCAAGCACCTTCCTGATGGGGGTGGGGCAGTATAAGTGTAAATTATTCCTATTTCCCAGAGGAGTCTGAGACCAGTTGCCAGAAGTGGCCAACAGAGCCTGGAAGTGGAGAATGCAGGATATGAACCCAGGTCTATATGATGCTCAAATACCTGGTGTCCTCTCTGGCCCTGTGACTGCTACCAGCCAGCTCACTTCCAGCCAGAGAGCAACTGTTTCTCACCCGTACCTTCAGTTCACACACACCCAAAGCAGCTCAGCTCCTTGTCAGGTCTGCAAAACCCTAGTGCCGAAGGCAGCTCCGGGGTTAGTGAGAGGCCCATGTAGAAATCACCCTTCCCCTGGGTCAACAAAATGCCAGTGTAGGAGAAATACACCCCTCCTCTTCCCGTCAGCCAAACACTAACAGGGGAGACACCCCCACTGTCAGCAAAATGCTGGTACAGGAGGTATACTCTGCACCTCAAGTCAGCAAAAGCCAGTGCGAGAGACACTTCCCCACCCCTCTCTGCCCAGGGTCCCAGACATGGGCTGGGGGTGCACAGAGTCCTCCAAAGTAGAGCTCTTGGGGTGGGGTAGGGGGAGCTTTGGGGCTGGGGCTGCCGTTGCCCGGGGGAGGAGGCTGCAGCTGGGGAGCGGGCTGACTCGGGTGAGAGTTCTCACATGGCACTAATGAAATCAACCACCAGCCTGCCCCCCCCCCTTCCCCAGGGACCCTCCAGGCTCCAGCTGATGCAATGCCCAGGCCAGATAATTGTTTTCTTCCCTCCTTAAAGGGCCAGCTGCTGTTGCGGCTGCAGACATCCCGCAGACCCCTGAGAGACCCCACAGAGCTTAGCACCTGGTTAGGGATAGGGGGAGCCCAGAAAGTAGCAGCTTGGCCCCAGGCTCTGCAGGGGAAAATCCAATTAATGTCCGAGACCAGAAATGTCTGTGAGCAAGGAGGGAGGGAGACATGAGAGTTAAGACGAGACAGCGCCTGGCCCACAACCACATGCCCCGAGGGAAGGAAACCTGGTCCTGGCTGCGTCCTCAACACCTGGCTTCTGCCTGCCTGTCCCGTCAAGTCCTTGGCACGGGGGTTGTTAGTGAGTTCAGCAGTGCCAGGCACTGTGCGAAGCAGCTCTGATCCACCATTTCAATCACTCCTCCCAGCAGAACTGGAAGGTGGGTCTATTTTACTGAAGGAGGCTCCTAGAGGGGAAGTGATTCCCTCAATAGCACACAGCCGGAAAGTGGCAGAACCCGGGTTTGAAGTCAAGTTTGCCTGACTCTGGGCTTCATTCCCTTCAGAGGGTTGAGTAGGTGTCGAACCCCAGGGCTGGAGGTCCCTAAGCCAGGCAGCCTGGGCACCTAGGGCAGGAAGGGGGTCTGTGGGCCCTAAACAGGTTCACAAGGGCACAGTGCTTGGTTTAAGCACAGATTTCATGGACCCCTTCCCTAATTCCACCCCCCCACACACAAACCCCCAACCAGAGAATGTCCCATTAGGCTACCCACATGCTCCCAGGGACAGCTGGCAGCTGCCTGATTACAGACTAATTGGTGGCTGGCAGCAACTCTGGGGGCTAGCTAGTTAACCCCTTGGTGACCAGGCCTAGCCCAGAAAGGCCCTCTCCCTGCCACTTCAGGCCCCAAACCCAAGGACCGTAGACTTAAAAGGCATCATAGGCAGAGGACAGGACCAAAGGGGCATCAGCCTTCCTCTCCAAACGCAGACAACACCCTTGGGGCTAGGGGTGGACACTGACATTCACCTAGGCTCCCCAGCCCCAAAGGGGCAGTGCCAGCCAGCACCCCTTGTTCTCTGGCCTTGGACATGGCATTACTTACTCCATTCAAGACCACAGGAGCTATGGGCCCTCCCTGGGTTTCCAGGCCCAGGATACTGGGAAGAAACCCACTCCTCTGGGCTGGGTTGTCCAGAGAAGGTGATGTGGGCATGGGTCCAGGCAGTCTGGAGGCCAGCCAGTGAAGCTACCCTCCCCTTGAATGAAAGGGTGTCCAGGTTGCCCACCAACAGTCCTGCCAAGCCTCCCTGAACCCTGGACTCCCCACCGTGGATTGACCAATTGCCTTTCCCAGCTTCCCAAAAGTCCCCTCTTCCTACCCTAGGGCTGGAGTACCACCTCTTTTCCTTCATGGGCTTGGGGGGGGGGGCGGTCCTCTGGGCCCCACAGTGGTGTTTCCTTGGGAGGAAAGAGTGCCTGCTTCTCAACCAGGGCACAGGCAGGAGGGAGAAAGCAGGCTGCCTTCCAGCTTCCTTTCCAGGAGAGATTTGAGGCACTTTCTAAAAATGCCATGCGAGGCAATGCTGTTGAAGACCAGGGCCCCAGGTGCTGAGAATCAGCAAAGAACTCAAGACTCTGGGGTCCCCTACCCCATTTTTCAGGCTTCCTCAAACACCCCACGTTCCCCTCTCATACCTTAGCCCCCACCCCTGAGCCATCACATACACTCTGCTCATCCTCTGAGCCCCCGCCCTCCCCCCCCCCACCCTGCACACTCACATCCCTACGTGGCGCCTCACGGCCAGAGCCCTCTCCCCCCCGCGGTGGTCCCCCAGATCTCCGCAGCCCCCTCCCCACGTCCACTCCCAGGCGAGCAAGGCCTACTGACTTACCCGGCGGTGGGGCCAGGGGCCAGACAGGGAGGGGTCTCCGCTGGGCGAGGCGGCTCCACAAGGCGGGGCAGGTGCTGCCCCTGGACCCCGCCCCGCGGACCCGGCGGTGGGCGCGGCCCGGTCCCAGGCGGGCGGCGGACTCCGAGGGGGTAGGGGCGCGGGGCGGGGAGGGGCGGCGAAAGAGGCTCACGGGGGCATCGCCCGCCACCGGGCCGGGCAGCTCCACTCCGCCCGCCTGCGCTGCCGGCTCCGCAGCAGCCACGGTTCTCAGCCGCCGCCGGGTGCAAAGCCCAAGCCCCGGCCGGCGGGAGGCGAAGAGAGAGGCGGGGCCTCATGGGGGCGGGGCCTCGGTCAGGCGGGTGGGGTCACTGGAGGGGCGGGGCCACTGGGGGCAGGGCCTTTGGTGGTGGGCGGACCTAGGGGAATGGGGAGAGTCTGGGTTTGCTTGGTTGCAGGCAACCCAGGCTAACAGGACCTCGAAGGGTTGGGGTCTAGAGGACGCCTCAAGCCTCTCCACGTCCCTAGGACACTTCTGCCTCATGTGTGCTCCCCCCTCCACCACCATGTCTATCTGTACTTTTTCATCCTTCCTCCTCTTTGGGGCACCTCGAAGGACATCACTGACACCATGGTACCCCTACTCCATCCTGGAGCAGATCCAAGAAAATCAGATGGTAGGAGATAGGGAAAATGACTTACAAACTCATATTCAATATGCAGGTGGAAAAATTGACTCCGAGAGAGGAGAAAAGACTTGCCCAAGTTCTTGTTGTGAAGAAAAGACTTTATGAGACCCTAAAATGTGGAGAGGCTGAAGCAAGGTCCCACAGCTGGCCAGAGGTGAAGCCAGGACTCAATTTTATTCAACTGTTAATTAAACTTTTGTTATCATCTAATCTGCATCAGGCCTAGAACTAGGCCTGTGTCATAAAATGATTGCTCTGGAACAAAAGGGGATTACATTAGAGGGACAACATGGAGGGCAGGGAAATAGCTGGAACAATGGAGGTGAAGGATGGGGAGAGCAGAGCCTGTGAGGATGTGGGGGAGGAAGGAGGAATCAAGATTTCCTTGTGCTCTTCCCATGCACCCTATCATAGAGACATGGAAACCAGGGGCTCCCTTTGGAATCATGGTCCCTTTGCACATTTGGTGAAAACTTGGGTCCTCTCTCTGGACAAATGTGCAAATGTACACTTTGCATATAATTTCAGGGGCTCCAGGAACAAAGGTTTGGGTGGACGGTTGATTCTTAAGTGCATGTAAAAGAAATAAACATGCAGGAATTAAAAAAAAAAAAAGCTAGAGAAAGAGGAAATGGAAAGAGATTCTGCCTTACCTGATATTAAAACAGAGACTCAATGTATTTAGAGCAGCATGGTATTGAGGCAGGACTACACGAATCAGTGGAACAAATTGGAAAAGAGAAATGGATCCAACCACACAAAGGAATTCGGTTTATGATAAAGATGGCATTTCAGGTAAATGGGTGAAATAACTGGCAAGTCATTTGAGGAAATGAGAGAAAACTGTGTCCTTACACCAAAATAAATCCCAAGTGACTAGCATATTTATATATTTTATGTCCCAGAAGAGAGCATGAGTGAATGTTTTAATAATCCTGGAGATGGAAAAGACTTTCCTAGGCATGATGAAACCTAGAAGCCAAAGGAAAAACATTGATAAATTTGACTATAAAAACTTCTATAGAGAAGAAATGATCATCCTCAAGTTTGAAAGACATGACAAACTGGAGAGGATGAATCCCAGCCGTCCTGCCCCCTCTAGCCCGCCGGCCCCTCCCCCAAACCGTGAAGGGAGCGAGCAGGAGGGACGGCAGTGGCTGTGAGAGGGCAGAGCACACCGTGGAGGCTCCTCCCACAGCTCCCCCCTCCCCCCCCGGCCAGCGCCCACCTGTTCAGGGGCCGGGAAGCCCCGGAAATCCCAGCCCAGCCATCTGGGTCCACAGCAGGTGCCTCAGCACAGCAGAGCCAGAGTCCGCCCTGAGGCTGCTCACCACTTCCCTCGTATGGCCATCCTGGGAACTGTAATCTTCCGTTCCAGTTCATGCAGCTCCCCGATTTTAAGGCGGGATTTTTTTTTTTTTTAAGATTTTATTTTTAAGTAATCTCTACACCCAGTGTGGGGTTGGAAACTACAACCCCGAGATCAAGAGTCGCCGGCTCCACCGACTGAGCCAGCCAGGCACCCCGTGGGAATTTTTTTCTTAAAATAAGTAACAGCTAAATTTTTGAGGGAGCTAACAATGTCCCAGGCATTGTACTAAACACTTAAACATACAGCATTTCATTTAATGCTCAAAGCCGCTCTTCTGGGTAGGTCTACTTTATTGTCAGCTCCATTTGACAGATGAGGACACAGGGTTAGAGAGAAGTGACTTGGACAAATTCTAAGTGGCAGCATCAGGATTCAAAGTCCGACTCCTGGCCCTGCTCTTGATATAAGAAAGCCAAGGTCTAGGAAGAATTCAATAAAACAAAGTTGTTTTTTTTAATTTATTTTTATTAAAAAAATTTTATTAACATATAATGCATTATTTGTTTCAGGGGTACAGGTATGTGATTCATCAGTCTTACACAATTCACAGCGCTCACCATAGTACATGCCCTCCCCAATGTCCATCACCCAGCCACCCCATCCCTCCCATCCCCCTCCACTCCAGCAACCCTCAGTTTGTTTCCTGAGATTGAGTCTCTTAGGTTTGTCTCCCTCTCTGGTTTCGTCTTGTTTCATTTTTCCCTCCCTTCCCCTATGATCCTCTGTCTTGTTTCTCAAATTCCTCATATCAGTGGGATCATATGATACTTGTCATTCTCTGATTGACTTATTTCACTTAGCATAATGCCCTCTAGTTCCATCCACATGGTTGCAAATGGTAAGATTTCATTTTTTGATGGCTGCATAATATTCCATTGTTTATATATATACCACCTCTTCTTTATTCATTCATATGTTGATGGACATCTAGGTTCTTTCCATAGTTTGGCTATTGTGGACGTTGCTGCTATAAACATCAGGGTGCATGTACCCCTTCAGATCACGACATTTGTATCTTTGGGGTAAATACACAGTAGCACAATTGCTGGGTAGTAGGGTAGCTCTATTTTCAACTTTTTGAGGAACCTCCATACTGTTTTCCAGAGTGGCTGCACCAGCTTGCATTCCCACCAACGGTATAGGAGGGTTCCCCTTTCTCCACAACGCTGTCAACATCTGTAGTTTCCTGACTTGTTAACTTCAGCCATTCTGACTGGTGTGAGGTGGTATCTCATTGAGGTTTTGATTTGGATTTCCCTGATGCTGAGCGATGTTGAGCACTTTTTCATGTGTCTATTGGCCATTTGGATGTCTTCTTTGGAAAAATGTCTGTTCATGTCTTCTGCCCATTTCTTGATTGGATCATTTGTTCTTTGGGTGTTCAGTTTGATAAGTTCTTTATAGATTTTGAATACAAGCCCTTTATCTGATATGTCATTTGCAAATATCTTCTCCCATTCTGTCAGTTGTCTTTTGGTTTTGTTGACTGTTTCCTTTGCTGTGCAAAAGCTTTTTTTTTTTTTAATATATTTTTATTTATTTATTTGACAGAGAGAGACACAGTGAGAGAGGGAACACAAGGAGGGGAGTGGGAGAGGGAGAAGCAGGCTTCCCGTGTAGCAGGGAGCCCGATGCGGGGCTCGATCCCAGGACTCCGGGATCATGACCTGAGCCGAAGGCAGACGGTTAACGACTGAGCCACCCAGGCGCCCCTGCAAAAGCTTTTTATCTTGAAGTCCCAATAGTTCATTTTTGCCCTTGCTTCCCTTGCCTTTGGCAATGTTTCTAGGAAGAAGTTGCTGTGGCTGAGGTCTGAAGAGGTTGCTGCCTGTGTTCTCCTCAAGGATTTTGATGGATTCCTGTCTCACATTTAGGTCTTTCATCCATTTTGAGTCTATTTTTGTGTGTGTGGTGTAAGGAGATGGTCCAGTTTCATTCTGCATGTGGCTGTCAATTTTCCCAACACCATTTGTTGAAGAGACTGTCTTTTTTCCATTGGACATTCTTTCCTGCTTTGTCAAAGATTTAGTTGACCATAGAGTTGAAGGTCCATTTCTGGGCTCTCTATTCTGTTCCATTGATCTATGTGTCTGTTTTTGTGCCAGTACCATACTGTCTTGATGACGACAGCTTTGTAATAGAGCTGGAAGTCCGGAATTGTGATTCCGCCAGCTTTGCTTTTCTTTCTCAACATTCCTCTGGCTGTTCGGGGTCTTTTCTGGTTCCATACAAATTTTAGGATTATTTGTTCCATTTCTTTGAAAAAAGTTGATAGTATTTTGATAGGGATTGCATTAAATGTATAGATTGCTCTGGGTAGCATAGACATTTTCACAATATCTGTTCTTTCAATCCATGAGCATGGAACGTTTTTCTAAAACGAAGTTTTTTTATGTTAACCTTGATCCCGGCTTTGTCCCAGGTGCTGGGGATTCAGAATTGAGAAAAAGTCATTAAGGGAGACCGGAGAGAAATATTTCTGACACAGAGAATCCTGGAAACAGCCCAGGACCCGTTAACCACAAGAAGGGGTATGGGGAGAGAGGAGGGGTGCAGGAGGAGATGTCCTTGAAATGAGTCTTGTGGAGTTTAAGGGAAGGGTGAAGGAGTGGGGCAATACTTGTAAGTCTGGGCGAAGAAGAACAGAGCTTAGGGGAGGAGCAGTGGTCTACCTGCCCTGAGTCTTGGGGTTGGTTAGAGATGAAGCTGGACAAGTATACCAGGGCCAAGCTAGAGTTTGGGCACAGAGGAGTTTGGGAACAAAGATTTTGAGAACTTTTCCATGGTTTAGTTGACTTGGTCTGGGGGCCACCTGCTCTGCCAACCCAACCTGCCTCTTTCTTCTTAGATGGTCCCCACCTGAGTTCAAGCTACCAGTTGCTTAAGCCAGAAACCTAGGAATCACCTTTGACTCCTCCCCTGTCCTCCCTGCCATCCAGTTAATTATCAGGGCCTGCCTAATCCACCTCTTAAATATTCCCCGGGTTCATTTACTGCTATCCATCCCCACGGCCAATCCCCTCGCTCACACTCGTTCTTCTCACTCCTGAATCCAGCTGGGGGCAGAGACTTGGTTTGTAGGTCTAGACATATCCAAGCTTTCACCCAAGAGAAATCCTTCTAAAACGAATCTGCCCACATCTACTCTCCTACTGAAAACCCTTTTTATTGATCCATTCAACAAATATTGAGCATTTGTTACGTGGTAAACACTGAGGACACAACAATGAGCAAAACACAGAACTTAAAGTCTATTGGTGGGGGGATGTCTGGGTGGTTCTGTCAGTTAAGCATCCAACTCTTGATTTCAGCTCAGGTCATGATCAGGTCAGGGTTGTGAGATTGAGCCCCATGTTGGGCTCAGTGCTGGGCGGGAGCCTGCTTAAGATTTTCTCTCTCTCTCTCTCTCTCCCTCTGCCCCGCCCCCCACTCCCTCTTTAAAGAAAGTAATAAATAGAGTCTATTGGGATGGCAGACATCAATCAAATGACCACCACACCAAAATAATACGTAATTACAAACTGGAATATGTGCCATAGGAGGGCCTGCTAGAATGTTCCTCAAGGTACTTCATCTGAAGTTTGAATAGCTGTCAACCAGATCAAAGTCAAGGATAGGGTAAGAGTTTATGTGAAAAGGCCCCAAAGGTGCTTCTTAGTCTCAGTTTTCTCATCTGTATCATGGGGATATTTATAGTTGTGAGGATTAAATGAGTTAATATATATAAAGTCCTTAGAACGGGTCTTAGGACATAATAAATTTCCCATAAGTGTTAGCTATAGTAACAATAATTATTATTTATTTTTCTTTAGAGAGCCATTGAAGGTCTATCGTCAATGTTGTTAAATCATAAAGAAGCATTTTTTTTTTTTTTTTTTAGTAAGCTCCATGCCCAGTGTGGAGCCCAAGGCAGGGCCTGAACTCACGGCTCTGAGATCAAGACCTGAGCTGAGGTCAAGAGTTGGATGCTCAACCAAGTGAGCCACCACGTGCCCCATAAAAAAAGAAGCATTTTTTAAAGGTCACTCTTGCTGCAGTGAGGAGCATGGTTTGGAACAAGGAAAGAGCAGATTTGGGGAATTAATGAGGGGACTTTGCAGGGGTCCATTAAGAACTGTGGGGCATTTAAACCAACGAGGCAGAGAGCATTTGGAGACATTTTGTGATTTGGGTGGGTGAAATGACTGGCCTTGGCGTTTGATTGGTGGTGGGAGGTTGTAGGAGGTGGCAGGGGGCTCTCAACATCTTGACCCCAGCAGCAGGGCAGGTGGTGATGTTCTTCACCAGGTTGGGGAAGCGTGGATGAGGACCGGGCCTGGGGGCAGTGCTCAGACCAGTTGTGGATGTGTTCAGGCACAGGCACTGTGGGGAGTCCTGGATGTGGGGATGCAGAAGCAGCTGCCTGGGTCTGGAGTTCAGGGGAGAAATTGCAGCTGAAGACATAAAATTGCAATTGTTAGCATATACCGGATAATTGGGCCTCAATCATCCCATCTGTAAAATGGTAGGAGGAAGGAGATAGGTAGATGATTTTTAAGGTTTCTCCAACATGTGTAAGATTCCAATTGTTAGGTTGGTAGGCCTGCAGAGACAGGGAGAAAAAAATCCATGTGACCAAGGCTCCTTGGAGGCTATTTGTTATTCTTTAATCTATTTTTTACTGAGGAGCTACTAGGAGCCAAAGGCTCTGCCAGGGATGGAAGGGTGAATAAGACCCAGCCCTTGCCCTCAGGGAATTCAGTCTGAGGTGCAGAGACAGACAAAGCAAAGGGCAATTACAAAAATGTAACCCAAGTGCCTAAAGGCAAGCTTGGAAGACAAGAATGCTTCTAGAGGAACTGACATCCAAGACAAGACCTGAAAGTCAGGCAGAAGAAGAAAACTGTGTGGGGAATCTGGGCTGGAGAAGATTGTTTTTTTGTTTTTGTTTTTGTTTTGTTTTGTTTTGTTTTCAGAGGAAGAGGGGAGGGCAAGAGGGATAGAGGGAGGGGGAGAGAGAATCCCAAGTAGTCTCCATGCCCAGCACAGAGCCTGCCACCAGGGCTCTATCTCACAACCCCGAGATCATGACCTGAGCAAAAATCAAGAGTCAGACGCTCAACTGACTGAGCCATCTAGGTGCCCCTGGAGAAGATTGTTTATGTGGTTATTTTAAAGATTTTCATGCCTCTTGAATTTTTTGCTTTGGAGTCTACCCATGTGCCCTGAGAGTCTATTTCAGGTACAAAGACCCAGATACTGGTAGTTGCATTTTATAGGCTGTGTTGAATTTGTCTTCTTCTTCTCCTTCTCCTCAATATTCCACGTGGCCTCAACTCCACATGCTTTGCCAGGGCTTGGATGAAGGCAGGGCAAGAGAGGCACCTAGGGCACAGATTTAGGGAGGCATATCTCAGGGATAGGCAAGGTGCTCCTGGCCCTGCTCCCTGCTCACACCCCCACTCCAGCCCTTCTGGTGCTCACATCTTGCTGTCTACACACATGGCCCACTCCCATTGGCCTGGTGAAAGCTCACTCCTGCTCCATGGCTCAACTCCTGGAAGTCTACTGCTCTTGCCACCCATCCCTGCCTCCTCCCATGGCCAAGGTGATCCTCTGTGCTCTAACAGCATGGTAAAGGCTGCATAGCTCAGACCAGACTTTGGCATCAGAGCCCTGCTCTGCTATTTATCATCTGTGAACCACTCTCTGAGACGGCTTCCACTTGTGTAAAATGTGGTGCCGACTTCACAGGGAAATGAGAAAATGTATGTAAAGTGATCAGCAGTGATTGGTACAGGGTACTCAGTAAGTGGTAGATATTATCGGTTTGTTTATACTTCTTCTAAAGCACTCATGTATTCCAATTATTCTCCTGCCTTTATCTTCACTATACCATAAATTCCTTGAGTCAGGGAGGGGGAGGGAAGGTAGGAGGAGGGAGATCTTTATGAATGACATTGAACAGGCACTAAGACATGTCTGCTGCATAAATAAAGGAAAGGAATGACAAATACTATGGAAAAAATTCTGGAAAGGAAATCTGGAGCCTTGGGCTCTAGTCACATGGTCCCAGTGATGGCACAGTGCCTGCCCAACTTATATTCACCTGGAAGAAGAGCTGCCCAGACCACAGACCCTATTGGTTTAGACCACTTGGCCCCTTCAGTTTCTAGACTTGAACAAATGGGGCCAGCACCAGAGCCAAGGGTTACCATTTCATATATTAGCTGGTGACCTTTAACTAATGGCCTACCATAATAATCCGAGACAGGCCAATTAGAGGCTTTCTTGAACCAAGGAACAGAAAGAAACTGACAGGTAGCAGAGGGAGTTGGAGTAGGGAGGTCAAAGACAAGTGAGCCTTGGCCAGTAGAGCCATGTGCATGCCAAGATAAGAGGGAGCAGAGACCAAGAAGAAGCAGAAGCCGATTAGTAGGTAGAGGCAAAAGGAGCAGCCCTGTGCAGAGATGGGGGAGGGTGTCAGGAGAGGGAGAATGAATAGAACAGTGAGTCCTAGAGCTGCCTTGTTCCTGCTGGCATTTCAGTTCCAGTCCTTACAAGAAAATTCTTTATATTTGAGCTAGTTTGAGTTGATTTCTGTACCTTGCAGCCCAGTGAGCCTGATTCTACTTGTTATCTTGGTCAATCTCTGCCCCTCTCAGCACTTCAGTTTGACTAGACCATCTCTATGGTCTTCTCCAGATCAATGTTTGCTTTGAACACCATGTAGAGAGAATGGATTTCAGGTTGTTGCTTACAGAGTGCCATGACATCCTGGCTCCCAAAATAGCTTGGTAACTGGTTAATGAGACTGTGGAAGGATCCAACACACATCTGACTTTCAACCTGAGTCCTGCTGATACAGTCAGCCTCCATATCGCCCTCCCCGCCCCGCCACGGTCTATTGCATCCTTTGTTGGATCATAAAGGAACTGAGAAACCAGGGCTGGTGTTTCTCCAGTATCTTTGGCTGCTAAATGCCCTACCTACCCCCTTAACACTTTCCTGGACCCACTTCAGCATTTCAGAGGAGTCCAGTGCCAGGTCTGCTCCAAAGAAAGTGCCACTCGAGGAAGATGTTGAACAAAGAAAGTTTCCTTCTTTGGTATTAAGATTTCCTGCCTTCCAGCTGTTTGGCTGTCAGCCTGGGCCCTGCCTCCATCTTTCTAAGCTAACAACTATGTTGATAATAATACTTCCTTGCTTTTGTAGGGTGCTTTGTACTTTTCAGAGCATTTTCATGCTTGTCGTTGATAATCCCGGAAACCTAGGGAGGATAGGCAAGAAGGGGAGTGTAATACCTATCTCCCATCCCATCCACCCCCTTAAAATTATTTATTTTAAAAGAACTTAAATAGATGAAAATATTGAGACCGATCTTGACTAAGTGACTTGCCCAAGATCACAGAGCAGGTAGATGGCTGAGCTGGATCTAGAAAGTTCCCAATTGTGGATCACACTTAAGTAGGACTTGCCTAACACTGCCTTGCAAAACACTGCTGGCCATGGCAAAGCACCCCTGAGAGAAGTGGTGTTCTTGGCACTGCTGCCCTTTGGGGCCTCCAGGAATCATTCACAATCTTACCCCTCCAGTCTCTATGGAGACTTGGCTACCCCATGGTGGCTTGGGTAGTACCAGGAGCCCATAGAAGGTTAGCTGTAAGCATTTAGTAGCAGTGCTTTATATACTGGCAAAAATGAATGCTAGTGGAAGAGTCCGTTTTCTTGCTTTGGTTACAGAGCACTTTATGGTGGGTAAGACAGGAAAGGTTGAGAACCATAGGTCTACCCTTCTACCAGCACCTCTGAAAAAGAGGAAGCAGAGGTAATCATTCCTGCCCATCCTCCCTTCCTAAACTCTACTCTGCAGCAAGGACACCTTGTCTTGGCCCCTCTGTTTCGGGCCCCTTGCCAACTGCATTCATTGCTGCACTCCCAGCTGGTCAAAATGAGCCTCTCTCTCCCAATTGCAACATGGACTCGAGTTGTTCTAGGAGACAGCAGTAAGTTCTAATCATTAGGGGTAAGTAAGGAAGCAATGGGAGTAGGAAGCTTCATCTGGGCTTTCTCCAGGGTCTGCCCTTGCTCCTTCCTCAGTGTCCCCTGCAGAACATAGTGTGCTTTTCTTGTGGCAGTCACCCAGCCTGGCAACTCCAAACAGCACAACTGGGAAATTAGTCAAGGAAGTTGGCCTATCCCATGGCTTGGATGACAATATGTCAGCTGAGGTAAAGACAAGAAACCAGAAAATGTGCTTGGAAACCTGTTGGCCTGAAGGAGCAGAAGGGTAAGGTGAGGCAGACTAGAGATTTTTTTTTTTTAAGGATTTTATTTCTTTATTTGACAGAGAGAGAGAGAGCGAGAGCAGGAACACAAGCAGGGGGAGTGGGAGAGGGAGAAGCTGGCTTCCCGCTGAGCAGGGAGCCCGATGCAGGGCTCGATCCCAGGACCCTGGGATCGTGACCTGAGCTGAAGGCAGACGCTTAATGACTGAGCCACCCAGGTGCCCCCAGACTAGAGATTAATACCTTCAGGAAGCTTCTACCACCCCTAGGCTCGGATGATCAAATGGAAGGGTGTTACGGGGTCCAGAAGTACACTTGCTGCTGACACTATGGGAGCTTAGATTTTTTTTCTTTTTTTCTTTAAAGATTTATTTATTTGAGAGAAGAGAGAGAATGAACCAAGCAGGGGGGAGGAGCAGACAGAGAGGGAGAATCAGACATTCCACTGAGCAGGGAGCTCGATTCGGGACTCAATCCCAGGATCCTGAGATCATGACCTGAGCCAAAGACAGACGCTTAACCCACTGAGCCACCCAGGTGCCCCAGGAGCTCAGTTTTTGAAATGATGCTGCTGGCAGAACTGCCAGAGGTCCCTGGAGCCTGCAGGTACCCACTGCTGCCCCTCCAGTGCCACCAATCCTGCTGGAGCCTGTGGGCAGTAACCCACCACTGCTGGAAACGCTGAATGTCCCTGAGCCCATCACCACCAGCTGTTGCCAGAGTCTCCAGTGGATGCAGAGAGAAGATGATTTTGCCTGTCCTGTTGCCGTGCCATCTCCAGCTTGCAATTTCTCACCTGTGCTTCCCATTCACCGAATCTGACAGGAAGCCAGCTGGCAAAGGAAGTCTGGGAAATGACCAGCATAAATGCTACTGAAACTTACCGCTCATTTTGGCCCGTTAGAGGCCATATGTATTAGACATTAGTTGATTACCTCATTACTTTCCAGGATCCATGTGTTTCTAGGAAGCCAACTCCATGGGAGTAGAGCAGGGCTGAGATGGTCAATGGTGAGAATGACTGGTTCAGGATGGACATATGAATCAGCCAGTCCAATCAGAGGGAATCTCAGGATTTTTGCTGAGAAGGTTGGTACACGGACAGTCTCTTCCTTGCTAACCATGAATGAGGAAGCAGGTGGGCCTTGGGAGATGTTGGCAGTCATCTTGGGGCAATAGGGGAGCAGAAACCAGGCTGAAAGAGTAGCCCTGATGACTAGGAGATTAATTTGGGGGCACATATGTAACCCACATATTGTGTTCACTACTTAGGAAGCTCTGGCATAGTTGATCAGTCTCATGCCCTTTACAGTGCCTATTATCAACCACAAAGCAAGACCAATTTATGAGTATCATGGAAAAATCTGGAAGAGAAAGAAAGTTCTAGGAATCAGCCACTTTTCTCACGGTCATATCGTGGACCAGTGGCTTTTGAACATTTTTTTATTGTACCCTCAATAAGAAATCCATTGTACAGTGTGACCAGTACACACGTAGCTGTATAAATAACTTAAGTTTCACAACAGTTTCTATGGTATTTACCCTGCAAAGTGCAATCAATTCAAATTTTCAATTCAATTCTATTCTATTTTTGTAAAAGATTTTATTTATTGGGCAACCCTGTTGGGACCCCCCTCACTCTTGAGAGCCTTTTCTGTATCTTCACTTAATAAACATCTATTGCTTTACTCTCTCTCTCTCTATATATATATATATATTTTATTTGAGAGAGAGAGAGAGGGAGAGAGGGCACAAGCAGGCAGAGGGGCAGAGGGAGAGGGAGATACAGACTCACTGCTGAGCAAGGAGCCCGACACGGGCTGAATCCCAGGACCCTGAGATCATGACCTGACCTGAAGAGCAGATGCTTAACCGCTGAAGCCACCCAGGCTCCCCTCTATTCCATTTTTAAATAAAGCTGGTCACAAACTTCTAAATGATTTCATGACCTATTAATGGGTTATGACCTGCAATCTGAAAAACATTGCCCTATACCGTGCCATCATTAATTGCTGTAAAATTTAACTCTTGATTTTAAGCATCCTAACCTTTACTAACTTTCCTGCTTTTGTACGCATATTCCCTGTCTTCCTTTGCTATGAAGGAAAGTCACAGTGTCCCACGTCTCAGAGGCCAGCCTCTCCCCAACCTGAGGTAAGGACACCAAGAACTTACCTCCGTAGATACTCTTTTGCATTGCCGATTTCTGCCTGTCTACTGGAATGTTCAGTTTGTAAAATTGCTCGAGTCTCTCTTCTTAAAATCAAAACCAAACCAATAAATAAAAAGCTCCCTTTGACCTCATTTCAACTGCCACTTCTTTCAGTCAACCCAGCATAGATATGGTTGGATGGGATAGGGTGGCCTAGAGGTAAACTCAGTAGAAGGGATGAGGACCCTGTCAAGAAGGCAAGTAGTGGGTGTGGAAGGGAGAAAAAAAGCATCGCAACTTACATGAACAGATGGAAATCAGAAGTGAATTTTGACCCAAGAAGTGCCTTCCTTACACTCCTCTTTTGAGAATCCTACTCCCTGGCTCCATTTTTGGTAGAGCCTAGAGTCTGGAGTCTTATAAGCTCAGGTTCAATGCCAGCTCTGCCATTTCTAAGCTGGCTAATTTCGGATAAATTACATCTCTAAGTTTTCTCGTCTGTAAAATTAGTCTAATAAAACCTACCTTATCGAGTTGGCTTAAGGACTAAATGAGATCAATATATTTTAGCTCTTATTGTTATTAAGGCCTTCTCCCATCCTTATATAAAACCTTACCTCCTCCACCCACTAATAGTAATTACCACAGTGACACTTGTTGAGCAATTCCTCTGTGCCAGGCAATATGCTAAGGACCTTACCAATAATTCCCAAGCCAAGAAGGATTCCCTGGCACCTTCTTACTGTAGTTTTCTCTCTCTGATAATGCAATTAACAGAGTGTCCACTATGCATCAGGGAGGGGAGTGAACTGGCTTACTTGCCTTCATTCATCCTATAGATGTTAGTTAAGCACCAACTATGGTGCCAGGAACTTACTAGGTGTTGGCGATACCAAGATGAGCAAGGCCCTGAACCTTGAAGGACTCACAGTCTAGTCACACAGTAAGTGTTGTGTAACGAGGGGATGTATATGAGATGTTCATGCCTTGTGGCTTCCTTGGTCTAGGCAATCCCATCTTTGGCTGCAGACCTGATGACTGATAGTGTTTGGTTTGTTTTTCTGGCTTGACTTTGGAGCCTTGTTTTCAGGACATGTCTTTCGGTTCTCAGCTCCCCACAAGCCACCAGGATTAAGTGAAAACGTTTGTGTTCCTTATCTTTTTTTTTTTTAATTTTATTTGTTTATTTGATAGAGAGAGATAGCGAGAGCAGGAACACAAGCAGGGGGAGTGGGAGAGGGAGAAGCAGGCTCCCCACCGACCAAGGAGCCTGACGCGGGACTCGATCCCAGGACACTGGGATCATGACCTGAGCCGAAGGCAGACGCTTGATGACTGAGCCACCCAGGTGCCCTTGTGTTCCTTATCTCTCCCTGCCTGGGATCCCCCTCCAGAGGGAAGAAAAATAGCAGATGCGCAAAAGACAGGTACACTGCTGGTCTGGCTTTCACCCCATCACACTTTTAACACTTTTCTGTCTTAATCCACTCAGTCTCCTAATTGTCAAATTCAACTGACTCTTTGTGCCTTTGCAGATCTTTTGCCCCTTTCTCTTTTTCTGGCACCACATATAATTTACTGTTCTTTGTATCTTTCACCTCTACAGCTCAGAGGGGTTAAGTCACCTGTTCAATTTATACCACTAAGAAGTAGAGTTGGGACTTGAACCCAGAGTAGGCTGATTCCAAAGCATATGCTTTAGCTAACATTCCATACTGCCTTCCCAAGCAGACCAGTAGTCTAGATCTATGCTGTCCAATATGTAGTCATTAAATGCATATAGCTTATTTAAATTGAAATTAAAATAAAGTGAAATAAAAATTCAGTTTCTTAGTTGCACTCCCTGTCTTCAAGTGCTAAACAGCTACCTGTGACTGGTGCCTACTATACTGAACAACATAAATATAAAACATTTCCAGGATGCCTGGGTGGCTCAGTCAGTTAAGTGTCCAACTCGTGATTTCAGCTCAGGTCATGATCTCAGGGTGGTGAGATCGAGCCCCATGTTGGGCTCTGTGCTCAGCAGGGAGTCTGCTTGTGATTCTCTCTCTCCCTCTGCCCCTCCACCCACTCACACACTCTCTCTCTAAAATAAATAAATCTTTTTTTTAAATAAATAAATCTTTTAAAAAAATAAAACATTTTCGGGTGCCTGGGTGGCTCAGTTGGTTGGGCGACTGCCTTTGGCTCAGGTCATGATCCTGGAGTCCCGGGATTGAGTCCCACATCGGGCTCCCTGCTCAGCGGGGAGTCTGCTTCTCCCTCTGACCCTCTTCCCTCTCATGCTCTCTGTCTCTCATTCTCTCAAATAAATAAATAAAATCTTTAAAAAAAAATAAAATAAAACATTTCCATCATTGCAGAAAGTTCTATGGAATAGTGTTGGTTTAGAAAAAGTGTAGGGTAGCATTGTGTTAGATTGCATTCTGCCCCTGACTTCTCTTTCTCCTCTGTCCCCTTATTTATTCTCAGGGAGTGGGCAGCATTTCTTTCATCTGCCCAACTCTCTCCTCCCACTTTTCTGGGACATGTTATTCTGTCCCACACCTTGCTATCACAATGTTATCCACAGGGTCAGAGTGAATACAGCCATGTTTATACATGACCCTGCATCCCTCTCCACATGTTGATTGCTTCAGGGGTGGACATTTGGCCAAAGCTAGCCCAAGCAGTAGCTCTTCTCCCAGAAATTCGAAATGGAACCTAAAAGTCTAGTTGCCTGGCTGATCTCTTGAATGGAGGTGACTTGGGATCCACTGGTGACCATGTTTTGATCTGGATTGGGAAAACTGGTCTTCAGAGAGATCAAGAAATGACAAAACAGTTACACATATTGGGGAGAGTTGGATCTAGCAGCTCAAAGAAAGTTCACAGACCTCTGCCTTCCTTTGAGATGACTTCATGCTCAGGCAGGCTCTCTTCATGAAGCAGAAATGATGGCCACCCCCAGATCCATATGGCTCAAGACCTCCAGAAGAGAAGTCCTGTCTTTCCTGGATCTATATTTCACATCTTCCAGAGGGCTTTGCTTAGCTTAGGTTGGGTCATGTGCTCATCTGTGAAACTGTGACCTGTCTTAGCAAGGGTTCCTAGAAAACAAAGTCTGAAGAAGGGATTAAGTGCTAAAGGTTTTTGTGGGATGAAAATTTCTAGGGCAGTGAGAATGAAGGGATAGGGGAAGCAGGAAAAGATGGAAAGCAGTGCAAGGAAATGTTTGCTACTTCTTCACAACGAGCTGTGAAGAGACACACCTAGTCTCTTGAGAGGTCCACCCACTTGGCCATGCGGAATGTCTCTAGATAGGTTGCAGAGAGAAATTATACCTTGAAACAGTCCATTAGAGTAAGGAAAAGAGACTGGATTGTTCTATCCTGCTGCTTCCTGTCTCCTGTCTCCCATTGATTACTTTGCCCTATGGGTAGTTAAATCTCCTGTACTTCTAGGTTGCTTCATTGGCCCCTTCAGCAGCTGCTCAGGAAGCCAGAGCTCAAGTTCTCTGAGGAGGTGTGTCATCAGGGTCTGAAAGCTGCAGAAGCCTTAGAATCCACATTTGCAATTAGTTGGCCTCAGGCAGAACTGTAAGGCATCACTCAGAGTTGGTCAGCCATGCCTGTGGGTGAGGTGGACCAAATAACTAATGGTCTGAGAGTGAAATGACGCTGAGACACTGTGAGGAAGCATTGGGCCAAGATGTGGGGATCATTATGATCAGTCAGACTGGGTCATATGCCTACCCCTACAGCTGACGGGATATGGAAGATATGCTGTGGATGGAAATATCCCTTCCTCCTTTCCCTCATGCCAGTTCAGATCCTCAGAAAATCAGATACCAAGACAGGATTAAATGCAAGGAATTTATTATGAAAAACACCTGTGAGAGAAAATGGGGTAGGAGCTGAGAGACCAAGGACCATCAGACAATGATGCTGCTCTCACCCTAAGGGAAGGAGAGAGAAGGAAGGAGTTCTAGGTGGAAGGGTCTTAGACTGCAGTGTAGTTCTAAGGAAAGTTTGGCAAGGCAACACTGAGGGCCCTTGAGCCAAAGTGGCCCATCAGAAGAGCATCATTTATTCTGAAAAAAGCCTGTCCTAAAATTCCTGCAGGGCTGTCTATTGGCCAGGACCAGCCTGGGGGAGGGGAGGCCTGAGGGTAAGGGGTGATGGATTTCAGAGCTCAGCACTTGGGCTGCGGATGAATTACACTTCTCCCAATTGGAGATCTGAAAAGTGCATTCTCAAGGCCACATACCTTCTTAGCCCAGCACTACATGCAGATGAAGAAGGATGGTTTTACAATCTAAAGGAAGAAGAAAAAAAAGTAGAGTGCCACTACCAGTTGAAGGGGCAAAGGTGTTGAGCAGGCAAGACAACAATGTCCACCTCACAGCTTACAATGTCTCATTTGTAATCCAACTCTACACGTTCCAACCTGAACTCATGACTTCTCCATGCTCTAGAAAAGTCCTGAAGTCTTCATCTGGAGACTACCATCCTCCCAACTGTGAAATAGGAAAGTCATATTAAACACCCCTTGATCTCCTCTCCCCCTGCCCCTGAAATAGCCAACCAAAATAGTCAAGTCCTTCCAATCCTACCGTGGCAATACCACCTCTGCAGTTGTCCCTCTTCCCTCCATTCTCATTGCTGATGTGTTCAGGAGCTCATTGCATCTTGCCTGAACTACTATGGAAGTCTCCAGTGGTCCTTTTGCAATCCCATTCCATCTTATCATCTCTGCCAGATTGTCTTTAACTACAGTTTTCACCACGTCAATCCTTTGGTAAAAACTTCTGTCACTCGGAATGTCAAATGGTATAGCCATGGTAGGAAACAGTATGGCGGTTCCTCAAAAAATTAAACATAGAATTACCATATGATCCAGCAATTTCACTTCTCGGTATATATCCCAAAGAATTGAAACAGGGACTCAGATATTTGTACACCAATATTCATAGCCAGCATTATTCACAGTACCCAAAGGATGGAAAAAACCCAAATGTCCATTGATGGATAAATGGATAAACAAAATGTGCTATATACACATAATGAAATACTAGTATTCAGCCATAAAAAGAAATGAAACTTTGGTACGACATGGATGAACCTTGAATATATTATACTAAGTGAAATAAGCCAGACACAAAAGGACAAATATTGAATGATTCCACTTATATGAGATACCTAGAATAGTTAAATTTCAAAGAGACAGAAAACAGAACAGTTGTTACCAGGAGCTGGGGGAAGGGAGGATGGAGAATTATTGTTTAATGAGTATAGTTTCAGCAGAGGACCATGAAACAGTTCTGGAGATGGAGAGTGCTGATATTTACACAACAATGTGAATGGACTTAATGCCAATGAACTATATACTAAAAAATGGCTAAAGCGGTAAAACAAGCAAAACCAAAAAACTTCCATACTAACTCCCCTTAGCAGAAAATAAAACCCATGAGCCTTAATCTGACCATATATAACTTTCCAGATGATTCTTCTTCCTTTTCCTGTTACTATATATTTCAATTAATCTCTTGCTTTCTATATTTGCTCTATTGGCTACCTACACATGGCATGCTCTTTCCCTTGTTCTCATTTTCTCAAGACCCAAAGGTCACATCCATGCCAATCTTTCTCCTCCCACTATTCCATACTAAGTGGAAGTAATTGCTCTCCTTTCTGAACTCCCACAGCTTGTGAATTATGTCTGTCTTTAACATTTACTGCTTTTCTTTTAGATCAAAGAAAGTACAAAATGAGATAGAGAGGTGTAGCTGAGGGTAGTCTAGTCGGCCCTCTAGACGGGTCCCTCTACTAGAGTGCTATAACCTTAAGCAATTTACCAACATCCCAGAACTGGTCTTTAGCCTTGCAAATTGAGAAGCCTAATTTTATTTTATTTTATTTTTTTAAAGATTTTATTTATTTGAGAGAGAGAGAAAAACAGCATGAGAGGGGAGAGGGTCAGAGGGAGAAGCAGGCTCCCCGCCGAGCCAGGAGCCCTATGTGGGACTTGATCCCAGGACTCCGGGATCATGACCTGAGCCGAAGGTAGTCCGCTTAACCAACTGAGCCACCCAGGCACCTGAGAAGCCTAATTTTAATAGTAAGCAGAGTGGAACCATCTCCCAGAGTGGCTCTTGTATCCATTAAGTTCACAGAAACTGATGGTTATAATAAGCCAGAATCAACAGGCTGATGTAGAGTGAAAAATGTAATTATCAAAAGAACTGGGATCCTCTAGGTGGCAGATCACTAAATTCTGTCCCCACCAGGGAAGCACGTTGATCTTTTTTTTTTTTTTTAAAGATTTTATTTATTTATTTGACAGAGAGAGACACAGCAAGAGAGGAAACACAAGCAGGGGGAGTGGTAGAGGGAGAAGTAGGCTTCCCGCGGAGCAGGGAGCCCAATGCGGGGCTGGATCCCAGGACCCTGGGATCATGACCTGAGCCGAAGGCAGACGCTTAATGACTGAGCCACCCAGGTGCCCCAGAAGCACATTGATCTTAAGAAGCATTTCTCAGCTGAGGCAGCCTGAGATATTCTCACCCACTGTAGGGATGACATGGACAAGGAAATACTAATGCTCAGGTCATTTTGACTGGGGCAGGACTTAGAAGGGCAATACTAATCTAATGCTTGCCTCTGTGACTGCCCTGTTTTGGGTTGTCAATGGCTGATTAAGCCCTTTGGTTCACAGAATCTCTCTCCAAATAAGATACAGAATGACTGGTTGGTAAGACTGATTAGGCATCCGTTTATTAAATTACAATCACATCTGCCTTCTTGAGATTTCTCTTGTATGCCTGGACCAGAGTTTGGTTTGTTTTTTGATCATGTTTGTAGATAAACTCTAGGCTTACCACCACGGATAGCTGATTTTAAGGTTGCATTAGTCAGCTTACACTAGCTAGGTTATGCGGCATTAACAAACAACTAAACGAATTTCAGTGGCTTACAATAACAAAGGTTTATTTCTTACTCACCTCACGTTACATGTCATGTACATCAGCTGTGGCTCTGCACAACTTTATTCTGGGACCAAAGCTGGAGAAGCAGTTCTATTTGGGACATGCTGCTCTCATGGCAGATGAAAAATAATATGGTGGAATCATTAGATGGCCCATACATTTCTGCTCAGAAGTGGCTCATGCCATTTCTACTCACATTTCATTGATCAAAACAATGCCAAGCTTGATGACATTAGGGTGAGAAGTATAATCTCCTAGGGACAGACTAGATAGGCAGGGATTTAGAAAGGCAGGGGCAGAGAACATTGGTAATAGTCTATAACAAGGACTAATGTTCAGTCTGTGTGTACCAGTATGACTGGCACGTTATAATATTAACTATTGAAGTATTGAAATAGTTTCATACTAGCTGATAAATATCTGCTATCCCAAGCTTCCTGACAACTCCCCTCTCCTGGGAGCCCTTGGGACCTACTCTTCACGCCTTAGCAACTAAAGAGTTAATACCTAGCGCAGAAAGATATATCCATAACTTCATGGACTTCAAATCGGCTAGATAAATGCTTCAGCACTACTTGTTAAATATGTTTATGATCACCTTTGGCTGATTTTCTCTATGTAAATTCTTATTAGTTTAATTCTGAGGGCAATCTGATTTCCAGGCTCTTAGAGGGAAACTGACTGCAGCCCCTATGTGCTGTCGATACTTAATTATAACAGTAATATCTAATAATACTAATTCATGCTGATTCCTACACATTTTTACATCTTTTGTAAAAAAACATATGCAATAATTAACTCAGTATTTTAGAGACTCACTTAGCTTTTTCCCATTAGCTAAGCCCATCTTTCTACTATTTTAACATACAATTTGTGTCTCTGTTTTGAAATTTTTATGGCATTTCTCATGTCTGAAAACGTCATAATTATCACTAACTTCTTTGACACTTCTGCAATTTCCAAGGCACTCTCCTTTACACTATTTCATTCAATGTCCCCAACACTCCCAGGAGGTAGGAATTAGATCATTTTACAGATGAAGAAATCAAGACTCAGTGAAGTCAGGTGTCTTATAGCTAGTTAGGTTTTGTTCATTCATTCATCAAATATTTATTGAGTGCCTGAAGTGAGATTTATTCAGGCTGGATTTGGAAACAGTTATCCTGAATTCATGTTAAGGGCTATTCCAGTATTCTTAACACCTTTATCATCAGTCATACACTCAAAGGAAAGAAAGAATAATAGTGTTGATTATATTCTTGAAGATTCCTGCGACCCAAGTCTCCAAAAAGCTCCAAGGTCATTTATAAAATTCAAGGTAACCACCAGCAAGAGCAGTTTCATCTCTCTCAGTGCTTACATCTAACCCATTGGCTCAGTGTAGATAATTCATTCACAGATTTTGGAGCTACTCAAATTGAGTTTTGACACTTGCGAGCTGTGGGACTTTGATCAAGTTACTTAACCCTTTTGAGCATCAGTTTTATCTGCCAAACAAACACTAATGCCTCGGGACCAACTAGTTGTAGAGATTAAAGAGATAAGGTATGAAAGAGATGTAATGCTCATGGGGTTTTCAATTGTCTTGATGGAAGTTTTTCAAATGAGAAAAGCAGTGTCTATGTCGACGTAAGGTTACACGCTAATAATTCTTGGGAGGTGCTGTTCTTTACTCCGGAGTATATAATTTTACAGTTTTGGTGTAAATCCCCTTTTACGGTACCGGTAACTATCTTCTTTAGGGGCGCACGTAATCTAGCAATCCCATGTCGTCCTTCGTACCCCAGCTTTCTTTCCTCCCAAATTAAAAAAAACCCCAAAACACAAAAAACCCTATTTCTTAACATTCAAGTGTGCGCACCACATCAAAGGCCCACAAGCGTAGAACGCCCTGTGGAGGTCACCAGGCAACGCCTCCGGATCCTCTAAAAAGGGGTGGGGTCAGAAGGCTCTCTGATCTCATTCCTCCTCCCCAGGTTGTCGCCCCTTCTTAATTCTCGCGAGACTTCAAACAACTCAGCTTCTGCGCATTACAAGACACAGGGAGTCAAGGCGCCAAGGGAGGGGGAGGGGAAGGGGGGAGACGGTGCAAACGGCGTAGCCGCCATCTTGTTTGTGCCCCCGTTTTGCGCGCGCTCCGTTCTCCGTGACGCACGCTTCCCCCTCCCCTCCGCCGTGCCCAGGCCTCTGCATTGCCCGACTCCGCAGGAGCGCGCAGGCGGCTCCTGCTTTTCCCTGGACTCCTGAGCGGAGGCGTGTGAGTGTGCGGGAGCGTCTGTGGGAGGGAGGGTGAGAGGCGAGCGGCGGCGGCGGCGGGGGGAGGGGCAGCGCTTCCCGCCTTCGGCGGAGACCTCACTTCCCTCTCGCGGCCGCTGCTGTAGTTCGGTCCGGCCTGCCCGCCGCCATGTTGTGTTCTCGCCGGGCCCGCCGCTGTCGCCGCTGTCGCGCTCCTGGGGTCCGTGCGCCTCGTCGGCCCGGCCCGCGGGCTTTCTCCCATTGGCGGAAGGCGACTGCGGGGGGGCTCGCTCGTGATTGGTCGGTGGCGGGGAGGCCGCGGACCTGGCACCTTATTGGTCGCGCTGGCTCCGGCCTGGGGGGTGATGAAGGAATCGGAGGCTGCAGGGATGCGCGCGTCTGCGGCCTGGGGCAGCAGGGTGGTGACCCCCTTGGGTGCAGGCGTCGGGTGGAGGCTGGGGGCGAGCCTAGAGACCTTAAGGGGGAAGACAGGGTTATGGCCTGGCAGGTACTTCGAGGATAGCCTGTGCACGGTCCGGAGTGGTGACACTCCTAACTCCAGAGGTACTCTCCGTGGAACATGCGTGGCCTAGTATAAGGGCGTACAAGCCCCAAGGGTGCCAGGCTTGGAAACCCTGAAACCTGAGTTAGGCGCTGAGATGGTCTTCGAGAGCCAAGAGAGCTAGACTTGGAGGGTCTTTTTGTTTTGTTTTGTTTTTGCTTTTTATCCAGCATAGTTAACATACAGTGTTACTTTAGTTTCAGGTGTACATTGTAGTGACTCAACAATTCCATACATCACCTAGTGCTCATCCCGACAAGTGTATTCCTTAAGCCCCATCACCTATTTCAGCCATCGTCTGACCTGCCTCCACTCTGATAACCATCAGTTTGTTTTCTATAGTTAAGATAGAGTTTAACACAGTTTGTGAGTGACCTCGATGTCCACGGATACCTGGTCTGAGGGCATGGTATAGGAGGAAGGGTCACCAGGGCGTTAGGGACCTATCTAAGCGATAGGGTCAGATCGGGATTTTGCTGGAGAGTGCCAGCATTGAAACCGAGGTTTCAGGTACCAGATCTGGGATGTGATATCAGGGGAAAATAAACAGAACTAGCCTGAGAGAGGGATCCTATTGGACCAGCTTGCTGGGTCCTAGAAACTGAATGCCAAGCCTAAGAGGCACCGCATTAAGCAGTGACAGATCTATAGGAATGAGGAAGTGTGAAGTATTTGGGGGAATATTTTCAGACTTGGGAATTATAGTAAGGGCAATTATAGATTATTGGGTCTCAGGACCATGCAGCTAATTTTGAGATGTATATGAAGTTTTCCTGCATTAGGAAGGAAACATGTCAGGGCTGAGTTTCTAAAGCTACGTTTGCTAGCAGATATTAGATACTTGGCATTTATTTGTTGAATAGATATTGTCACATTCCTCTTTAGTAGAAGAGAGCTTAACAGAGATCCTGGACCTGGCTTATTTGTTTTCTTTTATATATGCCTAAAAAGTACACCCACCTCATGTGCACTTAATTTTTTTTTTTTAATAAGCGGCTTGGAAGGAGAATAAACTAGTGCATAGTTTCTTGCATCTTGTCATGAGTTACAGAACTTGTCAACACTTTCTGGTTTGTATTTCAGAAAACTTTTGTTCTAGTCAAGAGTTGTTAGAGTCAGCTTGAGGGTATTTTATCACTTTCCATTTTATTGTAATGAATTGTTCTACATTTGCTCTTCCCAAGGTTTGGGGATCGTGGAAACATATTTGTGTTAAACCTCTGTGTTTCCTAATTTGTTTTTCCTTGTCTATGTTATGTGGTCCTTTCTAGCTTTAGGTAGGTGTTGTACATCTGTTTTCATACCAATTTCAAGAAACTTCTCTGGTTTTCGAATTTGGTCAGTTTTATGTGAATGCAACAAAATTTTCAAAAGGGAAAGTAGTAGAGGAAGGGAATTGACATTTTGGGGCACATTTACTGTTAGGTAGGCATTATCATTCCCATATTGGAGATGAGAAAATTGAGGATCACAGAGGTTATGTAGCTTGTCCAGTGTCACTCAGTGGTTGAACTGGAATTCAAATCCAAGTTGTCTGATGCCAAAGCCTGTAGTTTTATTGCTATATCATGCTATCAGTATAAACCTGACTAGTCAAACTGCCAGATAGTGTTACACATTTCAAAGTGGGTCATTTTTCTTTGATTGCTGGGTGTTAGGAATGTATTGAGTGGGGAGAATATAATTAACAAGAATTTGTTGTAGTTTCAAAGATTCAGACCACAGAATAGGAACCATATAGAATATAGGTTCTTCAACTAGGTTTTAAATCATAGCTCTTGTTTATTGTGTAGAGAAAGATTTACAAAGTAAACTGTTGGAGTTTTTCTGAAGTCAGGTAGATAATAGGGAAAAACATGTACAGAAAGTTTAAGAATCTCATTCTTTAAAATCAGACTTAAGAAAATTGATGACGTAGTCTCTCTATATGGAAGTGATTAATGCCAAGGAGTGAGGAACTACCAAGTGTATAAAGAACTCATTTGGGAGCTTTTTCAAATATCATTACTTCTTTAAGATGTTTGTCTCCAAACACTGTGACCTGTCCAGAAGCCTAGTGCCTTCTTCAAACCATGGGATAGTGAATCTAGTATATGCTTATCCTAAATGATGTGTAAAATTGAAACTGGATACAAAAAATTATTTGCAGTTCTAGTATTTGCATGGAAATCTTTAAATAACTCAGGTTTCGAGGGGAGACCAGTGAATTGGAAGTCTGAGTTGCTTTGACTTGATACAATTAGGTGAAGGTCTCCTTTTTATTTGCAATTAACATTGCAGTGTGGAAGATAGAGTCAAAAGAACAAGGGGAAGTAGGACTTGCCATGCATTTTGTACATTGGTCATCTAACCTTTGTTTGACTCAATCATTAAGTTAGCAGAATATGAGGAGTGTTATGGCATCCATAATTTAGTTTCTTTTTTAGTAAATCTAGACAAGGTTGCAAAAACAAGTGTACACATACTTGCTTTTTATTCAGCAAACATTTCTTAACTATCTGTTCTTCAACACCAGTGATCACCTTCATTCCTATTAGCTCCTTACACCAATGGCCAGTTGCTGGGCCTTGTTATCATCTGGAATTGACCACCCTGGAAATCTTGAACTCCCAGGAGGTCTGAATAGTTCTGAGTTTATGTTAAAAACTTGAGAACATCAACTTTGCCTTCTAAGTAGACTCATACTAATGTTTAGTATTTAACAGACTGTCCATGCTTTGTTCTCTAAATCCTTATAACAATTCTCTTATCTCATTCATGCGTACATATTTTCCGTTTGGTCAAAATTGATTTATTATACTAGAAAAGATACAGGGTTTCTTATGCCCACTTAAAGAGAAGTAGAGGCAAAGTGAAATGCGGGGTCGGTACTAGTTGTCTTTTTGAGACAATTTTGAAATTCACATCTCTTTTAGTTCAGAGATGCTGAACCACTAAAAATCTATGAATCAAACTCAGGAATGATATTATAGTTACTACTTTTTATTGAGTGATTACATTGTACCAGCTAGGGTATAAATGTATTATGCATATTATCTGCCACTCTATGTGGTAGAGCCGATCCTATTACCACCTGCATTTTTAGGTGTGAAAAAACTGAAGAGTTAAGTAATTTGCTCAAGGTCACATAAGGTGACAGAGCCCAGATTCAAGCATAGGTCCATAACTCTTTTTTTTTTTTTTTAGATTTTATTTATATATTTGAGAGACAGAGCGTGAGAGAGAGAGAGCGCACAAGCAGGGAGAGCATCAGAGGGAGAGGGAGAAGCAGGCTCCCTGCAGCAGGGAGCTGGTTGCGGGTCTTGATCCCAGGACCCTGAGACCATGACCTGAGCTGAAGGCAGATGCTTAACCAATGCAGCCACCCGGGCACCCCTATAACTCTTAATTCTTACAAAATTTGTGGAACCCTTACTCTTAAATACTGGGTTCTTTTTTTCTTGAGAGAGTGAATGTGTGAGGGGGCATAGGGGAAGGGAGAGGGAGAGAGAATGTTTTTAAGATTTTATTCATTTAGAGAGAGAGCGTGGGGGGAGTAGAGGGAGAAGGAGAGAGAATCTCAAGCAGACTCCACACTGAGTGTAGAGCTGACATGAGGCTCAGTCCTATGACCCTGAGATCACGACCAGAACCAACATCAAGAGTCAGATGCTCAAAGAGAGAGAAGGAATCTTAGGTAGACTCCATGCTCAGCATGGAGCCCCATATGAGGCTCAGTCTCACCACCCTGAGATCATGTCTTGAATTGAAATCAAGAGTTGGACATTAGACTGAGCCACCCAGGTGCCCCAAACACTGTTTTCTTGACACCATAAAATATTAGGAGAAAAGAAAAATTCTTGCATCTTAGATCGGGAAGTGGCTTTTGATTTCTCTCAGGCAAGTGCTTGGTACTGAGGCCCTTAAGAGTGTGATGACCTTAACAAGGTCACTTGGCTATGCAAGGGGAAAGCCAGGTCTAACTTAGATTACTGGATTCCCAGTCCAGTGCTCATTCCACTGGGCAGCATTGCCTCTTCTGTGGAAACATTGACTTGATGATGGAGATGACCCTAAGGCACCTTTTATATTTTGACAAGTTTGCCTCATTCATAGGAGGGAGAATGGCAGAGGACATTATTAAGGTCACAGATGACCTTCTTGAGGTTCATTCCAACCTCAGGCATACAACCTAGGAGGAACATTCCTTAGCCAGCAAGTTGTTCTTTTCCATTCAGTTTCGTATGCTCAAAGCAGACTGATTGTGAGTTATCTGATGTCTTCCAGTCTCTCTTTTCATTTTGTTTATTCAGTTTTTCATGCATGTGCTGTGACTAGTTAGGAAGTCTACAAGGTCATTTTAGTATTTTCCCAGAGACTAAAAGCACCTAACATAATTTAAGCAGATTAATTGTTGGAGGAAATGGATTTAAAATACTTTGGCCAGAAAGTGCTGTTGGGAGGGGGTAGTGTGGTAGTGTAGTTGCTGACGCTGGAGTTAGACCTGGGAAAGAATTCTTCTGCAATGCAGTTACCCTCTGTGTGAGCTGGGGGTCAGTTTCTCAACCTATCTGAGCCTTAGTTTCTTCTTATGTGAAGTATTGGTAATGACACGTATCTTATAGAGTAGTTAGGAAAAATGAATACAGGAGCATACAGTAGGTGCCTGTCACCAAGTGGACCTTAATAAATGAGAGGACACATCATTTTCTTTTTAGAACAGCATAAAATCTGTCCTTTCAGCCTGTTAGAGCTTCCCTGATGAGGAGGCCTTTTGTAATTATCTACTCTTTTATGTATGGTAAGATGTCTACATGGGGGAGCAACCACTTGGCATGAAAGAAATAACCTAATTTAGTTACGTTGTGGTTTAGGAGCTGGTTTACATTGGATCTATATTATTACTAGTCTGTATTTATGAATGTATGAAGTAGTAGGATTATTTCAGGGTTAGGTTGTCTCCTGATTGCTCTGTTAATCCTCAGGTCCTGAGTGGTAATGATTTTGATGAGATGAGAACTTTTCCGTATTTGCCAGATAGCAATAATTATTATTATTTTTTTAAAGATTTTATTTATTTATTTGACAGAGAGAGACACAGCAAGAGAGGGAACATAAGCAGGGGGAGTGGGAGAAGGAGAAGCAGGCTTCCCATTGAGCAGGGAGCCCGATGCGGGGCTCAGTCCCAGGACCCTGGGACCATGACCTGAGCTGACGGCAGACGCTTAACGACTGAGCCACCCAGGCGTCCCCAGATAGCAATAATTATTGAAATCAGAACAACCAGTTTTATCCTTCAATCCAGAAAGAGATTTGCATTATAGTCATTTTAAAAAAGTTTTCTAATTGTAGAAATTGTCAGTTGAAGTAGAACTGTCAGTTTGGTTTCTAGTCACCTGGGTAACATTTTCTTTGAAGTAAGCAGGAAGACAACATTGTGGAATGGTTCAGGAAGAAATTCCTCTGCCTGCAGAAATTTTTGCCAGGTTGCAAAATTTGCTGCACCCTTCCCACACTTCTCCATGTTGTAGCAGTGATGTACCTGATAACAGTGAGGCAACATCTGTGCTCATTTTCAGCGTGGGAGTTGTATTTGCTATTTTGGTTTAAGTCTTTATTTGTTTGGGGGTGCCTGACTGGCTCAGTTGGTGGAATGTGTGACTCTTGAACTTGGGGTTGTGCGTTCGAGCCCCACGTTGAGTGTGGAGATTGCTTAAAAAGAAAACAAGTCCTTGTCTGCAGACAGATTACTTCTAAATTCAGTGTACTTTTATATAATGAGAGCTTTCTAACAGATAAACTTCAGATGCAGTTTAGAGAGAGGGACTAGGCTAACGTATACATTTGAATGTTTCCAGTAGAATAGGTTTAACTATAGGTTCAAATCTTCATGTCCAAGATATATAAAGTGTCTTATTTAGATGAATACTCTCCATTTAAAATCAACAATATATTGTTAGATCAGATTCAAGAATTAGTCTTTTTTAAAAAAATTTTTATTTTTTAAAGATTTTATTTATTTGACAGAGAGAAATCACAAGCACGGGGAGTGGCAGGCAGAGACAGAGAGAGAAGCAGGCTCTCCACGGAGCAGGGGGAGCCCAATGTGGGACTCGATCCCAGGACCCTGGGATCATGACCCAAGCCTAAGGCAGTTGCTTAACCAACTGAGCCACCCAGGCACCCAAGAATTAATCTTAAATACATTCATGGGTATGAGCTATAAATAGTGATCTTGAGCAGTACTTCAGTAAATACTTCAGTGACTCATAGGAAATGATTTTGGAGTATAGAATATTTTGTATGATGTCATGGGCTTAAATCTATCAGAGTTACAAGCAGTCCCACCCATTCTCTGCAGTTTCGCTTTCTACGGTTTCAGTTACTGCGGTCAACCGTGGTCCAGAAGCAGATGATCCTTCTTCTGATTATTGTCAGAAGATAGTAGTAGCCTAACGCCGCATCACAGTGCCCCTCACTTCATGTCATTCCCCTCAGTTCATCTCATCACACAGGCCTTTTATCATCTCACATCATCACAAGAAGGGTGAGTGCAGAACAGTAAGAGATTTTGGGAGAGACACCACATTCACATAACAGTATATTATTGTAATTGTTTTATTTTATTTTTAAGATTTTGTTTATTTATTTGACAGAGAGAGACACAGCGAGTGAGGGAACACAAGCAGGGGGAGTGGGAGAGGGAGAAGCAGGCTTCCTGCCGAGCAGGGAGCCTGATGCAGGGCTAGATCCCAGGACCCTGGGATCATGACCTGAGCCGAAGGCAGACGCTTAACGACTGAGCCACTCAGGCGCCCCTCTTGTTCTGTTTTATTATTAATTATTGTTGTTGATCTCTTTACTGTGCCTAATTTATAAATTAAACTTCCATCATAGATATGTACGTATTGGAAGAAACAGTGTATATAGGGTTCGGTACTATCTGCAGTTTCAGGCATCCACTGGGGGTGGGGTGGGGGCTGGAATGTATCTCCTGTAGATGGGGGGGGACTACTGTACTGAAGGTTTTCACAGTTTCTGTTATTGTTAACCCTGCCCTCAGAAGCTGCACATTGTCCAGTGATCTATATGAAGTGAGATTCTTTGCCCAGTGTTAAGAAAACATATCCCCTCACTAGTGGCATGATCGTTCATATAAAAGAGGAAAGTGAAAGTACATGAAGTCTGCACAGTTGAACATCTTTGTCATTTTAACTGTCTTAAAAATTATTACTGTACCCTGAAGGGTAAGTAGCTTAGAATTTGCTCATCAGCTGACAAAGTTGTGGCCTTTTAAAAAGGCAAAGTGCACTTGGTTGGCGATAATTTGGGAGGCAGAGGATTGCTATTTATGGTGATATTTAATGTCATTTTCAGTAGGACTAAATTAAAAGGGAAATGCCATAATGTGTGTAAAACTCCAACCATTTGGAAAGTGGTCAGAATAGAGTTGCCTGTAATCTTCATTCCACTAAAATCTGTAAGGCAGCTTAGAGCAGCATTTCTTAAGCTGTTTCATTGAACATTAGTTCTTATACAATGTAATAAATGTCCTGTGGAGTTGGAAAAAGGATCCTTGACAGAATGATGTCTAAAGTGAAATGCATTTCTTTACTGCAGAATTAGTATTCAGAGTGTGTGTGTTCATGTGCCTTATGACCCTTCAAGAGAGAGGATATATAATGCAGTGTTTCTTGAACTTATTTGGCTCTGGAACCCTGTTTGTGAGAACATCTAAAAAGCATTTCATGTTATGACTAGTGTGTAGTGGGGCCCAGTTGAACAGTTCTGGTATAGAGTTTATGAGTAAAAAATGAATTTTTTTGTATAGGACAGCTTGGCCAATAGTGGGAAAGGATTTGTCTGGGAACATACAACGTATGTCTCCAAAATCACATAGACTCTTAGGGATGAATGTGATTTCAAAAGGTCATCTAACCCAGTTGCCAATGTCAGCGATAATACTAGTAGTTACCATTTTTTAGAGCACTTGCCGTTTATCAGTTACAGTGTTGTTATTCTACAGGTATTATTAACCACTGGTCTTTTTTTTTTTTTTTTAAAGATTTTATTTATTTATTTGTCAGAGAGAGAGCGCGCACACAAGCAAGGGAAGCTGCAGGCAGAGGGAGAAGCAAGCTCCCCGCCGAGCAGAGAGCCTGATGTGGGACTTGATCCAGGACCCTGGGATCATGACCTGAGCCGAAGGCAGCCGCTTAACCAACTGAGCCACCCTATTAACCACTGGTCTTAATGATTTTTTATCTTCTTAATATTCCCCATTCATCTGTTCAACATCTGCACTACCACATTTTCCAGTAACTAGATGACACAGGGTCTTGTTTTCCCTGCTATCTGTCTGGAGTTGTCATGCTCCCACCCTGTCTACTTCTCGATAATATACCCCAAATGATCTTTTAAAAGGGTAATTCTGATTGTGCCAGTCCCATGCATAAAGCTCTCAGTGGCTCACTGTTGTCTTCAGAATAAAGTTCTAGTATCTTAGTCTTGGCCAGCCCTTTTCACTTTTCTAGGTTAACTTCTAGCCTCTTGTCACTGGGCTCCTGCCATATCAAACTATAGCCATTCCAGGAATGTAATGCTTTCTGTCAGCTCCAGGACTTTGCACATGCAGTTTGCTTGTCTGTCTCAGTAGGTTCCTATTCTTCTTACAATTTTAAATCCCCCAAGAAGTTGTCTGACCAGTCTGAAATTTAGTTAGGCCCTGGGTTAGGGGATCTACTTATGTCTTGTACTATGTATTTGCTCCTATTGGAACTCTTAACACACAGCACTATGATTGCCTATTTTAATTTTCCTTTTTGTTATTAAAGACTTTAGTCTCCTTGAGGACAGGACTGTGTCTTGTTTAGGATCCCCAGATCTTAGCATAATACCTAGCACAATACCTACACATAAGTATTTATTGAATGAATGACGGTATCCCTAATCCTTACAGCCTTGCAAGATGGTTTATAGTTTAGGAGATTGGCCTCAGTGGAGTTAAGTAACTAGTTTGAGGTTACTCAGCTAAAAAGAGGTGAGGAGGGATTAGAATCTAAATCTGTCTAGCTGCAAAGACTGGGCTTTTTTTCCCTCTGCTTCTCCACATGGCTGCTCTTTTTCATCTTGTCTTCACATATTCCTGTCAAGTGTTCAAACAGCCTGTGCTAACAACCCCATCCGTAGCTTCTGAGGCAGCTTGTGCCATCTTTGGACAGCGCTGAGAGAATAGAATAGTTTTCTAGGATAGTTTTCCACCAATTGGTTTTAATTTATGTTTTGGGGAATATAATTTATTTTTTTAAAACCAAATAATTCAGAATTTATGATCCACTTAAGGTCTCATTTATTGGTTCACTTCATTAATTTACTGAGCAGCCATTTACTGGGCATCAGCAAGTGCTGTGTTCCTTATTCTAATGATACTGTCATTGCTCAAAATATTTCTGGGACTTCTTTGGAAATTATCTTCAGAACTTCTGTCAGATTCTTTTGAAAATGTGTTGATACATTTTTTTAAACCTTGAAGGTGGATTTGGTTTGGGAAATAACTGATAGGTGTTCACGATCAAGTCAGGTGAAAGATACGGGTCAAGAGGAACAATCTGGCAGCCCTTAATTTTCTTTGATCTGCTTATAATTAAAAAATTCCCAACCAAAATTGAAAATGGAAAGATTTAACATTAAAACAATCTGGCTTTCATAGTTTTTTTGTTTTGTTTTGTTTTTTGTTTTTTAACCAGACAAAATGATACTATTTATGAAGCCATTGCAGTGGTTCTGGAAGGGATAATGAGGGTACAAGGAATGGGCATAATGGATGTTCTCTGTGATGCTGTTTACAATATTTTAAAATTGAAGACATTGAAGGATTAATATCTAAAATATATGAAGACCTTATACATTTCAGTACCAAAAAAAAATCCAGTTAAAAAATGGGCAGAGGACTTGAAAAGACATTTTTCCAAAGAAGACATACAGATGGCCAACAGGCACATGAAAATGTGATCAGCATCACTAATCATCAGGAAAATGCAAATCAAAACTACAATGATACATCACCTTACACCTGTCAGAAAATTAAAAAGACAAGAAATAAGTTTGGCAAGGATGTGGAGAAAAAGGAACCTTTGTGTGCTGTTGGTGGGAATGTAAATTGGTACAGCCACTGTGGAAAACAGTATGGAGATTCCTCAAAAAATTAAAAATAGAAATACCATATGATCCAGTAATTCCACTACTGGGCATCTACCCAAAGAAAATGAAAACACTGATTCAAAAAGATGTATGTACCCCTGTTCATTGTAGCCTTGGCATTATTTACAATAGCCAAGATGTGGAAGCAACCTAAATGTCCATCAAGAGACGAGTGGGTAGGAAGATGTGGTGTGTGTACACACACACACACACACACAGTGGAATATTACATAGCCATATAAAAGAATGAGATTATGCCATTTGTGACAACATGGATGGACCTAGAGGCTATTATGCTAAATGAAGTAAGTCTGACTGAGAAAGACAGATACTATATGATTTTAGTCATATGTGGAATCTAAAAAACAAAACAAATGAACAACAAAAAAGCATAATCAGACGTATAAATTCAGAGAACATACTGATGGTTGCCAAGGAGGGCATGGAATAGCTGAAATGGAGTGGGAGATACAGGCTTCCAGTTAGGGAATGAATAAACCACAGAAATGAAGGCACAGCATAGGGAATATAGTCAGTGATACTGTAATAGTGTTGTATGGGGACAGGTGGTAGCTACGCTTGTGGTGAGCTTAACGCAGAGAAGTTGAATCACTGTTATACACCTGAAACTAGTGTAATATTGTGAAAACTATACTCAAAAAATTCAAAAGGTAAAAAAAAAAATTGGAAACACAAGTTATTAATATAAAACTGAAAATTATGGTACATCCATTCAATGGACTATAACCCAATTATAAATGATGTAGATATATATTTGATATGGAAAGTTAACATTTTTTTTTAAAGATTTTATTTCTTTATTAGAGAGCGAGTGAGAGAGAAACAGCATGAGAAGGGAGAAGGTCAGAGGGAGAAGCAGGCTCCCCGCTGAGCCGGGAGCACGATGCAGGACTCGATCCCAGGACCCTGGGATCATGACCTGAGCTGAAGGCAGTCGCTTAACCAGCTGAGCCACCCAGGCGCCCAAAAGTTAACATTTTTTAAGTGAAAAAGATTACAAAACAGTTTGTATAGTGTTATCTAATATTGGGAGACTAACTCAGCCTTGTTTCTCATTTACATAAGCAAAATACAGTGTTTGATTTTGAGTGGTTGCATTAAAGGAATTCATAAAAAAATACCCCATTCCCTTAACCTATCACAACATCAGTACAAAACTGCTATATATATCTCTCATCAGCTTAGTATGTAAGAAGTCATACAATGTATTTAATATTCAAATGAATATGGTTTTGTGTTCACCTCATAACATATGAAAAGTTCTTTTTTTTTTTTTTAGAGGATCTCTGATATTTCTTGGGGCTTCTGGGTTTACTTCACTAAGTCCAAGGAAATCAGTTAGGGGTACCATCAGTAAAATGTTTGTTCAGGGCACTGAAGAGCCCAGTATCTTTGCTGCTAGTTATGCTTCTGTTGTGATGCAGTATAACCTCCAGGATTAGGTTATCTGGGGGACTGAACAAGACCTTGTACTTGACAAGAATTGTCATGGTGGTTAGGGCCAACTTCTGCCATAACTCTGGTCCTTCAGTCATTCCTCAGGATGGCAGATCAAGAGCTGTTCTAGCATCACCTTTTTGTGTTCAGGATCTGGCTTTTGCTTCTTTTATTGGTTTTGAAGCTCTTGCTGCAGTGGATTAGTATTCCTCCATGGCGTTTGTCAGTTGGAGCTGAACAATGGCTGCCCTTTTAGGTGGGACATGCACTCTCCAGTTTTCCTCAATCCCCACTACTCCTTGTTATTTCGTTGAGACTATGGCTAAGGTTGTGTTTGAGATATACCTCTGTACTGAACGCTGGGGATATATGTGGATATAAACAAAACACAGCCGCTGTCTTCAGGAAGCCCTCCTCTGGTAATAGAGACATGGTTGAAAGTAATTATAATGTGTGATAAGTGCTATAGTCAAGTGTATATTTAGATATTGAGTACCTACCACATGCTAGGTATTAATGCTGAGTGCTTTCTTTACCTTGTCATTTAAGCCTCAACATTCCCATGGGTTGGTGTTATTTTTTTCCATTTTATACATGAAGAAGTGAGCTCAGAGATGGTTAAGTAACTTGACCAGGGTCATAGAATTTTCTGACCAAGAGCATCAGATCCCACTGTGCCTACTTTGAGAGTATTTAAGCTTGAACCACTTAATCAGAGGCCTTCGTTTTGCCTCACAGTGATCTGGGTGTTTTTTAGGGCAAGACGATACAGTTGTCTGGTTTGGAGGGCTGCTGAGATCCAGGACCAGGGAAGAATGTGAGTTGGAATCCCAGAGATCCCATGAGGCTCTTAGTCCACAGTAACAACAGGCTAGAGAGGAGAAACAATAGTAAGTGAATGGGCCAGGCTGCCAGATGGAAATTCTAGGATAATTTCAGTTCTCTTCCCACTTGTAGCTTGAATTATAGTAAGGTGGCTGTTGATAAATAGGGGTTGAGGGGCGCTTGGGTGGCGTAGTTGGTTAAGTGTCTGATTCTTGGTTTCAGCTCAGGTCGTGACCTCAGGGTTGTGAGATAGAGCCCCAAGTAGGGCTCCGTGCTCAATGCAGAGTCTGCTTAAGTTTCTCTCTCCCTCTCCTCCTCCCCCATGCTGTCTCTCTCTCTTTCTCTCAAATAAATAAATAAATCTTTAAAAAAGGAAAAGAAATAGGGGTTGAAATGTTTTTCTTGCAAACTTTCCAAGAACTAGTAAAAACTACGCCAAAGACCTTCACAGAGTATTAAGGGACATGTTTGGTTTAATCGGGTACATCAAACAGTCAAGGATGGGCATATGGGACAAGAACCAAATTTCAGCCTGGATTGGTGGTGAAAGGCATGGGGAAGATTTTTTGTAGCAGCTGGTAGTCCTCCCACACTGCCTTTTATGGCTCAGGAGTTGCTTTCTGCAGGGTTGCAGGGTATGCTGGAGATAGAAGAGAGACAGTCCCTTCTAGTTGCTTTAGGGCCTTAAGGAAAGGGTGCTATTTTGTCACTTACTTAGCTAGGTCTCTAACCAAGAGATCAAGCTCAACATCAGTCAGATTTCTGATTTTTAAATTAATGAAATTGGGTGTAATAGTTTATGCTACCTCTACATATATGTGACCCCAAAGAATTTCCTTGGCTGTGCCCTGAGGTGCCCCATGTTTTGGTATCAGCATTGTGGTACAATAGAAAGAATAGCACCCTAGGTGGGACCTGAGTTTGCATCCTCAGTGTATGGTTAGGAGCCAGTTGTCAGACTTCTCCTTCACTCTTTCTCACATATAAGAGAGGATAGTGAAGATTAGAGGGGGAGAGGCTGTAACATACCTAGCATAGAACTTGGCACTAATCATGATGAAATTAATTCATTTCAATGTGAGAAATGAGTAGAATGTGTATAGAGAAGTTAGTATGGCAAAGCGATTAGAAGGACCACCGTACTTCTGTTTCAGGGCGCTACCAAATCCCTGCAGATGCCCATGATGACTTTGCATGTAAGGTCAGCCGAGGTATTTCTAGAGAAGGTCTCCTTCCCCTGGCAAAACAGTTGTGTTGTTTAGTCCTGGAATACTTGGTTTCAAGGGAGGAAGCAGATCTAAGGAGACTGTTAAAGGCCTTTGGTAATAGTGCGATGTTTCTATTGGAGTATTTTGTAAAAAGAAAAGAAAAAAGACATGTTAATTCATTTTCACCATATTAGGAGGCTCCTCTTTAAAACCTCAACAGTTGGGCCCAAAATCCATAAGCACATCTTTGACCACTGTGGTAAACTTCAGCACCCCAGAATGTCTGCAGTAACTGCAGTACTTACACTGTCTATCCTGAGATTATCGCTGTTACTCATTCTTGAAAATGTGGTTGAAAAGTTTATTCTCTATGATATCAATACTGTAATATTAAAAGCTAATAATTTTTTATGACCATCCTAAATAATAAATCCATCAAACTGTAATGAACTTTAAACAATAGTCATTGGTGTTCTATCTCTGCCAGTCCCCCCCTCCCCCCCCCACACCCCTTTATCATTGTATTTCCCTCTCAGGTTCCTGGTAGACCTTTTGTAAATGCCACCATCTCTGTCACTACCTTCTTATATTACTCCAGAATTTTCCTATTTAGATTAGTTTGCGTTTCAAACTAGTACTAATATGTGCTTTCAGAATTACCAGGGACATAATGACAGATGCCTTTTTAGAAATCCTACAAGCTGTTGTATGGCCATTGTTATCACTCTTTGTTACTGTAAAGAGGTCACATTTTCTTTGGAGCTGTTGGACGAGCGCACTCTGTTTTCTTTTTCTTCTGTTAATGCTCAAGAGAAAACTGGATAGTTAAGTCACAACTTTCCGATCTTAGGCACATTGCTTCTCTGGTTTACTGCCATAGTATACTGTAGCAATATCTTACAGACATCTTTGATGGCCAATCAGAAGCAGTTAAATTACCTTAAATTTTTTAAGTGGAACTCTGACAGCCAATAAGAAATCCTTTGGGTGGGAACTGTAACAACCCTATCGTGTGATTTTAAGAACATTGTAAATTTGCAGTTTCCTCTGTTTTGGAAACACAAGAGGCCCTAGTGCATCTGCTGTGTGCATTTGCCAGGCATTTCCAAGCCTTAAGTTCCCTATAGTTTGAAGTCTGAATCTGACCCCTGTTCTGCTTCTCAAGGTAACTTTAAAACAGGAAGTGTACAAAGGAGGTAACTGATGACGTGAACAGCCAATCATGGCTTTGTGTTCTTAGCTGATAAAGCAGCTCAGCCAATGGGACCACTCTGGAGGCAAGGTTTGGTGTCAAATAGCATGCTAGATTGAATGCCTTTGACTGTTAAAGTGGAAGGAGGCTGCAGGGCTTCATTGGAGCCTCGGAGTTTTTCACTGAGGCAGGGGTCAGCTGAAAGACAAAGAAAAATGGCGAATAGTTTGCTGGGGGGTGGGGGGACAGCTGTTCGGGTTTTCACTGGAGTGGACATTCCAGACTCAGGTTTCTGCATCTCCTGCTGCCTTTTGTTTCCTCCGTCCTTTTTGGGGGGGAGGGCTAGGAGTGACTTAAATTCTCCCTGTCCGAGGAGATATAAATAACTACATGTAAAATTAATGCAGTTCCCGGTAAGTTTAATTCTTTGTTTTGTGTTAAAATGGTAGAAACTGTTTAGCTTCAGAGAGTGTAGACAAGTTGCACTGTTTCAGAAAATGGCCACTTTACATTCCATGCATACCTTTTGGTGCACCTAGAATACCTTGGCTCTGTTTAGATTTTGCATGCCCTTCACCTAGGATTTCTTTTCCTAGTTGAGTATTGACAAGATCAGGTACATGAAGAAAGGCTAATCATTTTTCAGGGACACACAGAAGCAAAGCACTTTCTCTTTGCATTGGGTAAACTTAACTGTTTTCCAAATAATTTTCCTTTGTTCAAGTGCACTGAAGCTTTCCTACAGAATAAGCTGAGTTGTTGTAAGACTTTTTCTGTTTCCATGCACTTTGTTGACATCTGTGTTTTCAGAGGTGGAAGCAACACCATTGCTGTTCTAAATTTGTGTGAAAATACGGTTTGCACGGATGCAGGTTCTAATGGTGAAGGCCCACATGCCAATGTGAAATTCTCCCGTAACTTTCTTGATTTACCTGTCTGCTTCTATTCTAATACGTACCAATAATTAAGTAACAGTCTTTGTTTTAAAATACACATTCTAGTTTAGAATGTTGGTAAGAAACATACTTTTCCACTATATTGGCAGTGAAAAGAGCTTTTTCTACCAGTTTCACACATTTTGTCAGGCATTGGTTTAGTTCTTTAAAAATGTGAGCGAAGTGCTTTTCATTTTCTGTATGAAATATTTTGAATCCTAATTTTCCTGCATTTTGTGAATAGGAAAGTTAAGAGTACAGTCACCCTATCTTTTGCCCTTGATAATTTTTTCCCCCTTTTAGGGATACAAAGCTGATGCTGGTTGCTAATCAGTAACCAGCTAGGTTTTGTGAATAGTGAACTCTTCTGTCCCATGTACTAACATCTATAATACACTTGATTTAAAAAGCAATTCTTTGTTTTCTTCTTATTTGAAAATATGGAATGAAGGTCATTGGAACATTTCTGCAGCAGACTCAGCGTGGAGCAGTGAGCCAGCAGTACTCAGTCTCTGGGTAGGGAAAAGGCACAGGCCCTAGTAGAGGAGAAGTTTGGAGGGTGCTGATTGCCTTCCCCTGGCTTCCCCTCGTGTAAAGGATTTACCTGAGAGGATCCATAGGGGTTTAGATTTGGGGCTCTTCAAATGAGTGGTGTAGCAGTCAAAGTTGCTCGATGCAGGCCTCTGTCGTTGTTCGCAAAAGTGACCTTGAAAAACTGCCGAGGAGTTGAAAGATGGAAGGACAAAGTTTGTTTATACAGATTTTAGACTGAAAAGCTCTATTTAAGATGAAAAGAGATTGTACTTCTGATGTTCAAGTCGAGTGGTTAGTCGGAATATGTTATAGATTCAGATTAGGAGTTTTCAAGCAGTAAGACAATAGGGCTGCATTCATTCTCTCTCCCACTCTTCTCTGTTCCTTCCCCCAGCAAAAAAATTCTAAATCCTTTTGGTATGATAGTTGAGTGAACTGCCTAACAGATTCAGAATTCCTTGCACGCTACCTTGTCTTCTGTGTAATCTAGAGAGTTCTTAGTGAAGAATGGCATTTCAAGAGTTCAAAGCAGTTATGTTTGTAAAACTTCTTTGAGGGAATTGGAATGCTTATGGTAAGAAAACTGTCATTCTGGGAAGTTAAATCATAAGAGAAAGGAGTATGTGTTAAGGATTACACTTTAACAGATAATTTAAATTTATTTTCTATAAGTCATTGATTTATATGTTATCAGTTGCTCCAGGTTTTACGTATGATTTAAAAAACAGATGTAGATACCGCATGACTCTTTTAGCCTGGGAGAAGGCCTGGAGCAGGGAAGGCAGAAGGTAAGTGGGGCACAGTATGAGGCCTTGATTAAAACTCTTTGAGAACTTTGTGGATTTCGCTTCTTGGAAAGATCTCTAGCCATTGCCTCTAGCGTGGGTTCTTACCCTTTTCAGAGTCATGGACTCTGAGAGTCTGACCCACTACCTGGAAAAATGCACATAGGCATGCCTATGCAGAACCTCCTGGTGACTAAGATAATCTTCCAGTATATGCCGAATGGTGTTTATATGATCTCCTTATTTAACACATTAGCCAGATAAATGTTTTCCAGAAAAATGAAGAAAACTCTGCTTCCATAAGGAGCATAGGACCTTCCACAGCTAACTAGAACTTAGACCAGGGGTGGGTGTGTGTGGGTGGGGACGACTTAGATGGGGTCTTAGATTTGGGCATTTATTTTTATACTCTGATTACAGTATTTGAGGCAGCATGGTGCGGTAGCAAAATCCAGCCATTTAAAGTCAGGAGACCTGTGTTCACGTTCCATTCAGCTATCACCAGCTTTGTGAGCTTGGGCAAGTCAGCCATTTAGTGTCAGCTTCCTCCCATGTAAAAATGGGACCTAAAAATAGCACCTTCCTATTTAGTGGTGAGTCTCAAATGAGATCATGTAGTCAAAGTGCTTTGCAAATTGTGAATTGCTACATAAATATTAGTTGCTATTAATCCAGACTATTGGGGGGTAGGGGTTAAATACGAAGATAGGTGGGGCATCAAAGAAAAGAAATGCCAGTATTTTAATGTTTACCAAGGAGTTTCCTTAAACCTGACACATTTTTTAAACATGGTTCCACACGCCTTCACATGCATATTCTCGTTTGTGCTGACATGACCCTATGTAATTCATTTGTTGAGACCGTCAACCCTTCCCTTACCAGGATGCCTATGATGAAAGAATTTTAACCCCTTTGTCAAAAATGAAGTGTCTAAGAATAAGATGAAATGGGAATGCTGAGTTTTTAAAAACCCTTACTAGATTTAGGAGCCTCTCAATAAAAACTGGGAACCTGTTCTGATTGGGTACTGAGATTTGCGTTATAATGCAGGTAAGTTCTAATAGTTGCAGATGTTTACTAAGCAGAGGTTCATTTTTAGTTTGTGCAACAAATGTTTATAAAGTAAACTGGAGCCATTTTTTTGTTTGCTTTGTGGTCAGATTTTTTTGGTCAGTTTTCAAACTTGGGAGGTAGTTACAGCTTGCAGAGTAGTAATAAGCAAGTAAATGTTGGGATAAAGAAAAAAATTATTGGTCCCATCAAAATAGAAACACTAGCATGAATGCCACATAGCTGATACATATTGTGAGATACATTTCCAAGATAAATGGTGGAAACCCATGGGGATTTCTTACCCATTTTACATGCCTGGTGTCATCTATTTTTAGGACTTTTTTTTCTTCCCCTGGGGTGGGGGTGGATATTTTGTGATCTATTTGATTTCCTGTCCTCTTAAGTCACTTCCTATCAGGCGTGGTCAGTCAGCGTTAATGTCTGTCTCCTTTCTATGCATTGAAGGAATCATTCACACAGAATAAGGTTTGGCAAAATTGCAGTTGGCCTCTCCACATAAAAGTCCGCTTCCTGGGATGTGAATGTTTGAAAACAGCAGTCATGGTCACTGTGGGCTTTCTGTTCCTAAAACAAGATGAGGTCTCCTTTTAGAGAAGGTATATACTTTCATGGAAGCTTCAGTAACCCCAAGAAGTATTCTTAAAGCTAATCATTTATATATGGTCTTCACGAATGGAGTTATTTTTGCCTATTCTGGCCCCAATAATATATGCATACAGAGCTATTATACTCTTAAGTTCGGCTGATGGAAATCATCTAGGGATCTAGTCTACTTCCCTTCTTGTAAAGTGGGGAAGTTGAGGCCCAGAAAGGTTAGGTGCCCCAATCTTTCAGCTTTTGAATGGCTAGCCTATGCACATTCAGAGATTCAACTCCTACTTAGTTCATTCCAGGTTTCTTTTATTCCTCTAGGTTGTTTTTACTTTTTATTTTTCATATTTCTCTTCCTTTTGGTACATCCATACAGGTTTGCTATTTGAACACAGAAGGAACAGAAAATGGGCCATGGAAGTGGTTCAGAAGTCTCCATGTGGAGTCTGTTGGTTAGAAAGTCAGCTACAGCAGACTTACAGTCCCTTTTGGGATCTGAAGATTTCTTGCCTCAGCCAACTGGCTTATTCAGAAAGCAGAGAATCAGCTAGGAAGTTAATGGTGCCCACCTGGCTGAGGTGTCCCAGAGAGCTGGGTTACTTTTATATATTACAAGGAAGTAACCTAAGGTATACAAACACAACACCTGCATGCCAGTTGGGGTTTTGTTTTGTTTTTTGGTGGTGGTCGTTGTTAATACACCTCAAGAGCAAGCTAACTCCCAAACAAGTTAGGGCCTGGTTCTTCAAGTGAGTCCTTAAGCCAACTGGTATTTCATAAACAAAGATCCCAGGATCATTTTAAGCATTTGACAAGACTGAAATAGAAATCATTGTCTATATACTCCCCAAATAATATTTTAACTATGTTGACTTCAATCTTTACCACCAGCAAAGTAGTTGTGTATCTGCACGTGTGTGTTTGGTTTTGTTCTCATTTGCATATTCTCTGATAGACCATAAACTACTTGAACCTTTTAAAGTTTTTTTTTTGTAGTTGGATTTCTTTTCACCACCTTCATATATTTGAACTAAAGTTACAATTACAATTTACTGAAAGAGTGAGAGCTTGAATGATATGCATCTTATGTGATGTGTAGGTGCTGAGGTGTACTGTGTCTGAAAAGTAGAGTAGACATAGCTGGATAGTAGCTTCCTTGCATCTGCATCTCCCAGAAGCTTCATTTTCTTTCTAACCTCTTCTCTCTGCTGTCTCATCAGTATTGGGCCCAGCCTTTAAAACTTGGTCAGATTCTGTCTGTACTGTCGCCCTTATCTTCCCGTCTCTCCCCTCAGCATCGCAAAGCCACACCCCACTGTTCAATCCATGACCAAAAGTTTTCCTCTGTTTAGAACGTTTACTATAAATTAAGTTACAGCGCTGCACTCTGTAGTGAAAAAGGGCAGTTGAAGGATAAGAAATGAAGGTAAATTCCAGTGTAAAGGCAGAACTAAAGAAAAAAAACCATGTAGTAAATGTTTAACTTTAAAGTGGCATAACATAGCTTGTGACCTTGTGTTCCTTAGTTCAAAGGAAGAGACAAACTACAGCAAACAGCAATGCTGATTCACTTGGTTACTTTTTTTCTTAGAAGTACTATCATTTGGTCTGTCTTCATCATTTCATTTACGTAGAAAACTATAAAGCAAGACCTGCTTGATTGGAAATACCCAGATAAAATGAATTTTTCCTTTATCTTCCTAAGCTGTATAGTTCTTACCTAGGAGAAAATAGTGAAGGTGGATGCTTTACATTTCCTTTCACTAATTCACCACACATACGCATGTCTTTATGTGTGGAGACAAAATTTTACTCCAGGATCCAACAGGGGAGACAGAGGATGTATATCAAGTATGTGAAACTGATATGGAAAGTACAACCAAAGGACACAGAATTCAGAGGGAGGGAGATCTTTACTTCTGACTTAGGAATGAAGGAAGGCAGTGTAACTGGGCGTTGGATTCAGGGAGGTAGGGACAGGGGCACTTTAGGTGTAGGGAAAGGAGGAGCAAGGTCATGATTCAAAAAGTGCAGCATGTGCTGAAGAAAGCAGCAAATGGCCCAGTCTGCTTAGAGCATATAAGGAGATGAGTTAGGGACGGGAGGGAGTGGAAAAACAAAGAAGTCTGGAGAAATAAGTTGGGGTCAGCTGTGACTGTCAGGTTAAGAAATTTGAACTGTCTCTGTTGACATTGGTGAACTGTTGAATGTTGAAGATTTTGGGTAATAGGTTGATGTGGCATTATCAGAGATGTGCTTTTATAAGATTTAGTAAGCATCATTCTGTAGAGATAAGCAGAATTTGAGTAGAAGATACCAGAAACTGAACAATGCAGTGAGTTCACATACTAGGTTCACAACCCTTACAGGACAGGATTGTTATGAGGGTGAAAAGGAAGAGCAATGCAAAGGGCTTAGAACTGTACCTGGCACCCAGCATTAAACGCGTGTTAGCTATTATCATCATCATCATAGTCATTTTTGTTAACTATATGGGGATGATGACCTGAACGGAGATAGTGACCGTATGAAGAAAGGTCAGGAGATGGACACTGTTACTACAGATTCTAGAAGTTGATGAGAATTGAACAGCGTCCAGGACGACTCTGAGGTTTTAAGCCTAGGTGACTGGAGGATAGAAACTGAAAAGTTAGAAGGAGTAGGTTTGGGGAAAGAAGATGATTTTGGACACATGGAGCTTGAGTTTGAGTTCCTGGCAGTTTTCCCGTTGGAGATGTCCAGCTTGCAGGACTGGAGAAATAGCAGAATTAGTAATGTATATTTGGAATTTAAGCTATAGAGATTATAGCTGAACCTGGGGAATAGATGGGAGGGAATCAAGGGAGAGAGAATGGACAGAAGGACCAGAAGAATGAAGCTTTGTGTCAAAATTGGAAACACAAAAAAACTTGGACCCTTAAGTTGAGACATGTAGAAATGAACATGGTGGAGTCCTCTAGGTCAGTGTTGTTTTTTTTTCTTTTTAAAGATTTTATTTATTTATTTGACAGAGCACAAGCAGGGGGAGCGGCAGGCAGAGGCAGAGGGAGAAGCGGGCTTCCCGGCAAGCGGGGAGCCTGATGCGGGGCTTGATCCCAGGACCCTGGGATCATGACCTGAGCCAAAGGCAGATGCTTAACCAACTGAGCCACCCAGGTGCCCCTAGGTCAGTGTTCTGTAAGCTTTTTTGATTGTGCACCCCTTTCATCTGAGTTGCAGCTCCCATATAGAGTATTCTTTACTCTAAAGCTACTTACTCATTTTTTTGAATGTTAGTTTAATTAAAACTGCAGAATATCTATAACTTCCCTAATTCAGGCCTACATAACAAAGTAAGGTATCACTGTTAGCCCACATTTTTCTCAGAATACTTAGAGCACCATGCGTGATACATGATCTTGTGACAAGTTAAATGGAATGAGGGCGTCGGTATCAGCCCATAGGTTAAGTATTCAGAAAACTAATATTAACATTTTCAGTGTGTGCCTTGATATGTAGAAGATTAGAAATACTGCCCTAAAATCTGGTGGCCTTCACTTGTTCTGAAAATGTACAAATATTTCCTTGAAATGTTACCTTGTAGATCCTTGAAATTAGTTATATATATGTTTCTGTATATGTGTGTATGTAAAGCCTTAAACTTTCTTATTTAAGTTTTAAGTATATACACACACACCTCCATTCAGTGGAAAAGCTAGGGTTTTTTTTTTTTTTGAGTTGCATTGGGCTTAATCTTCACTGGTGTTAGCTTTATAAAGTCTCAAACGGCAGCCTCTGCATGAAGCAAAAATACACATTTAGGAATTTGGCGGTATTTGCTTAGCAAGTAATATATAGCCACATGATCATGATAACATGGCTGAGCAGCATACAGTATAAATTACCAGGAATAGGATAGCCTCATCAGATTGTAGGATTTAGCAGAACTTCTAATATAAGGCATGTATATTTAGTTTCTAGACTAGGTATGTTGTAATTATCCTCAATCTAAAATAAAGGTAATAAACTTTTCACTAGAGAAGGAGTGGTAAATTTCCAGCCACTCTACCTGATGATTTATATCCTGAATTCCATGATTATTTCTCTCCTGATAATTAATTAACTGGCCAAATACTCATGAAGCTACCCTTGAAGGTAGTTAAGCAATGTAATAAATAGTATGGAATGTTTATACGAAAGAGTACTTTATAGTTAATGGAGTGATTTTATATTTATTCTCTCACTTAGTATTTACCTAAGGTAAGTAGGCAGAAGATGATTATCCCCATTTTGTGGGTGAGGAAATCAGAGGCAGAGCCTAGCGACATAAGCCCTGTGTTCTTTGCACTGCACCTTGTTGCTGGCTATGAAAAATGAGCTATAGCTCTCTAACAGGACTAATTCTTCCTTCCGCCTCCCCTTTGCCTGTGTGTGCTGCTCTTTCCCAAAAAGGAGACACAACTTTTTTCCTCCCAGAGTTCACACATAATCTTACATGAAGTGACTAAACAGGTTGGTCATAAAAGGAGCAAATATATAGTCAAACTGAATTATATTTCAAGTTTTTTTTGTCAAACACAGCCATCTTTGCCATCTTTCTTTTCAGAATAAAGCATAGTAGAGGGGCGCCTGGGTGGCTCAGTGTACAAGCGTCTGCCTTCAGCTCATGTCATGATCCCAGGGTCCCTGGATCAAGCCCGCATCAGGCTCCCTGCTCAGCAGGAAGCCTGCTTCTCCCTCTCCCACTGCCCCCTACTTGTGTTCCTTCTCTCGCTGTCTCTCTCTCTCTCTCTCTCTGTCAAAAAATAAATAAAATCTTAAAAAAAAAAAAAAAGCATAGTAGAAATAGGTACTAAATGAGTACCACCAGTGAGTGTGGTGGGAAATGGTCTTTCCTGAATCCTAAATTCGCTCAGGTCAGGTAAGTAGTTCACGAACTTTCCCCCCCATAGATAGGAGGTTAGAGTTGGTGTTAGGTGTCCTGTGGTGTTCCTTAGTTGTGCAGATGCACACACATTTGGGTAGCTGCTAGATTTGTGTTCTTATCTGGAACTGCCGAGATTGGCATTTTTAGATGAGTCATGGGGTTCTTAAATAATCATTTGCTTTATATTTCCTAGCTGTGATTTACAATACTTGCCTTACCCCTAGTGAGGTAGTTAGAACAAAGGAATGCTGATTTCTTGGAGTGATGACTGCATAATTAAAATAACATTGTCACCATGTTCACAATGTGGCAATAGCTATAATTTTGAAACACTGCATAGTATTGAGCCAGATGATTCCTCTCTGAGTGTGCACCTATGGAAACATCTCCAACAAGGGGGGTAGGCTAAGGCTATTCTGAACTAAAGGGAAAAGATAGAGTGACTTCCCATCACCAGGCCCCCAAAGAGTGAACTTGATCTACCAAACCTTTTCAAACTCACTCTTGGTTGGTGACCAGATAACTCCCGACTCCCAGTCCTGTGTGCAACTATAGCTTTAACAAGCTTGAAAACCTTAAGCTTTCCACTTTGAAATGTATAAGAATCTGGCACCTTGGCCTTCTGGAGTACTTTTTCCAGGAGAATGATCAGGAAAACTAAAGGTAAAAGGCTTGATGGACTTAATGTTGCAGGCTTCAAAGAGCCATACGTTCTTAAGTTTTGGGTCCTCTGTTGAGATGGAGGGAGGAGAACATGTGGTTTAAGAGTGTAGAACGGAGAATCCAGGCACGTGCTTGTCCTGTGACCTCCCAAGTCCCTCAGTTCGTCTGGATGGAGTACCTTTATCAGATGGGAGTATTAGTACCTGTGCTGTGTTTGTAGTGAAAAACAAATGAGGTGGTGGAAAGAGAGCTCCTGTATGAAGTGTAAAGCATGTACAGATGTAAAGGATTAGCATAACCATCTCAGTTGCTTCGCCCTCTTTGAAGTAGTCTTTACACTCAGCTCCTGACAGCTGTTATACATGGAGGTAGGAGGTGTAGTGCTTGTTTGGCTTGGAGGATTTGTTTCTTCTCGTGCTCTTCTCATTTCCTTCCTTCCTTTCAGCATCTAAGGCAACCATAAAAGACCCTACGCAGAGGGCAGAATTCAGTGTGTCTGTGAATCAGCAGAATCCATACAGCCAAATCAATACAACCAAGCTCATATTGACATTATTACAACACCTGCAGGTTTTTGAGAATTCTTTGCGGCCCCCCCCTCCCCGTTTTTAGATGGATTAACTCATCAGCATAATCTCCCATTTTCCAGTGGAGTCTGTGATTTAGATAATTATCTACATTCATGGTGCATTTTCTGAAGAACAGCTTTCTCTCCTTCCCTACTCTTTTTTGACTTTTCTATTGGATTACTGCACAAAGGTTATTGCACAGCCGGGTATAGGTACTTCAGAAGGGATTTCCCCATATGAACATTTCAGAGAAAAGCCTGAGTGAGGCCAAAGATACTTGGGGTCTTAAAATAGTTCTTGAGGAGCTTGTATTCTGTAGATTTGTGTTGAATTCCCACTATGAGCAAGGAATGTTTCCCTTGAGGATGTGCCAGAAACAAAGACAATTACGTAAGAACTGGGGAAAACATAGGAGCAGGGAAATTTTAGGCTTAAGAAATAACGTGCCAAATAATATGTCACACAAGTCTGAAGAAAGTGAATATATTAATTGTAGAAATAGATTTTATTGGGTGCTGAGAATGGTTTTTTGGGGAGAAAAAAATTTAGGGCCACTAATTAGTGAATGTGTATATTTAGTTTGTTATAGTTGTACAGTAAAAAGCAAGCTTCTTAACAGTGCTATTCCCAAAAAACCTTAACAAGGTTGGTTTCATCCCATGAAATAGTCTCAACAGTTCTTGCTTTCGGAACATGTTCGCTGTACTCCAGAGCTCAAAACAGAATCTTTATCTTGGATGGTAGGGCCAGGTAGGGTGGATGCTGCCTAGACTCCTGGTCTCTTCTGCCTCCTAATGTAACAAACAAAATTTCTTTTGAAGGACAAAGCAGCCACACACACGCCTAGCTTACAGAAGTTTGACGTGTCCTAGGAGACATGTTCTAGGAATTTAAATGTTTTTGGATTATTCTGGAGGGAAAACCTGCATAGCTATTGTCATTGACATTCCTGGGGATTAAAATTTGGAGCATTCCTAGTTATTTCCATTTGAATTCTTTGCTTATTTGGAAGAGTACACTCATTCTAAATTTAACAGTTTAAAGGGCTTTACAATTTATTTCATGTTTATAAGAGCGATGGGAAAAGATTTCTGTGTATTTGTTTCCATGCATCTGAAGTCTGGACTCTTAGAAATTACGTTAACAACAAAGTCTAAATTAGAGGAAGAAATAAGTTGGGTTACTTGCTACAGTACCTGAGGGAGATAGGTCTTTGGGCTTGGTGCTCTGCTTGAGACCATTCAGGCCAAGAGTAGGTGTCTTGCCTTGCTCTCAGCAGTGAAGATGATATACCATCTGGCACTTGTATGATGCTTGGTATTTTTCAAGGCTTTCCAGCATGTATTTTCCTATTTGTGTGCTGCAGCTGCCCTGTGAGGTGCTCCTACAGGTGAACAGAGGCCCTAAGAAGTTAAGTGATTTGCCTAAGATCATAAACATAGCAAGTTAGTAGCCAGAGAGCAAGAATCTCTAGACCCAGTCCATTTTCTTTATGTATTTCCCTGTACTTTACTGCCCCCCACTGTTCACAACTGAGTATTTATAGCTGCTACTGACTGACCTGGAGACATGCTAAGGGGAAGGGTAAAATAGGAAAAAGAAAAAAGCGACAGAGCTTGGAAAGAGACAACAGAAATAAGAGGATGTTTATATGATAGTAGATAGCAATGCCATTAGCATTTTCTATTACTGTCCCAGAGATGATGGGACCAAGTAGATAAAAATTATCTTTTGGGTTAAGGATTTGAGTCATTGGTCCCAGCCAAGACTGCTCGTCTCTCTGAAGAGTTTGAATATATGCAAACCTTAAAATAGTGCAAAAAGGGAGAATGAACGAGTTATAATAAGGCCAGAACAGAATTGTAGAGCTTTTGTGTTTCCGACTCCACCATTTACTATATTGTGCCCTTGAGCAAGTAACTAATCCTTAGCTTTCTTATTTGTAAAATTGGAATAATATTGATATCTTTATCCCTGAGCTGAGTGAAGATCAGTTGAGGGTAATGTGTGTGACAAGTATTTATTGTAAACTCTACAGCTCTTAAATTGGCATCGAAACATTCTTCAGAATCACACTTCTCACTTCTGGGCACACACAAATACAGGATCCTGCCAGAAGCAGGAAGAGGTTATTCTCAGGATTTCTAAATCTGAGAAGGGATCTAGTAGGCAAAATGCCTCTTTGTTTTAGGATACAGTTTAACTCACGCTACTGGCACTATTTCTGTCTCCAGCTCAAGTCAGAATTCTCTTTCAGGCTCAGAGCCTGAAAAACCAGTAACTCACCATTCTTCCTGCAAGAATTTATTCACTCTTATTAGGTTGGAGAGTCAAAGAGATTAACAAATACTCCTTTGGGGTGGAGGGGGCTGGCCCAGTTCACTCCTAATGGAGGCAGAACAGGTGAGGGAGCCGTGTAACAGCTGTGTGCTGTAGGGCAAGCTTCTCAACCTCCGTTGCTCAGTTGCCCCATTGTTAAACGAGGGGTAACACCTCTTCTGTCATGGAAGGATTTGATGAAAGAAAACACTTAACAGTTTAGAACTGGGTTCTAAATGTTACCTGATCCTTTTTTTTATAAAGGGCCAGATGATATTTTTGGCTTGCAAGTCATACAGTTGATGTTGTAACTCTTCAACTATACTGTTGTAGCATGAGAGCAGCCTTCAGCAGTGTCACTGAATGAGGGTGCAGTCTTCCAATAAAACTTAACTTATGCAAACAGACTGCAGGCCCGATTTTGGCCTGTGGGCTCTCATTCCCAGACCTTTGCTTTAGGAGTACTCCACCGAAATATTTGATTTTTTTCCTCTGTCACACAAAATAGTGTTTTATTGCTGTCATATATGCAGGGATGGTTTAAGTTGAACATTAATGACCAAATGAGGAAGAAAGTATGTGAAGTAAGATGTTTACATACCATTTTCTCTTCCACAGAAACAGATCTTAAAGTGTTCTGTTCATGCTTTCCTATCATTTTAATTATGCTTATACCGGTTGCTATGCCTTCCAAGTTTTTCCAGTTATTACTGTACTATGATCTGGCCCTTGTTTAAAAGATTATGTTGTAGTAGATAGCAAACAGAAACATGTTTTTGTTTTTGAAGGAAAAATGTTTCTGCTGCCAATTTAAAAATGTGTCCTTGTGAACAGATCTTTAGGGAGAATAATGTGCAGCTAGTTCCAACCCTTAGTCTTTTGGGAAGCATGGTTTTTCCAGTAGGCAGTTTGAAAAACAGCTTCATACTTAGCTTTTCAGAGCTAGAAACAGACATACCCTCAAACATTGAACTGGGCATTAATCAGGGTTGGGGAAAACGGTCTCCAGTCAGGCTACGTTATTCATTCTTATAGTGGTGGGTATAAAACCACAAAACCAGTAAGTTTGACTAACTGGGATCCAGTTATGTAAGGGTTTAGAACTTAAGTAGGAAGGTTTCTGGCACTAAGCTTAGTGCTTTCTTGCATGATTAAGTAGATGAGCTTAAAGACTGCTGACCCCTCTTTTCTCTGTAATCACCCTGCCTTCTTTTGTATTCATTCCTGTATTGCATCCTCAAGTGGTCCAGTGCAGGTCTTCCATACCAGACCACCCCTTTGGCATATATGTTCAGTATACATTGCTCTTGGAGTGGCTTAGTGGAATGACAGGCCAGTTCACAAACACAGGTCTTTTAGTTTCCAGAGTAGTGCTGTTTTTCTCCTGAAATTGTTGATTTGAGATTGGTTTTATTGTAGAGAACATATGCCTCCTTAAATCTTGAAATGCTCTTTAGCCATGATTGATATTGGCATATATCCTTAGGTCCATCTGTACAAACATTAGAACCAAATTGTCTGTTAGTGGAATTGTTTTGTTTCAGAAGTCTTAGTTCTCAAATTTCATTTACATTTTTCTTTGTAGTGTGGAAGAATATCTAAAATGGCAAGCACAAAGAAGCTTAAATCCTACCCCTTTCTTACCCATCTAGTTATTCATGTTAATATCCTTTGTCTGTATCTCTCACTCTCCATTTGAAATATAACATCCCAACAGTTTTGGCTAATTCAAATAAACCTGGAACTAACTTCAATAAATACTTGAACAGTACTGGAACATAATAAAATGCATGTGAAAGTGCTGCCAGTTGGGCAAAATAAAAAGCATGTCATCTAATGACAGAGGAAGACATGATCAGAACACGAGTCACAAAGGGAGTGAAGAAGATAGTGCTTTGAACATGGGGAGATGCACAGGGATGGCTGGGGTGCCTGTGGTCTAAAGGCTGCAAGTTGGATTTTGCGGGGGGGATGGTCATTAAAGGGAAACATGGTACCATTGTTTAGATTTTTCAGTCGTAAAACTGGGCTGGGATATATTTGCTTGCATTTGACAATGAGAGTGTTGTTTTTAGGTGAAACCTGATTTCTTGGAATGGGTCAGCTCTAGTACTTTAATAGGAAGCAGTGTTGGTCAAGGATTGGGTTTCATTTCGGGGGAGCTTTCTTTGATCTTTTTTCCTTGAACAGATATGTTAGGGTTTTAGGTATTATCTCCCAACAACATCTATTTGGTTTTAGTTATTTCAAAGACTATATAGTGGGTTTAGTGAGGTATATGCCAAGAGAGCTAAAGTCTAATGGTACAGAGTTTTAGAAACCAGGGAATATTGCAGTAAAATCTTATATTTCTTTGTATTTTATGAGGTTGATCACTTTGGTAAATCCTGTTTCGTGTCTGTATCACTGAGGGAGGATTTGGTGAGCCATGGTACCTGCTCAAGAGCAAGAGCTTGAAAGATTTCCAGGATCTTTAGAAGAGGAGCACTCTGCTTCTGAGATGTTCTGAAAACTGTTTAGGTCTTTTTCTTTCTTCATCAATGATAAAGAGTAACTGGATATTAGAGTGACAGCTAGATTTTTCCATCCTTGAATGATCTGATTGAATCATCTTCTCTCCTCCATGATTTTCTCCTTATTTTCCTGCTAATCAATGGCCAGACAGAGGTATTTGTCCTCCTTCTACTTACCTTTTGTCATTAATTTTTCAAACTTTACTAATCTGTCCTGGTCACCTTTCTGAGAAAGTTCTGTCTTTCAAAGATTTATACTTAGGAGTGGTATGCACCCATGTTTCCAGGCTTCCAGTCGCCTTGCAACTTCAGGGCGTGGGGGATGGGGGGCGTGGGGGATGGGCAGCATGTTGTGGCCTTCCTGTCCTGCCCTTTTATCTTAAATTCACTTCAGTAAGTCAGTTTCAGGTGGATTTCTTCTTCTTTTTTTTTTTTTTATTTATTTGACGGAGACACAGAGAGAGAAGGAATGCAGACAGGGGGAGTGGGAGAGGGAGAAGCAGGCTTCCTGCTGAGCAGGGAGCCCAACGTGGGGCTCGATCCCAGGACCCTGGGATCATGACCTGAGCCAAAGGCAGACGCTTAACGACTGAGCCACCCAGGCGCCCCAAGTTTCAGGTGGATTTCTGATCTTATTTTGAAGGCCCAGAGAGAACCTCATTTATTCTGAGCTTCCCAGAATAGCTTCTATAACCAGCCACTTCCTTTGGTTGTCAGGCAATCCCATTAAGTCTATTTCAGGGCCAGCCTTTCCAAGAGACCTCTTTTTCTCAGAAAGGCCATACCCAGCAACTCTCTTGCCCCTTCATTCAGGAGTAATCAGTCAGACTGTGCTAGACTCTGTGACAGATCCAGAGATCAGTCATATTCAGGTCCTACCCACAAGGAGCTTGTAAACCAGAAGGAAATATGATAAGACACACACATAAATAATGATCATACAAGATAACATGGTGATGGCAGAAAGAGGTGCAGATCAAGGGCTCTGAAGATTCACAGGAAGGAGTGATCATGTCCAGATGGGGATGTTTAGAGAAGACTTGTGGACAGATGACAGTTGAGTTGAGCATTGGAGAAACAGCCTTTTTGTGATGGACTTTGAGTCTTCCCTTTCTAGCTTTGCAAAGCAAACTGTTTTTAAAAGCAGATAAATTTAATAGATACTGGGAGTTGAGATTATTTCTGGCAACAACCATTCGATACTTCATCTGATCCTTTCATCTTTATTAAACAGTTAAACAGACATCTTATTCAAGTATTATAAAGTAATTAACATGAATGATAAATCTAATATTAATAATTAAGTCTGGGAAATTCTATGCTGCATATTTCTTTTTTTAAGATTTACTTATTTATTTTAGAGACCACGAGCGGGAGGGGCAGAAGGAGAGGGAGGGAGACTCTCAAGCAGACTCCCTGCTGAGTGCAGAGCCTGGTACAAGGCTCTATATCTCACGACCCTGAGATCAGGGCCTGAGCTGAAACTAAGTGTCAGATGCTTAACTGACTGCACCACCCAGGCACCCAAAAAGTCACCTGTTTTTGTTGTCGTTGTTGTTGTGTTTGTTTGTTTAAAGTAGGCTCCATGCCCAGTGTGGAGCCTAGTGGGGCTTGAACTCATGACCCTGAGATCAAGACCTGAGCTGAATCAAGAGTTGGATGCTTAACTGACTGAGGCATCCAGGTGCCCCTATGCTGCATGTTTCATGAGTGATCTAAAGCAATGCACTTGGTCTTAAGGCAGTTTTGTTGTCAACTGTATATAAATAGCTTTGTCCTGCGATAGAGATAGCAATTTAACATGGAATAAAAAGGATCGTGGGGGTGCCTGGCTGGTTCATTCAGTTGAGCATCTGACTTTGGCTCAGGTCATGATCTCAGGATCCTGGGATCAAGCCCCAGCTTTGGGCTCTGGGCTCATTCGGGAGTCTGCTTTTCCCTTTCCCTCTGCCCCTCCCCTTGCTCATGCTGTCTCGCTCGCTCACTCGCTCTCAAAAAAAGAAAAAAAAAAAAGGATCCTGAAATATTAATCTTTCTTACTTTTAAATACATACTTTCTTGTTACCCTAGAAAATGGATCTGGCATATATTCCATGGGCTGTAGATGTTATGAATAGGCTGTTTCTGTAGCAAAATCAACTTAGTTGCAATTAATGTATTTAATTACTAAAGTCAGACTGATAAGATTAACTAAGGTTGGTTTATATTTTTTAGCTTGTTGGGGTGTTTAGTGAGCAAAATTTGTTTGCTCATTAGGTTTTATTATTTTAATCCTGAGCCTCAGTCAGAAAATGTTGAGAACACCAGTTTGTTTTCATAAAATCTTTTGCTTGATGGACGCCTGGGTGGCTCAGTTGGTTAAGCGTCTGCCTTCAGCTCAGGTCATGGTCCCAGGGTCCTGGGATCGAGCCCCACATCGGGCTCCCTGCTAGGCGGGAAGCCTGCTTCTCCCTCTCCCACTTCCCCTGCTTGTGTTCCCTCTCTCCCTGTGTGTCTCTCTCTGTCAAATAAATAAAATCTTAAAAAAAAAAATCTTTTGCTTGAGATTTGGTCTAATTTTTTTTAAGATTTTATTTATTTGACAGAGAGACACAGTCTAATTTTTATTTTTTTTATGTTGTATACAAGAAACCCACTTTATTTTATTTTTTAAAATAATTTTTATTGTTATGTTAATCACCATACATTACATCATTAGTTTTTGATGTAGTGTTCCATGATTCATTGTTTGTGCCTAAGACCCAGTGCTCCACGCAGAATGTGCCCTCTTTAATACCCATCACCAGGCTAACCCATCCCCCCAACCCCCCTCCCCTCTAGAACCCTCAGTTTGTTTTTCAGAGTCCATCGTCTCTCATGGTTCTTCTCCCCCTCCGACTTACTCCCCTTCATTCTTCCCCTTCTGCTATCTTCTTCTTCTTTTTTTTTCCCTTAACATATATTGCATTATTTGTTTCAGAAGTACAGATCCATGATTCATCAGTCTTGTACAATTCACAGTGCTCACCATAGCACATACCCTCCCCAATGTCTATCACCCAGCCACCCAATCCCTCCCATCCCCCACCACTCCAGCAACCCTCAGTTTGTTTCCTGAGATTCAGAATTCCTCATATCAGTGAGGTCATATGATACATGTCTTTCTCTGATTGACTTATTTCACTCAGCATAACACCCTCCAGTTCCATCCACGTCGTTGCAAATGGCAAGATCTCACTCCTTTTGATGGCTGCATAATATTCCATTGTGTATATATACCACATCTTCTTTATCCATTCATCTGTCAGTGGACATCTTGGCTCTTTCCACAGTTTGGCTATTGTGGACATTGCTGCTATAACCATTGGGGTGCACGTACCCCTTCGGGTCCCTACGTTTGTATCTTTGTGGTAAATACCCTGTAGTGCAATTGCTGGATCGTATGGTAGCTCTAATTTCAACTGTTTGAGGAACCTCCATACTGTTTTCCAGAGTGGTTGCACCAGCTTGCATTCCCACCAACAGTGTAGGAGGGTTCCCCTTTCTCCACATCCCCGCCAACATCTGTCGTTTCCTGACTTGTTAATTTTAGCCATTCTGACGGGTGTGTGGTGGTATCTCATTGAGGTTTTGATTTGGATTTCCCTGATGCCGAGCAATGTTGAGCACTTTTTCATGTGCCTGTTGGCCATTTGGATGTCTTCTTTGGAAAAATGTCTGTTCATGTCTTCTGCCCATTTCTTGATTGGATTATTTGTTCTTTGGGTGTTGAGTTTGATAAGTTCTTTATAGATTTTGGATACTAGCCCTTTATCTGATATGTCATTTGCAAATATTTTCTCCCATTCTGTTGGTCGTCTTTTGGTTTTGTGGACTGTTTCTTTTGCTGTGCAAAAGCTTTTTATCTTGATGAAATCCCAAGAGTTCATTTTTGCCCTGGCTTCCCTTGCCTTTGGTGATGTTTCTAGGAAGAAGTTGCTGTGGCTGAGGTGGAAGAGGTTGCTGCCTCTGTTCTCCTTTAGGATTTTGATGGACTCCTGTCTCACGTTTAGGTCTTTCAACCATTTGGAGTCTATTTTTGTGTGTGGTGTAAGGAAATGGTCCAGTTTCATTCTTCTGCATGTGGCTGTCCAATTTTCCCAACACCATTTGTTGAAGAGACCGTCTTTTTTCCATTGGACATTCTTTCCTGCTTTGTCAAAGATGAGTTGACCATGGAGTTGAGGGTCCATTTCTGGGCTCTCTATTCTGTTCCGTTGATCTATGTGTCTGTTTTTGTGCCAGTACCATACTGTCTTGATGATGATAGCTTTGTAATAGAGCTGGAAGTCCGGAATTGTGATGCCGCCAGCTTTGCTTTGCTTTTCTTTTTCAATATTCTTCTGGCTATTCGGGGTCTCTTCTGGTTCCATACAAATTTTAGGATTATTTGTTCCATTTCTTTGAAAAAGGTGGATGGTATTTTGATGGGGATTGCATTGAATGTGTAGATTGCTCTAGGTAGCACTGACATCTTCCAATGTTTGTTCTTCCAATCCATGAGCATGGAACGTTTTTCCATTTCTTTGTGTCTTCTTCAATTTCTTTCATGAGTATTTTATAGTTTTCTGAGTACAGATCCTTTGCCTCTTTGGTTAAATTTATTCCTAGGTATCTTATGGTTTTGGGTACAATTGTAAATGGGATCGACTCCTTGATTTGTCTCTCTTCTGTCTTGTTGTTGGTGTATAGGAATGCCACTGATTTCTGTGCATTGATTTTATATCCTGCTACTTTACTGAATTCCTGTATGAGTTCTAGCAGTTTTGGGGTGGAGTCTTTTGGGTTTTCCACATACAGTATCATATCATCTGCAAAGAGTGAGAGTTTGACTTCCTCTTTGCCGATTTGGATGCCTTTGATTTCTTTTTGTTGTCTGATTGCTGTGGCTAGGATTTCTAATACTATGTTGAATAGCAGTGGTGAGAGTGGACATCCCTGCCGCGTTCCTGACCTTAGGGGAAAAGCTCTCAGCTTTTCCCCATTGAGAATGATATTCGCTGTAGGTTTTTCATAGATGGCTTTTATGATATTGAGGTATATACCCTCTATCCCTATACTCTGAAGAGTTTTGATCAAGAAAGGATGCTATACTTTGTCAAATGCTTTTTCTGCATCTGTTGGGAGGATCATATGATTCTTGTTCTTTCTTTTGTTAATGTATTGTATCACGTTGATTGATTTGCGGATGTTGAACCAGCCTTGCAGCCCAGGGATAAATCCCACTTGGTCATGGTGAATAATCCTTTTAATGTACTGTTGGATCCTATTGGCTAGTATTTTGGTGAGAATTTTTGCATCCATGTTCATCAAGGATATTGGTCTGTAATTCTCCTTTTTGGTGGAGTCTTTGTCTGGTTTTGAGATCAAGGTAATGGTGGCCTCATAAAATGAGTTTGGAAGTTTTCCTTCCATTTCTGTTTTTTGGAACAGTTTCAGGAGAATAGGTATTAATTCTTCTTTAAATGTCTGCTAGAATTCCCCTGGGAAGCCATCTGGCTCTGGGCTTTTGTTTCTTGGGAGATTTTTGATGACTGCTTCAATTTCCTTAGTGGTTATAGGTCTGTTCAGGTTTTCTATTTCTTCCTGGTTCAATTTTGGTAGTTGATACATCTCTAGGAATGCACCCATTTCTTCCAGGTTATCTAATTTGCTGGCACAGAGTTGCTCATAATATGTTCTTATAATTGTTTGTATTTCTTTGGTGTTCTTTGTGATCTCTCCTCTTTCATTTTTGATTTTGTTGATTTGGGTCATTTCTCTTTTCTTTTTGATAAGTCTGGCCAGGGGTTTATCAATCTTGTGAATTCTTTCAAAGAACCAGCTCCTAGTTTTGTTGATCTGTTCTACTGTTCTTTTGGTTTCTATTTCATTGATTTCTGCTCTGATCTTTATTATTTCTCTTCTCCTGCTGGGTTTAGGCTTTATTTGCTGTTCTTTTTCCAGCTCCCTTAGGTGTAGGGTTAGGTTGTGTATTTGAGACCTTTCTTGTTTCTTGAGAAAGGCTTGTATTGCTATATACTTTCCTCTCAGGACTGCTTTTGCTGTATCCCAAAGATTTTGAACAGTTGTGTTTTCATTTTCATTGGTTTCCATGAATTTTTTTAATTCTTCTTTAATTTCCTGTTGACCCATTCATTCTTTAGTAGGATGCTCTTTAGCCTCCATGTATTTGAGTTCTTTCCGACTTTCCTCTTGTGATTGAGTTCTAGTTTCAAAGCATTGTGGTCTGAAAATATGCAGGGAATAATCCCAATCTTTTGGTACTGGTTGAGACCTGATTTGTGACCTAGGATGTGATCAATTCTGGAGAATGTTCCATGGCCACTAGAGAAGAATGTGTATTCCGTTGCTTTGGGATGGAATGTTCTGAATATGTCTGTAAAGTCCATTTGGTCCAGTGTTTCATTTAAAGTCTTTATTTCCTTGTTGATCTTTTGCTTAGATGATCTGTCCATTTCAGTCAGGGGGGTGTTAAAGTCCCCCACTATTTTTGTTTTGTTGTCAATGTGTTTCTTTGCTTTTGTTATTAATTGCCTTATATAATTGGCTGCTCCCATGTTAGGGGCATAGATATTTACAATTGTTAGATCTTCTTGTTGGAAAGACCCTTTAAGTAGGATATAGTGTCCTTCCTCATCTCTTATTAGAGTCTTTGTTTTAAAATCTATTTTGTCTGATATAAGGATTGCCACCCCAGCTTTCTTTTGGTGTCCATTAGTATGGTAAATGGTTTTCCACCCCCTCACTTTCAATCTGGGGGTGTCTTTGGGTCTAAAATGAGTCTCTTGCAGACAGCATATTGATGGGTCTTGTTTTTTAATCCAATCTGATAGCCTGTGTCTTTTGATTGGGGCATTGAGCCCATTTACATTCAGGGTAACTATTGAAAGGTATGAATTTAGTGCCATTGTATTGCTTGTAAGGTGACTGTTACGGTATACGGTATATTGTCTGTGTTCCTTTCTGATCTATGCTGCTTTTAGGCTCTCTTTTTGCTTAGAGGACCTCTTTCAATATTTCTTGTAGGGCTGGTTTCGTGTTTGCAAATTCCTTTAGTTTTTGTTTGTCCTGGAAGCTTTTTATCTCTCCTTCTATTTTCAATGATAGCCTAGCTGGATACAGTATTCTTGGCTGCATATTTTTCTCGTTTAGTGCTCTGAAGATACCATGCCAGTCCTTTCTGGCCTGCCAGGTCTCTGTGGATAGGTCTGTTGCCAATCTAATGTTTCTACCATTGTAGGTTACATATCTCTTCTCCCGAGCTGCTTTCAAGATTTTCTCTTTGTCTCTGAGACTCGTAAGTTTTACTATTAGATGTCGAGATGTTGACCTATTTTTATTGATTTTGAGAGGGGTTCTCTGTGCCCCCTGCATTTTGATGCCTGTTTCCTTCCCCACATTAGGGAAGTTCTCTGCTATTATTTGCTCCAATATACCTTCTGCCCCTCTCTCTCTTTCTTCTTCTTCTGGGATCCCAATTATTCTAATGTTGTTTCGTCTTATCGTATCGCTTATCTCTCGAATTCTGCCCCCGTGATCCTGTAGTTGTTTATCTCTCTTTTTCTCAGCCTCTTTATTTTCCATCATTTGGTCTTCTATATCGCTGATTCTCTCTTCTGCCTCATTTATCCTAGCAGTTAGTGCCCCCATTTTTGATTGCACCTCATCAATAGCCTTTTTGATTTTGACTTGGTTAGATTTTAGTTCTTTATTTCTCCAGAAAGGGTTTCTCTAATAACTTCCACACTTTTTTCAAGCCCAGCTAGTATCTTTAAAGTCATGATTCTGAACTCTAGGTCTGACATCGTACTAATGTCAGTATTGAGTACGTCCCTGGCAGACAGTACTACCTCTTGTTCTTTTTTGCTGAGGTGATTTTTTTCATCTTGTCATTTTGTCCAGAGGAGAACAGATGAATGAGAGAACAGAATGCTAACAGGTTAACAACGTCTCCAGCAAATATACTCTATACAAATTAGAAAAGACCTGAAACCAGGGGACAAGAAAGGGAAAGAAAGAAGAGGGAAAAAAAGGAAAAAGAAAAAGATAAAAACAAACAAAAACAGAACAAAACAAAAAAAAACCAATATGATCAAATATGATCAGGCTAGTGCATAGATCAGTGCCACACACTAGCTTTTGGGCATATTTTGGTCTGTTAGAAGAAAGTGCCTGCTAAAATTTTAAAGGTAGAAAGAGTTATATATGTACAAAATAAGGGTTGATACAATGAAGGGATGGCAGATGACTGTAAAGATGAAAATTATAAAAGATTTTATAAAAGGAATTGGTAAGTTGTTTTTAAAAAGAAAAAGAAAAAAGAAAAAAAAAGGGAGAGAATGTGATCAGGCAGGAGACTAGAACAAAGCCATACACTAGTGATTTAGGGTATATTTGGATCTGTTAGAAGAAATTGTATCTCAAAATTTTAAATAGAGAACAACTTATATATATATATATATGCCAAAAATAAGGGTAACTACTATGAAGGGATAGAAATATGACTCTAAAAATGAAAAATAAAAAATGTTTTTTTAAAAAAGGGATTGATAAGGTGTTGTTTGAAAAAGGGAAAAAGAAAAATTAAAAAAAAAACAGTTAAAAAAATGAACTTTGAAAAACTAATGAATTATGGTAAAAAAAAAGCCATGAATTCTATGTGCAGTATTCCCCTAGTGCTGGAGTTCTCCCGTTCTCCTTGATCGGTAAACTTGGTCTTGGCTTGCTGGCTGCTCGTGCTGATCTTCTGGGGGAGGGGCCTGCTTGTCGTGGTTCCCAAATGTCTTTGCCGGAGGCGGAATTGTCTGCCCTTGTGAGTCCGGGCTAAGCATGCTGCTCCGGTTTGCTCTCAGGAGCTTTTGTTCCCTGCAAGCTCTCGGTACAGCTTTGGAGGACCAGGGTGAAAATGGTGGCCTCCCAATCTCTGCCCGGAGGAGCTGAGAACTCGGGGCCCCGCTCCTCAGTGTGTCCCCAGAGAAGAGCAGTCAGTCCCGTCTCCCTGGTCTCTGGCCACACTGCGTGCTCACCCGGCCTGTGACCGAGCGTTTCTATCTCTGGCACCCGACCCCGTGTGGAGTCTCCAAACCCAGCAGATCCCTGCGGTGTGCTCCCGCACCGCTCCTCCCCAGGAAGGAAGGGGAGTCTCCCCGGCTCTGCCGCTTGTTGGGTCCCTGCTGGAGGAGCAGTAGCCCGACTGGGCCACGGGTCACAGTTTATGGCAACCCCGAGCTGAGAGCCTGCGCCTCGGCTCCGTCTCTGCAGCTGGCTTCCCCGCTCCGATACCTGGGAGCTCTGCTGCACTCAGGCACCCCCGGTCTTTCTGTGACCCCGAGGGTCCTGAGACCACACTGTCCCGCGAGGGTTCCACCCCCCGCTTAGCCACTGGAGCAACGTCCCTCAGCGGAGCCGACTTCTAAAAGTTCTGATTTTGTGCTCCGCGGCTCTATCACTTGCTAGAAGCGGCCGATGGAGGCCCCCTCCCCCACCGTCTATCCTTCCGAATATTGCCTCGGATTCACTTCTCCGCATGTCCTACCTTCCAGTAAGTGGTCGCTTTTCTGTTCAGAGTGTTGTTACTTTTCTTATCTCTGATCTGTTGAGTTCCTAGGTGTTCAGAATGGTTTGATCCCTATTCAGCTGAATTCCTGAGACCAGGCGAAATCCAGGTCTCCTACTGCTCCATCTTGCTCCGCCCCCCCTAATTTTTATTTTTAAAAAATTTTTTTAAATGTTTTATTTATTCATGAGAGAGAGAGAGGCAGAAGCAGAGGAAGAAGCAGGCTCCCCGCCTAGCGGGGAGCCTGATGCGGGACTCGATCCCAGGACCCTGGGATCATGACCTGAGCCGAAGGCAGACGCTTAACCATCTGAGCCACCCAGGCGCCCCCACAGTCTAATTTTTAAAGCCTGACTGCTGCTGAGGAGAATGACTCTGCTTTGAGGAAAACCTTATTTATTTATTTGTTTGTTTTTTATTTATTTATTTGAGAGAGCTGGCCAAGGGGCAGAGGGAGAGGGTGAGAGAGAAGCCACAAGCAGACTCCCCACTGAGCACAGAGACCAAAGCGGGGCTCGATCCCACAACCATGAGATCATGACCTGAGCCACCCAGGCGCCCCAAGGAAAACCTTTTGAATAAAAGTAGTCACTGTTTCTAGGAATTTATAGTAACAATTCACGTTCTTTCAAGAGGTATTAAAAGAATTACCTACTAATCATCTCTGTGCAGAGATGCTAGAAATCATGTTCCTCATGAGAAGATCTTCTGTTTCTGATGAGAATACCTTTGTTTTTGAAGACAGGAATTTATAAAAAGACGTTTCTGGATGGAAAAATCATAAGGCTGTAACTGTAAATCCAGAGCTTAATTGGAACTTTGCAAATATAACTTAATATAAAGAAGAACACTCAGATGGAAAAGGGTACCTTACCAGTAAGCCAGTTTCCCAGAACCGGGGAGGGAGATGCCCATATTGAAGCTGAATGACCACTTGGGATAGGATTGAGGGGGTTGGCTGAGGTTGGAATAGAGCTGTGAGCGTGGTTTTAGAGTGGTGAGCCTCGGTGGCTCTTGATGTCTTTTCTTTTAAGTCCTGAACTTTAATGATGCAATAAAATGTAAAGGACATTATTATTTGACTTGTATATTTTGCCATTACCCATTTGTGATTTTCTAATGCAGATGGGTCTCTGAAATTAGAAATTTAACCTTCAATACATTTCTCAGTTCCAGAAAGACTTGTTAACTTTTGTTTTGTACCTAACCCTCGTTCCCAACCGTGTGTGGCTCTGAGCCAGCCAGATTCATTCATGATCTATTGACTGCACAGATGTTTGGGAACTGATGACACCAGCACATACTTAGTTGGGATGGCTCATAATTTAAAAGCAAGACTGTCCACAGACAAAATTTAAAGGTGCTTCTTGAAGTGTGAGCCTTTATAATGTTTATGGGAACAGATTAGAGGACAGCCGAAACTTCTTACCAACTTTCTAAAGCTCACTCAAATTGAACCCTACCCATGCAGGTATACAAAGATACCACACTGGCAGTGGTGTGGTGTGCATCTTCTTTCACTGTAGCAGTTCATGTGGCAAATTTTGCTAAGATCAGGCCTTTCCATGGAGCCATACAATAAAAGCTTAGATTCTTTTTTAAGTTTTTGATATTTATTTTTATTTCTAGAAAGATTTTTTTGTTTGCTCCATTTTGAAAGGTTAGAGTCTAGGGGCACCTGGGTGGCTCAGTTGGTTAAGCGTCTACCATCAGCTCAGGTCACGATCCCTGAATCTTGGGATCGAGCCCTGCATGGGCTCCCTGCTCAGTGGAGAGCCTGCTTCTCCTTCTGCCCTGCGCCCCCCCCCCCACAGCTTGTGCTCTCTCTCTCTCTCTCTCTCAAATAAATAAAATCTTTTAAAAAATAAAAATAAAAGGTTAGAGTCTCTCTTCACTGTAATCAGTATCTTGTAAGTATCTATTAAAAATAAACTTCTTTCGGTTGCTTAGATTTCTTTGATCTCAGCATATCTAAGAGAATCGTGTATAGACCTTGTGCATACGATGATGAATGAAAATGTCATGGGAGCTGAGCTGAGAGGACCATACTTGGTTATTGAGGACTGAAGATTTTATCTAGTCATTTCAACTGTGACTCAACACTCTTCACTTTAATTCTCTCCAAACCTCCAAGATCATATTGCTTCCTAGTACTTAAGAGTTCCTGTTGATGTATAGGGCTGCTTGTTGGCCTCCAGCACCAGAAATTGGCTCCAAATCTTTTCCCATTACATCATCACCCACTAATGTCATTACACCAGAGTGAAATCTGCTTTGAAGATTGTACTCTTGTTTTCCTTCCATCTCTTTCCTCTCATCATTTCCTTTAGAAGGAGAAAGAAAAAAAATTAGAGACCTCTTGGACAATCCCAGGCAAACATTTAAGGGGGAATCAAACATCCTCAGTCTAAACCTAGATTTATCAGTCTTCATTCCACTCTGCTGACAGAAAGTGATCTGCCCAGCATGTGTCCTTATGGAGTCTGGAAAGGAACACGTTTGGTCATGTGACACCTGACTTTTGTGCTTTTCTCTCAGCCCTTCAGAATTAGTTCTTAATGATTTACATAGCTCTCTGCCAGCATCTTGTCACTGGCTTGTTAAACTTTTTAAAATAATTTTCCAGAATAGAAATTCTTAGGACATCACTAAGTTTCTTATTCTTTGTGTTTAATTAAACTGTTTCTTGCATTTAAGTATTTGCCAGATAAGCATTTAAGCCATCTGGAGTTTTTTACTTTCCCCCTGTAAATCTTATAAAACTTACAATATTATCTACAGTTAAAATTGATACAGGGATCCTTACTTATCTTCCCTCCCCCAACACAAAAGCAGTTGATCGCATGCAGGTTCTGACTCTCTTTTCTCTATCCTAAATTTCATTCCCCATTGTTTTTCAACTACCTTTAAAGCTTCCAGTTGATGGTATGCTTTGGCTTTTTCCTAACAGAGAGGTTCAAGTAAGGAAAGAATTGGGAAGTAGTTTCAGTTCAGAGACTTGGTGCTACCCACTCAATTATTGGCCCAGGCTTTAGCACTTCTGTGCCCTCTGAGGCAGATTAGCTTGAGATTAGAAGAAATAATAATCAACAGTAGCCTCGAAGAAATGGGACCACAGTGTCTAAAACAAAAGAATAAAATGGGCTCTTAAGACTTGGGTTTACATTTCTGTACAGTATTAGTCTTTGGGACCTTAATCTATCTGCTGCAGGCTATGGCGTGGAGTGTGAGAAACCATGGTGAACTTGAAAAAAACATTGGATGGAATGGCATTGAAAATTATGGACCACACTAGGGCACCAACCAGTTACCCTTTTTGTCTCCTCCTAAGATAAGACATTAAAAGGCCTTGATTCATACTAAGATTTCAGTTTGAATTTCTAGTAATTTTAGGTTTTCTAGTTAGAGCTCCTTGATAGTCTCTGTGGGATAAGTTGGATAGAAGGGGAAACTTTTTCCATATGTTTTTGCTAACATTTAAGTCTGTGTTAAAAAACCTCTTCAGCACAATTATATACCTTCTCAGATTGAAAAATTGAATTAGTGAAAACAGCCATAAGGAAAGATATAAATAACTTGGACAGAAAGTCTGTCTTTATTACTTCTAATGTACCTCATGTGTGTGTTTGTTTTCAGTTGTCGGAATGTCCACAGAAGGAGGATTTGGTGGTACTAGCAGCAGTGATGCCCAGCAAAGCCTACAGTCCTTCTGGCCTCGTGTCATGGAAGAAATTCGGAATTTAACAGTGGTAAGAAAGAACGAGAAACTTGCCAGAGTATAAAGAGCTATGAGATGAATAACCCAGTACTTAGAGTAAAACATTTTTAATCTCAAGTGCATAGGCATAGTTCATTCCTGACCTCTGGGTGGGAACATGAAAATATAATTTACCTTAGGTGAGGTGAGTACAAGGATTTTTTTTTATATCTTAGTGGCTTTCCTTAGGCATGTGGGTGGATAGTGGATGCTTTGGCTCAGAGGTAGTAGCTTAATGTGAAGCATATCTTTTAGAGATGCAGAAAAGCAGAACTCGTACCTTCCTTTAGTAGCTGTAGCTCATTTCTTAGTCCTGATTCAGTGGCCCTGCCAAATTTCTAGAATCTGGTAAACACTATTGGGCAATGTATTCGACAACAAATCTATTGTAAGCAGGCACTCTTTCTGGGTGTTATAAGATGCACTTAGATCAGGGTTTCTCAACAGCAGCTTTATGGGCATTTTAGGCTGGATAATTCTCTGTTGTGAGGAGCTGTCCTGTGCATCATAGGATGTTTAGCAGTGTCTCTGGCCTCTACTCATTAGATGCTAGTAGCAATCCTCCTCCAGTTTTGACAACCAAAAATGTCTCTGAACATTGGCAGATATCTCCTGGGGGCTAAAGTCATCTCATTGAGAACCACTGGCTTAGAAGAATGAAATATTACCCTGGCCCCTGCAGAGCTTACAATCTAGTAATTACAATCAGAGTTATTTATTCAGTGAATATTTATTAAATACTTACTGAATCAGACACAGTAATGAGTCTGAAGCAGTAAAAGGTCAGAGTGCTCTGGGATTACAGAGGACATAGTGCTTATTCCTCCCTGGTTGAGTTAGGGAGGCTTTAAGTAAAGGGGACATTTTTTTGGATCTTGAAATATGAGAAGCGTTCACTAGATGGAAAGGATAGGCAAGTATATCTTCAGCAGAGTATGGCATTCGTAAAGGCCTGGAGACCCAGAGGGGAGGGCCGTATGTTTTGAGGACCAGCAAGAAGTTCAGAGTGGCTGGGGGTTGCTATGTGGGTAGTGCGATGGGGGTAGGAGTAGAGTGGTATGGCAGTGGTAGCAGGAGGTGTGATCCATTAGAATTAGAACATTTTCAGAGTGTAGTGTTAGTTCCTTAAAGAAAAATGTTCCATTTGGTGTCATTTTAGCAAATACTGAAGGATCTCTCTGTTTCATATGTGTCATTCCTGCCCTGAAGGCTTTAAGCACCCTGGCAGAGCAGACGCTGGACTCCTTCCTAGTGTAGAACTAATTTTGCACTTTCTTAGAGCTAGTGGCCTTTAAACCTCAGACATACAAGGTCAGTTTGTTTGTTTACTCAACAAATACTTACTATAAACCTGCTGTGGCTGTGCTGGGTACTGTGGATCCAGTAGTGAGCCCTACAGACAAGATCATTGCACTCACAGGACATGCATGCCTGTGGGGGAGGTAAACTGAAACAAGTAATGAGTAAATAAAATGAAATAACTTCTCATTATGGTAAATGCCCCCACTGACTTCAGGGATTAAAAATAAACAACAAAAACCAACCCAGATTCGTATTTTGATGTACTTGTGGGTCACGTTTGTTTATATGGGGCATTTTCAGCAACTGAATTTGGCGTGGCCTTTCTTGGAGTGGCTTGTGTTCAGAGATGAATTTCCACTGAAAATTCATTGTTTCTTTTCTGTAGTGTAAAGGTGGTCGTTATCTATACTGTCTCAGATGTAAGAGAGAGGAGGAAAAGAAATGATTAAGTAAAAAGTATATTTTGTTCATATTTTGAGTGGGTAATGTCACAGTAAAGCTTATGAGGTTTTAGTCCAGGAGTCGGGCTGGTGTAAAGCTAGTGCCCTTCTGGGCTGTGGTAGGATTAGACCTGTGCCACAAGTCTGTACTCCAGCTTGAGCGTAGAAGCAAAAATCCAGGATCAGGCAAGTGGCCAGATAAACTCCGGAGATTCCAGCTCAGCACTTAACTTTCCTGTATCTTAAGTTTTGATTTTTTAAAAATTGTGGTTAAAAACATATAACAAAATGTACCATCTTAACAATTTTTATTAAAATGTACAGTTCTGTAGTGTCAAGTTTATTCACATTCTTTTTTTTTTTAAGATTTTATTTATTTATTTGAGAGAGAGAATGAGAATGAGAGAGAGCATGAGAGGGGGGAGGATCAGAGGGAAAAGCAGACTCCCTGCTGAGCAGGGAGCCCGATGTGGGACTCGATCCTGGGACTCCAGGATCATGACCTGAGCTGAAGGCAGTCGCTTAACCAACTGAGCCACCCAGGTGCCCAAGTTTATTCACATTCTTATGAAACCGATCTCCAGGACTTTTTCATCTTGCAGAACTGAAACTCAAATGGGATCATACAATATATGTCTTTTTGTGACGGGCTTATTTCACCTAGCATAATGTCTTCAAGGTTCATCCGTGTTGTAGTGTGTGACAGAATTTCTTTCCCTTCTGAAGCTGACTAGTATTCCATATATACGTGTGTGTACCACATTTTGTTTAGCCATTCATCTGGCCGTGGGTGTTTGGGTTGCTTCCCCCTCTTGACTGTAGTGAATGATGCTGTTAGGAATATGGGTATTCAAATTCAAACACTCGGCTTTGATTTTTATTCGACTTGGCTTAATGTTCAAGTTTGATTGCCAAAAAAGCAGATTGTGGTGTTAACCAACTTTTGTTATTTAGACAGCTAGCTAGTCCACCAGAGGTTCAAAGTGGGTTACTTTGATGGATTCAGTTTTAGTTCATGTTTTATGAATGAATAGAAAGACCAGCAAAGAGGGCAGTTGTCTTTAATGATTCTTCTATTGATGACTAGTTTTCTCCCCTTGACAAAGACTCCTAGACCACTACCATGGGATCTCTTTACATCAGACACTTAGAACAAAGTTTGGCATTTAATAGGTGCACAGTAAATATTTGAATGAATCAGACTCCTCCATCTCAGATTTAGTGTGAAGCAACATCTGTGCCACATTTGAGAATACAGTCTAGGAAAGTTGGGGTGTCTTTCCCTTTGTAAGACTCTTATTTTGCCCTCTGCCTGTGGCACATAAAGGCATCTGCTTCTCTGACTGCACCTCGGCCTGTGTAACGTGGCCAGACATTTTGCATTTAGACTATGCCTTTCCAGAACTCAGCAGCTCTTACAACCAGACTTCCTCAGCTATGTTAGAACCTTTTAGGTTGACATCTCAAAATGTCTAACACATTTTTTTAAAAAATTCATATGTTCTGACTGTCCAAACATAAATAAAACTTTTGAGAATATTCATAAGGTGTTGTGGTCTAAGACTGGGACAAAGATTGTTCCAAAAACAAATTGAAGTTTGCTAGATGATCTATTTCATGATGTATTGGGAACTCTGGCCTCAATCATTTTGGTCTGAGCTTTGCAAAAGCAATTTATCTTTCATCTCCACTTGGCCATTATGTTCTTCTCATTCTTAAAAGGCACTATAATTGTCCATAAATTCAGGTGACGTTCAGCTGGGATTGAAGTTGGTTAAAAATCATACCAAAATGATTGTACACTAGGATGATTGTGCAAAATACTGTATTCCTGCTCAGCAGGGCTCTGGGAACGTTAAAAGACTTCTTGGCATTGAGTTTTACTCCTCTGAAGACCTTTTGAAGGTGGGGAAGAAAAAGCTAACTTTGTTTTTTTGAGGGCAGGTGGGGAGGCAACAATGCAAAATCTTGAAAAAAATCTCATCCACCCCTTATTCCTTCCATCCCTTTCAGCCTTCAGTTAGCTGTAATTTGATGCCTAGGCCACTTTCTTTTAATTGCCAGGTACATCTTTTCATTCTTTGGTGCCTTCAGATTGGACAATGACATTTCTAACATTACAGTCAAACCAGATAACCATTTAAATAAAACCTTGGAAATGAAAGTTTGTGGACTGTTAGGAAATAGGTCTTGTGCTGTTTGAGCCCTTCCTGTAAGAGCAGTGCCACCTAAAGTTTAGTCTGTATGAACCACACAGGGATCTTGTTTAGAATACAGATTCTGATTTAGTATGTTTGGAGTGGAACCTGAGATTCTGCATTTCTTTTGAGTTTCCAGGTGATGTCATTGCTGGCCTAAGGACCTCACTTGAGTAGCAAGGCTTTAACCCTCATTGTGGGTCATAGTCATCAGGGGAGTTTTCAAAACACATGGTGCCTGGACTCCACCCCTTAGAATTCCTGGTTCAGTTACTCTGGGGTAGAGCGCAATCCTCTTGTTTTTCAGAAGCTCCCCAGGTGTTTCTAACAAGCATTCAAGGTTGAGAATCACCACTTTGGAGAGGATTAGAATCTTGACTTTGCTGGGGTCCTGACTGGGTAGGCCTGGAAAAGATTTCTCATCATTATTTGAAACTCCGGATATTCTTTAGTGCAGCCTGAGACCCATTGACTTTTCCTTGGCTCCAGATTCTCATTGAGTGAATTCAGACTTCTTGAAACTTGGCAGTTTCGGATGGCAGCATTTTTAATGTAGTTCCTTGGTTGTGGTCAGGAGCACGAGAATTTTCTGAGAGAGAATCTGTTCTTCCACCTTGCTGATATCACTCCCAAGGGTAGGGGAAAAAAGTATGTGTCAGTTGTTCTTCCACTTGGATCAGCATCAGGAGAAGCTAAATGGTATTCACATCAGTTGCATGGTTGCCAGTGACAAGGGGTCACTGAATTGAAAGGCAATTAAGTGGACCTCAACCTATGGCTGGTGAGAGTGCTGCCCTCTCCAGTAAGCTTGTCGTAAATCCTTACACGTGACTGGAAAGCTAGGATGAGATTATAGAAGACTGGGTTGTTGTCAGCGATAATGAACCACACATGCATATCTGAAGATCCACTTTTCACCCACTGCCCCTTGAGATCTCAGGGTTTGGGGATCATGAGAAAGTTTCCCAAAAGAAAAGGTTTTTGGGGAAGACTTAGAGCAGAGTTGTTTGGTAAATTTCTGCCTCATTTTAGATCTCTCCAAGGTTGGGACCTTTTGTTGTTGGTTTTGATTGAAGAATAGTCTCATAGAAATTCTAAAAGTAATATTCTTTTCTTTCAGGTTGGGGAAAGAGGTCGTCTTACCACCTTTGGGCTTTGGTTAAGAAACTTTAGAGCAGGGGCGCCTGGGTGGCTTAGTCGTTAAGCGTCTGCCTTCGGCTCAGGTCATAATCCCAGGATCCTGGGATCAAGTCCCACATCAGGCTCCCTGCTCAGCAGGAAGCCTGCTTCTCCCTCTCCCACTCTCCCTGCTTGTGTTCCCTCTCTCACTGTCTCTGTCTCTGTTAAAAAATAAATAAAATCTTAAAAAAAAAAAAAAGAAACTTTAGAGCAGGGGTGCCTGTGTGGCTCAGTCGGTTAAGTGTCTGCCTTTGGCTCAGGTCATGGTCCCAGAGTCCCGGGATTGAGCCCCACATTAGGCTCCCTGCTCATTGGGGAGTCTACTTCTCCCTCTGACCCGCCCCCCTCTTGTGTTCTCTCTCAAATAAATAAAATCTTAAAAATCTTAAAATATATTGTTAAAAAAATACGACATATGAGTAGAATCATATAGTATTTGTTTTTCTCTGACTTATTTAAAAAAAAAAAGAAAGGAAGAAATTTTAGAGCAGTCATGTGGAAATACATTAAATAACCAAGCCCAGTGAGAGTGCACGTGCAAGCAAGTTAGACCGTGTGGCCATAATCTTGTGCTGTGTGTATCATCCTGGGAGGCCTTCCAGAGGAATTATCCCCAGCATTCTCCTTGGCATTTCTGTTTCGCATCATCATTTTGTGTGATCTGCCACACAAGAAGGAAGACCAGTGATTGATTTCTGTGGTTAAATGTTTTTTTTAAATCCCTTTAGGGTCTGGCCCCAGTCCAGCATTCTCTTACCCACTGCTTCTCTCTGTACTAAGATCATACATTTAAAACTTAAATAGGCCATGTTTTTTGTGTTGCTGTACTTCTGCTTCTGTCTGAATGACATTCTCATACTTTTCCAACAAGCAAGTTTTGTAACATCCCTTAGACACAGTTCAGATGTCAGCCCTTCTGCGGAGCATTTGCCAGCTCCTCTCGTTCATTCCAACCCCTCCCCCTGCCCTGCCAGCAGGTTATTTCCTTTCTTGTCCCTGTGGGATTTTATACCCCCACCATACTATAGCATAGGGGGTTATAATATTTTTCTATGGCAGTCTCTAACAATTAAACTATAATCTGTTCAAGGGTAAGAATAGATTTGCATCTTTTACACAGTAGCAGGTACCATACACACACTTTTAGTTGAGTTGCATGAATGAGTCAATGAAAGAGGAGAAAAAAATAAGAACAGAAAGAATATATCCTGCCGTCTTTTTTGGTGAGATTTTAATAATTTGGACTTGTAAAGCCCTGCCACTCCAGTGTTAGTTTGAGTAGAGACTTCATGGGAAATGTTTTACCTAAGCTGGAAAGGGAAAAGATTAAAAAAAAAATGGTGTTGGAGGTTTGTAGAGGTGAGTGGTCCCATGCCACTTGTTGGGTTTGTGAGGAGAAATCTAGTGTTTTAGTGTGCCTTTTATCATAATAAAACTCTTCCTTCTGTAGTCATAAAAATGGATTCTGGGGAGGCTGGTGACCTTTTTCCAAAAGACCCCACTGCCTTCTTTGACATATAGTTGAGGGTTTCTGTTGGTTTTGGAAAAGAAAGTTCGCTTATGCACATTCATTATACTAAATCTCAAATAATAGCTGCTCCTTCCATAACGTGATGGTGCAAATTCCCAGGTGAGCACCTTGGGCTTGGTGAGTCACATTTCAGACCACTTACAGAATCTGGCACTTGACACCTGGGCCCAGGCGGGGTTTCACTGATTTTAGCCAATCTCTGCCTTTGCACCCTTCTCTTCACTGCAGCTTTGAAACCCAGAATTGATTTTTATCTCTAGAATTACATACATCACTGGGCATGTGTTTGAGTATCAGTAGTATCAAAATAAAAAAGGGCTTAAATCGCAAATAATTGAAGTAGTGCTGGTCAAAAAGCCCTTTCCTAAATCCTATCCACAGTAAAGTCATGTGGTTTCCTCCCAGCCCAGTCTTGTTGATTAAAGAAAGAAGTGCCAGGGCTGTTCCAAAAAGGCAGTTGATAAATTCATCCTTTTTCCCCCATACTCTTCGGCTCCCACCCCCACCTCCAGGCAAACTTCGGAGACAAGGCCTTTGCTGCTCTGAGGGGAAAGGCCTCCTCCCTGATTTCTGGGGTTAGTGCAAAGGCCAGAAGTAGCCAGTGTCAGGTGGTACTGGCTGAAGACAGCTGTGGGTCACTGTGGTCAGGTGCTGGCAGCACCTTGCCCTTAGAGTCCCAGAATAGAAGAAAGAACTGGCAACTTAAAGGAATTCCCCCGAGGCAAAAATCTCATTTTAACCTGCATAGTGCAGACTGGTAAGCTTTGGTGGGGGTGGGGGTGCGGAGGAGATGCTCATAATGCACCTCTATATTGTGCCAGCAAAAAGTCTGATACCATTTGGATCTCCTTTTCATGAGGGTGCTCTTAGATGGCATTGTAACTTTATCCTGAAACCTTTCAATTATTTGAAGCTCTGCATGGGTTAAGAAGAATTTTGCTCTGGGACTTGTATTCTCTTCATTTAATCTGTACCTCTTCTCCTGCTGTATTTTTGGAAAGGAGAGACTAGGCCAATCACAGTGTTTCATGGTGCCTGTCATGCCCTGCTGATTGTCCCCACCATTTATGTCCCTCTTGTTACTCATTTCAGAAAGATTTCCGAGTACAGGAACTCCCACTGGCTCGTATTAAGAAGATTATGAAACTGGATGAAGACGTGAAGGTGAATTCATACTCGTTTTTATTATTCATATTGAAGCTATAATGGTGGGTAGGTTGTCGCTCATTTCTGCGGCGCTCAAAGTTTAATTAAGCAGAATGAAAATATTGTTATTGTCTCGTTTTATTTGATTCCTGTCTAAAATTGTTAAGTGAGCTGAAATTGAACAGTTTTAATTATTAGATGGTGCTTCTCTGGAAAATAGGGATATCCTGTTTTCCAGATGTTGATAATATGCTGAGGGTTTGCGTTTTGAATCACCCATCCTTTTCACTGTGCAGGGTAAATGGTAAACACGAATCATCAAATCAGCAGGACAGTGCCATCTTCTCAATTAGCATCTCATTGCAGTTGCTAGTTGTCAGTGTGAGCTCTAAGAAATGTTTGATAATGATATTGCTCCTGTTCTAACTTTTCTGTCTGTGAGTTGTTTTATGTGACTTAACGCCCCAGAGAAGGTTTCCTTGCAGGCAGCTATTTCTGTATTCCTAGGAGCCCACCTCCCATTTCAACTCTTGGAGAGAGAGCAACGCTCTCTCCTTATCACTCAAAACTAATAGTCCCTTGTGTTTGTATAGAAAGCTAACAGTTCACAGTAATTTCCCCTTTTATTAGCTCTCACTTTCTTCTCATGGTAACCCTGTGAGATTTGATAGGATAAGAATTATTAGTGCCGTCATAAAGATATGGAAGTGACTCACCCAGAGTAGAAGAACCAAGATCCCAGTTCTTCTACCTCCTGCTTCCTTAACTCCAGACCTCTTCCCATGGCTCTGTCCTGTACAGACCACCTCACCAAAGGTTCAGAGCCTTGTTTGATCAAGAGCTTGAACTTTGAAGTCAGACATGGCAAGGCAGCTTACATTTCTCGAGCACTTACTAAATGCCAGGCCCTGTGCTGGGTGCTTTTACATGTATCATTTGATTCCCACAGCAATGTGGGAAGGTTGTCTTTTTTTTCAGTATGTGAAAAATAAAGCCCAGAAGGATGGGAATGGGAAGCCTGAAATTTTATCTAAATCCATCAGTTCTCAAACTCATTATCTTTCCCCACATTGTCTCTCCTTGGATTAGAACCTAAACCCTGCCACTTACTGGCTCTGTGGCCATGGGCAAGTCACTTCTCCTCTCCTAAACCCTACTTTCGTTGAAAGTGTATTAGGAAAATAAGAAAGTGCATGGTAGGTCCTAGAAAAGTAAGTGTTCTTCTTCCCTCTTCCTTTCTTCTACCTGCTACCTGCTTTGTCCCTACTTGTGGATTTATTTTACCTTGGGATCTCTTGAAGCTATCACCTTCTCATTTTTCAAACCTTGCCCCATTGTCCACGGCAGGACATGAGGCAAGGGACAAGTGGACTGGTTTGAATGACATGCTGGTGATTGACAGGGAGGGCCTGCATCTGTTGCAGATGATCAGTGCAGAAGCCCCTGTGCTCTTTGCCAAGGCAGCCCAGATTTTTATCACAGAGTTGACTCTTCGAGCCTGGATCCACACAGAGGATAACAAGCGCCGGACTCTGCAGGTAATACGGATGCACGTGGGGAACTGGGCAAGCAGCTGCCTTTGCCTTTACCCGTTTCTCTTGTGTGGTTTTGGGCCAAAGAGTGTTCTTCCTTAGATTTCTGTTAAGTTGATGTGTGAAATTGGCATCTTCCTTCCCTGTTGTGAGGCAGACCTACCCTATAGCCTTGACAGTATTTCCCCACCAAGAATCTTCATTGCCAATTCTTGTGGTTTTCACAGCTCAGTGACTGAACTCTTCACTTGGTGAGCCCTCATTATAAACAGGCTAAAGTGATACGGATCTCTTTCCAGATGTAAACAACTTCTGGTTGGAAGCTTGAGAGATGCCGGGAAAGGACAGTCCCAGGAAGAATCCATCTCACCTACCTCATTTGTCTTTTTGTTCCTTGTGTGCCTTCCTGGGAATCCCTTCCTTCTTCTTTTTCTTTTCTTTTTTTTTTTAATTTTAATCCAGAAAAATCAATATTCATATGGTATGAAGACCTCGGTCATTGGCTCTAGAGGTCTTTCTCTTAACAGCCAGGCCCTAGTTCTTGGAGGAAAGGTTTCCTTGACATAAGAGGAACGGTGTGACAGAAGACACTGGCAGTCTTTGAGTAACAAAGCCAGGAAAGTAAATTGTTTTCTCCTTTGTTTCCCTTACCTCCAAATCAAAGATGCATGCATATTTATTCTACAAATATTTATTGAACACCCACAATGTGCCAAGCACTCTTCTGGGCTCTGGGGATTAACACACAAAACAGACCTAAACCCCCACCCTTGGGAAACCTATATTCCAGTGCAGCTAAACATGGCAGACTTACTTTATGCTGCTTTGAAAGAAGCCTATGGCTCTAGAGAGATGCAGTTAAAGTTACCTTCAAAATCAATTCAGATTGAAAAATAAAATGAGCAAAACACTTGGACAGGCCCTTCAAAAAAGAAGATATCCTGGGTGGCTTAGTCGGTTAAGCATCTGACTTCAGCTCAGGTCATGATCTCAGGGTGTTGGGATAGAGCTCCACGTCGGGCTTCCTGCTCAGCGGGGAGTCTGCTTGAGATTCTCTTTCCCTCTTCCTCTGCCCCTCCCCTTGCCTCATGTGCACGCTCTCTCAAATAAATAAAAAATGTTTAAAAAAAATATCCAAATGACCAGTAAACATATGAGTAGGTGTGCAACATCATTGTTCCCTGTGAAATAGAAATAAAAACCACCAGACATTGGTTTACACCCACTGGAATGGGACTGACAGTACCAAGTGTTGATGAGGAAATGGAGTGACTGAAACTCCTACAGTACTGCTGGGCAGAATGTGAAGTGGTACAATCACTTGGCGAAACTATTTGGCACTTTCTAATAAGCTTAAACATATCCCTACTGTATGACACAGCCGTCCCACTCATAGGTATATACCCCAAAGGGTGGACCTTCTTGTATAAGAACGTTCATAACAGCCTTATTTATAATAGCCAAAGACTGGAAACAACTCAAGTATCCACCAAGATGGGGATGTATAAATAAAAGGGATATGTTCATAAAATTGATTACTACTCAACAGCAACAGCAACAAAAAACGATTGATCCATACAACATGGGTGAATCTGAAAAATTATGTTAAGCAAAAGAAGCCAGAGGAAAAAATTATATAGCCCATGATACCATATACTGTCACCTTCTGTGATGATAGAAATCAGAGTAGTGGTTGCCTCAGATTCGGGGGAGGGCAGTTGGTTGGAAAGGGAGAGAAGGACACTTTTTATCATCTTATCTGGGTGTGATAGCTACCTGGCTGCATATATTTATTAAAATTCATCAAGCTGTATCCTTAAGATTTCTGTTTTACTGAATATGAGTATTCAGTAAAATATCACTAGCATGAAGAAAAGCAAAATAAAATGTTAAAAAGACCAACTGAAGTATGTTTGTGTTTCCAAAAAACTGTAGAACACTTTGGTGTGTGTTTGGAGGTGCTTATTATTTGGTTCCCCACCCCTGCCGCCCCCCCCCAGTTCCATCCATAGATGAGCTGCTTAGGTAGCTTTGAATAGGTGACATCATCAGGAATGTGATACTATATCGTACTGATCTTAAATGAGACCTGGCAGCCTTAAGATGTGCCCTGCTTCGGGTAGAGGGTTTATTATCAAGCTGGTGGTTGGCAAGAAGGGTGCATTGGGGTTTTGCATTTCAGTGGCTTGGGGCCATCACAGAGAGAAGGGAAGGAAAAAACAGAAAATTTCCATCCCCTTTTATTTTGTCTGGTGAGTCACCTCTTTTAAGATATGATATATAGAGATTGCTAGGGATTTCTGTTACCATGTTGCCTTTCTCCCCCAACATTTTATTATGAAAACATTCAAACGTAAGCAAAGTTAATAGTGAGTGTTTATATACTCACCACCTAGATCCTACTGTTAACAGTTTACTCACTTCATCCTCGTATCTGTCTGTCCCTCTGTGCATCAAGTCACTTATTTTTTTTTAAGTGGTTCCACACTGAGCCCCCCAGTGGAGGGCCCAAACTCAACGCCGAGATCCAGACTGAGATCAAGGATGCTTACCTGATGGAGCCACCCTGGCGCCCCGATCTCTTTTTATTTATTTATTTATTTATTTATTTTTAAGATTTTTTATTTATTTATTTGAGAGAGAGAGAATGAGAGCACGAGAGAGAAGAGGGTCGAGGGAGAAGCAGACTCCCTGCTGAGCAGGGAGCCCGATGTGGGACTCGATCCCGGGACTCCAGGATCATGACCTGAGCCGAAGGCAGTCGCTTAACCAACTGAGCCACCCAGGCGCCCCCGGTCTCTTTTTAAATGCATTTCAAAGTTTACTTTCCCCTAAAGACTTGAACATGCATATCATTCACGAGAGTTCACTACTTTTTCTTGTTCTTTTTTCTTTTGCTTTAAAATTTTCATACAGTGAAATAACATGAATCTTAAGGATACATAGTGTGTTCGTTTTTAATAGTTTTTAATTTTTTTTAATTTTAATTTTATTATTTAAAGAAAGGGAGTATCACTCTTAGAATTCCATTGGAACAGGGCTTGGTTTCAGTATCATGTAGTCAATTCTAGTAACAACTTCAGACTTCCGGTATCAAATCACATTAAACAAGATTTAAACTGTGGATTTAACATTGTGACTATTTTTTTTTTTAAATTTTTTTTCTTTTTAGATTTTATTTATTTATTTGAGAGAGAGAGAGAGAGAGACAGAGATAGTGAGAGACAGCACAAGTGGGGAGGAGAGGGAGAAGCAGGCTCCCTGCAGAGCAAGGAGCCCGATGCGGGGCTCGATCCCAGGACCCCGGGATCATGACCTGAGCCGAAAGCAGTCGCTTAACCGACTGAGCCACCCAGGCGCCCCGTGACTATTTATTTTTTTAAGATTTTTTTTATTTATTTGACAGAGACACAGCAAGAGAGGGAACACAAGCAGGGGGAGTGGGAGAGGGAGAAACAGGCTTCCTGCTGAGCAGGGAGCTCCATGAGGGGCTCGATCCCAGGACCCTGGGATTATGACCCGAGCAGAAGGCAGACGCTTAACAACTGAGCCATCCAGGCGCCCCTAACATTGTGACTTTAAATTCCAAAATACAAATCATAGCCTTGTGGGAACTAATATTCTGTAGATCCTGTGATTGGAAAATACTATAAAAAGTTATTTAATTAGGATTTCAATAGAGATCCCCAAAGGTTATAAGATTGAATAATAGCCTAACCTTGCTAACCACGCAATGAACAGAAACCTGCCAGTTGAGATTGCTGGCTGGAGGATGATAATTTAACAGCTGTGGGGAGGACTTGGGGTAGGATCCACCAGAGGTGGTAGTCATAATTAGAGACTCAAATACCCAGTTAGTAGAGCATGAACTACATCTGTATCTTCTTTGTCAGTGTGTGTCCATCAAGTCTGACGTGAAGTTGGTGAGTTTGGCTGTGCGTTTTCCAGCTATAGCCTTAGCCACGGTCATTGAGTTTGGCTTAGAAGTCCTCATCTTCTCTTACTTGTGACATGGAGGGTGTAAAGTCAGGTGAACTAGTTTCTCCCCCGGCTAATTTTTCACCCTGCTTTTCTTTGTTACAGAGGAATGATATCGCCATGGCAATTACAAAATTTGATCAGTTTGACTTTCTCATCGATATTGTTCCAAGAGATGAACTGAAACCTCCAAAGCGTCAGGTGAGCTGGGAAGGCCTTGCTCCTGCTTCTGACTGAAGAGCACCTTGCATACTGGTGTCAGATATGCTCCTTTTCCTCTCTCAGCCCAAGTCATTTGCTGTTCCTTTTGCTTTTCTTTCTCTAGACCAGATCCATCCTTAACATCTCCCTCTGTTACTCATTTATGGATACTTTTAACTCAGTGCCTCTGAGGTGGTATTTCAGTGAAAGTAGACAAAAATGATAAAGACAAGTTACAAACAGTAAAGTGAAGCTCTTTTCAAGGTACCCTAGGGAGTCTCTCAGAGTTCTTAACCTGGGATGGGAGAACATTTCCAGCCAGGTACAGATTTTAGATTTTCAAGATTTAAAGAAACAGCTTCTCTATGTGCACAGTGGTGTTTGGAGTGAATGGACTTGGGTTTTCTCTTACTCTGGATTGCGGTTCTCTGTGTAGTGCTCGGGCTATACATTAGATCACCTGTTAGGGCTTAAAAAATACTGGCGTCTGGGCTTTATCCCACACCAGCTGAATCAGAATCTGAGGGGGAGGCCCAGGCCATAGTACTTTTTTAAAGCTTTTCAGATGTGTTTAATGTGCAGCCCAATTTGAGAACCACCACTTAAGCTGTTTTCTAAGCAATCATGGGAAAGAATGTGAATATCTGTCTTTGCCTTTCTTTTGCCTGCCCCTCTCCAAAGGTCACACTGACTTTTTTTCAGCACCTTGGGTGCATCAAGCTCTTAATTGCAATTGTAATAGACCCCTCTCCTGTATAGCTCATTGTTTGAGGCACGCAGATTGCATGACTCAGTAGGTGTGGTTAGAGACACTTGGGGAATAGTGGCAGTGTCTGGCAGGAGCAAAGCTGTGCTTTGTTCTGCTTGCTTTATCTTGTTAATAAAATTTTAAGTGTTTTTAATGAATTATTTCATAATATATTATCCTTAGAACAGAATCATTCAGTGACAACCATTCTCCTATGCTGTCTCGCACTAATAACCAGTCAGGAAGTATAGAAGTGGGCATCTTAAAAGGACATCTGTAATCCTGACCCTGCCTGGGGGCCTTTGTATCAGCAGGCCCTCTGTCCCCTCCTTATTAGAGCAGGGCGCCTCACTGCGGCTCCGTTCTTTCTGGGCAGTCTTTGCTACTGTAAACATCCTTGACTGGAAGCTGTAAGGTGTTCAGAGGAGCTTTCAGTCGGATGTTTACAGCGGCAGGCTGCCACGGTCGTCCCCAGCTGCACATCGCCTTTGAAACCATTGCAGGTTTGTGCCCACGGGCTCAGTTCCTCCTCTTGGTGTGTTTCCCTCCTCTCTGAGAAGTCTGTACAACAAGAACTCAGACCACTTCTCTTCCTCCAAAACAAATGCTACCACACCCTTGCTCTCCTTTTTGGAATTTGTTTCAGAAGTTCCCTTTAAAAACAAGGTGGTGAGCCCTGTGACAAAATCAGGCCTTGTGCTAACTCCTGCTCGTTCTCTGTGGGCTGTTTGCTGAACCAACTGGCTGGAGGGGAGGGTCATGTCCTGTCCCTTCCTCACGTCCTCAGTGCCTGGCTCTCTCAGGGTGTCAGGCAGCTCCTAGTTCCATCCTAGCCTGACTCATAATGCTGTGATCCATCTCCTTTTAAAGTGTCTAGCTGAAACAGCTCCTTGCTGCCTGGATTCAGGTCTTTGTAGGTGTTCAAGCCATTGATGGGTGTCCTTTTGGGGACAGCTGCTGCCTGGCCTTTGAAAGGTTGAGATTGCTGAAAGCTGGCCTGAAATTCTAAGATAGCACTTTTAATCCTCTGTAGACATGAAGTTTTCCCCAGTTCCAAATTGGCTGGCACCTCCTTAAGTCCTTTAAAAGCGCCTACTCTTCAAAACTCACCCTTTCTGAAGGAGGCAGCAGTTCATTTCTGGCTCCTGAAGTGAAAGTACTTTTTTCAGTCTGGAGCTGGCTGCACAGCTCTGTAGTGATGGCCCGAGGATGGGATGCTGCTCATTCTCTGACGTTTGTCAGTCTCCCCTTCTGAAAAGATTCCAAGAGCAAGCCCTCTGGTCAGGGAGGCCACTGTGACTGGGCAAGTGCCCCATTCTGGATTGATCCAGTCATTCGAGATTGTTCTAGCACAGGGGGTCATTTCCCACTCTTGGAGAAAGAAACTAGCCAGAAATACTGAGTTGTAGATCTAAGGTCCTTGACTTCTCAGAGATGCTTGGAAATTTCTCTTGTTCTTCGGGGAAGCAAGTAAAGACTATGCAGAAGCAGAAGATAGTTGAGGCTGACTTCTACCCCACTAAAGCTATGAGTTGAAAGTTCCTGCCCATTGAAATGTCATTGTCTCTTCACCCATTTCTTTAAACCAAGCATAATCATTCCCTTGCTAGCTTGCCCTCCATTGGCCGGATGAGTCTTCATAATGCAAACGAACCTTAGATGTGCTTCGTTCCATTCCAGTGATTCAAGAGCAGTCATGCCTGGTGCTCACAACACCAGCCTAAGTGCCTCTACTTGGTACTTCCAGAGTGTCTTAGACACTGCCTAGGTCATAAACAACTTAAGAGGGTTTGGTAGGCAATGTAGGAGAAGCTCTTTACCTGCTGCCACAGTTTTTGGCAAGGACTGTTTTGGTTTCTGAAAGGATTGCTTCAAGGATTTGCTTTTTGTCTGGCAGAAAGAGTGTATTCACTTGCAGGTCAGTTGCAGTGAGAGAACTGGAGAAAGAACAATCATAGGTCAGGGCTGGGAAATGTCAGTTTCTCCCTCCTCCCTGATTTCCTTCAAGTTGGTTCTGGGGGTGTCTCAATCCTCTCTACCCTCTCATTTACCCAAGAGCTTTTGTAAGTTAGGTCTAGAGTATAGTGATTGATGTTTTTTATAAAATGGGAAAGACGTTCTCAGTGGAAAATAAATACATTGAACCTATTTCAAGAGCTTTAAAAAGAGCAGTTGGCCTCTGTTTCTTGGGTAAGGGAGGGTATCGGTATTTATCCCTTTCAAAGCCAAGAGCTAGTTGACAGGCTGACCTTTATTTATAATGGTGAAAAGTTGAGTTGAAAAGAAGGTGCTGTTGTTATAGTTACATTGTGCTGGAAATAGACCTAGACGAGAAAAAGGGGACCTCCTTTTTTTTCCTGCCTCAGTGTGGTTACGTTCAGGGTTCAGACTGTTTGGGTCTAAAGCACAGAACACATTAACCTAGAAAATTTGTTCATGTTTGAGGAGTAGCTTAGAAACCCAGAATGTTAAAAGTGTCTGCTGAGGCTGGGTGGGTGGCCATTAGGGACTCTTTTGATGCCGAGACCCCAGTTCCTGAAAGGCTAGTTGTCAGTCCTAATTCTAGTATCCGGGGCCCCCAGTCCCCAGGCAAGCCCTGTTCTGCACGGGTTACAAGCTTCTCCCCACACCATGGCCACAGAATCCTAGAGGTAACAAAAGAGAATTTCGGTACTCTTTTCTATTGGTAAAAGCTGTTGGGTTCAAGAGAATATGTCATACTACCAACTTAAGTTTTAGAAAAGCACTTTGTGGGGAACCTGGCTTGCTGTCGGAGGAGCATGGGACTCTTGATCTTGGGGCTGTGAGTTCAAACTCCACATTGGGTATAGAGCTTACTAAAAAAACAAAACAAAACAAAAAACCACTTTCCTACCTGCAGCTCTGTGCCTGACTCTATAAATCTGTCCATTCAGCAACCTCTTATTGAGTGCCTACTTATAAGGGAATGAATGATTGGAACATCGAAGAGCAAGAGAGAGTTGAGCCCTCATAGCGCTTTCACTCGAGCAGGGAAGGCAGTGAATTTTGACAAGCACGTACAACAAAGTATGGTGAGGAAGGGACTGTGCACCATAGATTGGGGCACTTAACCTAGTGAGGGTATGCAGTCAGTACCAACTGTGTCACTGTCACTGTGGGGAGCTTTGAGGCAGTCCACAGCATCTCTATACTTTGGAGAAGTGTCTTTTCCTCTTTACTTGAACCTGGCAAACTTAGCCCAGAACAAGGAAGTGAGTAAATTAAGCTAATTTTCTGCTCAGCCAGCCCAAGTGGTTGTATGTTTCTGTTGTTTTTGTTGTCCCAGGCAGGGGCACCGTGTGTCGCAGGGCCCTCCGGAGCAGACGCCGATCTCTGTGTCAGTGGTCAGGGGCCTATCAACCCCGGACCGTCAGGCTCTAACCATGCCGTAGTGTGTGTAAACATCCTACACTCTCAGCTGTGAGCTTAAGGTGGCTGGGAGAGGGTTGTTTACTCCTTCTGCCATGGAAAACGTCAGCTGAAGAAGGAACGGTCTCTTCACCCAGCAGAGCGGACAGAATGCGGCCTCCCTAGTCAGCCAAGGCAGCCCCCCAGCGGAGAGCTGTTCCTCAGGCCCCCTGGGTTGCGCTTCTGTGGCTAAGTACAACCAGAACCAGATATGACACTGGATAGACATGGCCCTCAGTGACCAACTGTGAAAAGCTGGGCACTTGCCTACCGGTGCTCTCAATCCTGACATTGCCAATTCTAAAATTCCAGCCCAGGAAAAGCCCTGTTTCCCTTTCCCCTGCTCTGTCCCTCCAGAGCTGGTGGGCACCAAATAAGGAGAGTGCTGCCTATCTGGGAGATTGGGGGCCAGCCTGAGAGCTTGATGTTTGGGTAGCATCTTCCCAGTGCTCACAATTAGCACCGTCTGCAGATCACAGGCCTTGACAGCGTTTACTGATAAGCACTGCTGGTGCGTGGTTTTTAGTTACGGTAATTATTTGCCCATTTGCAACTCATCACGCGATGGGTGATTACTCTGTACTTCTGAAAATTGGCTGTATGTGTTGTGAAGCCTATGGAATCTGTTATTTTTAGTTTGATTTAGCACAACTGGTCTCTTCGAATTCCACTTTCCCTTGGCTTCAGATGTGGAGAGCTCAGCATTCAGCAGGCAACTGCACAGAGTCCGTTTGGGGGAAGAATGGAAATTCACTGTGGCGGCTGCTGAGTCAGTTCTTTTCCCCTTACCTGCCTCTCCTTCTACCCCACAGGAGGAGGTGCGCCAGTCCGTGACTCCTGCTGAGCCCGTCCAGTACTACTTCACGCTGGCTCAGCAGCCTGCCGCCGTCCAAGTCCAGGGGCAGCAGCAGGGCCAGCAGACCAGCAGCTCTGCGACCACCATCCAGCCTGGGCAGATCATCATTGCGCAGCCGCAGCAGGGCCAGGTCTGTGAGCGGCACGGAGTGTCCGCCAGCAAGCCCGCGCCACTTAGGTTTGGAACGGGGAAGGGCTGGCCTGGGCGGAGAGGCAGGCCAGTCATCAGAGGGCCCTGGAGCTGAAGCCTGGAAACTTGAGCTGCTCCCCACATCAGCCACCCAGGTGATGTGTGACCCTAAGCTCTCTGGGACCTGGTTTTCTCAGAGTCAAATGAGGAGAGTGCAGTGAATCAGACGCTCACCAGGATCCCCATGAGCTAAGGGAGAACATCTATATCGTTCCCCCGTGAAGAGTAGTGACATCCCCGTCGGAGGTATTGTGAGTGGACCCCACGTCTGCTTTCTGTGCCTACGCTGGAATTGGACTGTGTTAGACCTTTAAGGAAGAGATTAGGCATCGTTACCAGCTTGCATCCCTCTCCTCCCTTTCTCCCTGTCATTTCTCTGTTGCACCACAGTTGTGTCAAGGGACTTTCTCTTTTTACAGTAGTGATCAGAATAGTCTCTCTCCCCAGTGGTATTGTTGTGAAAGCAGTAACATCCATGTTTGTTGGGGATCATGAGAGGCTGTAGAGAACTCTGCTCTCTGAGCTCTGAATCCAATTCCTGGTCAAGCATTAATTTATTCATCAAACATTGACCCTATATCCTATGTGCTAGGGATAAAAGCATGAATAAAACTCCCTATTTTTAAGAATTTTCGCAATCTAGTAGGGTACAAATACTTAAAGATTATAATTCCACCACGTGGGAAGTGTAAGAAACACTTAGGGTTGTGTAAAGGGTGTTATGGGATCACATCAAAAGGGATATCTAGGGGGCGCCTGGGGGGCTCAGTCGGTTAAGCATCTGCCTTTGGCTCAGGTCATGATCCCAGTGTCCTGGGATCGAGTCACACATCAGGCTCCTTCTCCCTCTGCCTGCCACTCTCCCTGCTTGCTCAGTGTCGCGCGCTCTCTCTCTCTCTCTCTCTCTGACCAAAAAAAACCAATTAACAAAACGTGAGGGAAGTGGTAGAAGCGGATGTCAGAGAAGGTTCCCTGAAGGGAATAATACAAGTCTTAGAGGGAACAATGGCAACAAATCAGATAAAGAGGGGAAGGAGTGCTTTCCAGAAGAGAGCACAGCACAGGCAAAGGCTTGGAGGTGGGAAACTGCACAGGGAGCGGTGGGAGGGTACAGTCAGCATGGGGGGTATCTAGGCAAGTCTGAAAAGAGAGGCAGAGGACACGTCCCCGATAGCCTTGTATCTGCGGGTAAGGAGCTAGGTTTGCCTAGAAGAAAAAAATTGGGGCGGAGGTAGATTTAAATATTAATTAAGATTTTAGGATTTATTCCCTGTCTCACTTTTTAATCCATATCACAGAAGTTTTAGGGTTCTTTCTCTTTGCCAGACACTGTGCTAGGCAGGAGGGGTTCAAAGATAATCGATTGCAGCCCAGTCCCTGCTTCAGGGCGTTCACCGTACCGTGATGCCCAAGGGACCTTCTTTGGCTAATGCTTGTGCCTCTGGGGTGGTGAGAGCTTTCCCTGCCAAAGGCTTTATCCCTTTACGGAGGAAACTTCAAGGGAGTCCACCAGGCGCAGGCTCTGATTGGCTGAACATCCTAAGCGGCTCGTGGCTGTTGTGCTCTGACAGCAGGGCACACCATACGTGATTTGACAGCTGCCATGCTAACACAAGCCTTCATTTTCCTGAAATGATTTGGAAATACCTTGGAAATCCTCTTGGGAAAATTGAGTTGATAAAGTTCAGTGATGAGTTGGCAGTATGCTTTTTTTTTTTTTTTAGTCAGCAAGAATTTCATCTCTCCTCTTTGCCACCTCAGACTGGCTCAGCTTGGAGCTGATGAGGCTTGCAGGGATGAAGTTGGTCTCACCCAGTGTCTCCCAGCTGTTCTCTGTCCTGCTGGTTCAGGGTGGCCTTGTGCTGTGTCACCCCTCCTTGGACCTGTAGTAATGTCTGTTTCAAGCTGAGTTCAGATAACCTTTGTAGGACAGAATACTTATTAAAATTGGAAGGAAAGCATATTTTGGTAAAGTGAATCCTGTGTGTTGTCGTAAAATTGGAAACTTCTATTCCTGGAGGTTGGGGGAATAGGCTGAGTCGAGAATGCTGGTGTGAGGATGGGAGGGGTTTCCTGTTGTCCTCGCCTACCGCATGTGTTTCTACACAGATTCCTCTGTCCTCTTTCCTCCTGGCCTCCAGGTCATAGTATTTTCTCCTTGCCTAGTAATCCCGTGAGTGTCATCTGTAGTTCCTAGAACATGTCCCCTTCGCCTGTAACCTCAGATGCACAGGGGACCTGTGCGGTCAGGAACGTAAGAGCATCAGAAGAGCAGCATCAGTAGAAGCCCAGGAGCCACTGAGACTCACGTCGTCTTCTTACTGAAGTGATTCTGAATTCACAGTGGGGAGGCATCATACACAAATTGGGGCATTGGGGGTGTAGGTGTGGTTTAAAAGATTGCACCCTCCTTCCAGCACCATGACCACCACCCCCAACCCCCACCCCCATCACCATGCCCCGCTACTCCCCACTCCCTCCCACAGCAGATGAACAGTATGTTCTGGGCTCCCTGCTCTAGGTAGTCTGTAAAGGTCACACCTGAGGCTAAAGTTTTGAAATTTGAACAAGTGACTGACCAACCCTTTTGACAGTTCAAGTCTGCCATCGCTCAAAGGAGTAAGTTTCATGGAACTGCAGTCCATGAAGTGTGTATGAGAGACACAATCTGCCACGTCATGTACATTGGACAGAAATTTCTTAAATCTAGGGTTCCTGTTTTAGAGAGTTACAGTTCTTGCTTTGTTAAATTCTGGTGTTTAGGGGTAGCCTCAGTTAGCATCCAGGTCTTAGCGGTGTTTACCTCCCCTGTGGGAAGCCGTGCTTTGTCCAGAGCAGCCAGCTGGTCAGTGTGGGCTGGAGTCATTCTGCTGCTTGCGTGAAGCCAGCTGGCACTTCATTTCCTTCCAGTGTCTGGCATGCCTAGAAAGGGGTCCAAGGTCCTGAGCTTAGTAAATTTGTCCTGACCCCACTCTCCATTTAGTTCACTCTCCAAATTCACCTGCTCCAGACTTGACTTTGGCCATGTCTTAAGGGAACTATCACGGTTGCTTTGGATTCTTTGTACCATATGTGCCTGTCACTGAAGGGGCTTTGAGAAGCTACAGCATTTGAACCATAGAGATGTTTGGGGCCTGGCAAGATATTCTGTACTATGTGCCTAAAAATGTGTGTGGCTTTCTCCCATCTTTTATTTTGGAGAGTAACTTTAGCAGTGCTCTAAGGCCCAAAGGACTCTGAGTATTGTTAATTAGTGTTAAGATGAGCTTAGGTGTCCATGGAAGGGGTTTGCTCCTCAACTGCTCGTCGTTAACCCCTTGGTAAGCCTAAAGGCTCTGAGCTGGGGTTGAATCAGCTTTCTCATCACTCTTCTTTCTAGACCACGCCCGTGACCATGCAGGTGGGAGAAGGTCAGCAGGTGCAGATTGTTCAGGCTCAGCCCCAGGGTCAAGCCCAGCAGGCCCAGAGCAGCACTGGACAGACCATGCAGGTGATGCAACAGATCATCACGAACACAGGAGAGATCCAGCAGATTCCGGTAAGCCCTGCTCTGCCTCACATCTGCAAGGCACTGTGCTTCTGTTGTAATGGGAGTGCTTACAGGTCTTAAAGGCACACACAGAATATTGTGTCTACCCGTGCGCGTGCATGTGTGTGTGTACACATACATTTCTCTAAACTAATATCCCTGTTAACCCAGACCACGACTTGCTTCAACGTATACTCACTGCTTTCCTTTAATCCAGCTCAAGTTCGCCACTGTGGGGCAGCTCCTCTCGATTTCCCTGCACTCCACCTAAGCAGAGAATGCTCGTAACCACGATTCCATGCCAAGACCCAAAGGCCCTGTGAGGCAGTCCTGTCTTTTGATTAGCAGAGAATAAGAGGGAGGTGTACAGGGAAGGCCATAAATACACTTGTTGCATATTCATGAGTCAGTTCCCAGTGGAGCCTGCAGCAAAGTGTATTTTTGGCTTTCATTTAACTTATCCGTCCCTTCACTGTGGACTGCTGCTTCCTGTGTGCCTTGAGGGATTTCATTTCTTGGATTTGTTGGCTTTTTTACTTGTACTTGCTCTTTTGTTAAAAAAAAAAAAGTGTCCTGTCTTAACACTTGCCATCTATACATTGGTCATTTTGCCACCCAAAGATGTAGAAAGTGAGTGACATTGAGCAGTCTCTATTTCCTGCCCCTTGCCCTTCCTATCGTAAATGATATGTAGGCAGATAGAGAAACTCACTTGGACTTGGTTAACCACTTCCTCTTTGAAAAAAGCTGTTTTTGGAACTGTTCTTATTAAGTTGACAGAGTAATAGACCAAGAGAAAACTGAAGGAAAGTGTAGTGTGTGTGTATCTGTGTATCTTTCTGTCTCCCCTCCCACCTTCCCTTCCTTTCTCGGGCTTTTGGTGTACTCTTTCTCTGGTAGGGCGCTCTCTCTCTTTCTCTCTCTCTCTCTCTCTCTCTCTCTCTCTCTCTCTCACACACACACACACACACACACACACACACACACACACACACACCCACCCATCGGTGCCTTGCCCACTGTCTCAGCCACTAACCCCAAGACCTCTCTTGAATGGTTCTCAGTTTTACATGGGAAGGTGCCAGAACAAGTTCACTTAAGCCAGAGAAGAGTTCCCACTTTGTAGTAACTTTAATTCAGATCTTTTTAACTGTTCTGGGCACAGAACTATAGCACAGATTTGTTGCAGAATTTGCTGTACTCAGATACCTTCTGCAGGAGTCTGCATTTCTAAATTCCTTCAGAGTGCTCACCCCAACAGAGAGGACTTCATGAAGGAAACTTCGCTTCTCTTTTGAAAGCCCAAAGGGCAGGCTTTTTGGTCCTGAAGTTAACATCAGAAAGCTGCCAGGCTCCCCAGACCTGTCCTTGTGGTAGAGGACTGAAGGCAGAGCATCACCAGATGTCTCAACCTAAGTCTAAAAGAGGAGCTTCTTGCTTCTAAGAACTGCTTGGAACTATCTGGTGTACAACTTTTCAGTCACATCTGAATTTCTACAAAGAGCTCTTCCCAGCTTGGAAATGTAAAAATCCCTGTGGCTGTCAGTACACCTTCCTCATTCTTGGGACATGCTTTTCGTCTTTCATCCTCTGTTTCTTGACTGGAGTTCTGGTGACTCCTGGGACCAGCCACCATCAGTCCCAGCAGGTGAGGCTTCCCAAGCCTCTAACCCGGCTGCCTTCATCCCCAAAAGCAACTTAACGTTGTTGTCTGGAAGCCACATTATGGGACTTAGTGCGGGGGGCAGGGTGGCAGTCTGGGCCTGCATCACAACTTCCCAGCAGCTCTTGGCATATTCTCAGGAAGAAATGACCGCCCGTCACAATATCTTGCCCCATCTCCTGTGAACCAGATTCTTAACGAGTTTAGATTTTATGTCCCTCCATTTTGCCATAAGTGGACAGTTCTGGAATCTGGTCTACCAAGGACTTCCAAGAGCTATACTAACTACCAACTGTTAGTCTTTTCTTGGTAGCTCAAATCCTCTTTGAGGCCGAAGTTGCGGAGAAGCAGTGAGATTTAACACTGCTTGCAGGAGTGCAGCTTCATTTCTTAGCCTTTTCCTAATGGAAGTAAAATTCCCTGCAAGGGAATTAGCTCTTAAAGGCGAGGGGAAAACTTGCTCCAGGACAAAGAGGCATGACTTGTCTGTTCGCCTCAAGAAGCTTACCCTGGCAACAGCGGCAGGCTGGGCAGCCAGGAAGGGTGGTGCCTGGGCCCCCAGATGGAGAGAGACCAGCCTGTCCTCCTGGCACCACTTTCATCCCCCAAATCCCAAGTGGAAATGTCTGCAATGCTCTGCTGACTCTCCTCTGCTGAGCCATGGTTCCTCTCATGCAACCAACCGCCTTGGTCTCCATTCCTGCTCAAGGCCCTGAGACTTTCATGGTACACTGGAGCGTTAAGGGCCTGAGTTAAGGCTTTTAGTGCACAATTAAATGCAGCATGTGGTATTATTGTATTATCTGAGATTTAATCTTAAGCATGAGGGACTCTAAGGGCATTTTTGTAGCTTTGGTTTCCCATGATGGGGTTTTCTGTGAAAGGTTTATTGATTCAGCTTCCCCTTGGGAGGAGTTTGGCCAGAAGCTAGTGCTGAACACCAAGGATCCTAAAAGTCCCACAGACACCCATTGGTCCTGGCTCTTGGGGACTGAAATAGTGAAGCGGGCCAGCTTTTTTTTCCAAGATGTGCAGCATGGGGTTGGGCAGGACTAGGGCTAGGGTACGGAGTGACAGCCATCTGTTTTGGGTTCCTGGCAGATGCTGGAGCTCTTCTCAGTATTACATCAGCCAGCCTAGAACCGGGGTGGCAGAGTTTGGAGATAGAGGGGAGAGTGGCCCACACTTAAGGTACAAAGCATTCCAATCATGTCTGATAGTTTTTGGGAGAAAATCCTAAGATAAACTGAGCAGACGGCTAAGAGCCAGTGGATGTTGAGGGTGTGGCCATGCTGTTCCTCACGTATGTGACCAGATCCTCTGGGAATTTTCTCCAAAGTCCATTTAGGGAACATACCCTCTTTTGTGTTTTGTGCCTTGCCAGGTGGGGATGTTACGGCTTTCAGAATAGGTTTCTTTGGAAGGCTGCGGGGGGGGGGGGGGGGGGGGGGGGGGGGAACAGTCACCACCTCTGGTCATGGGAAGTTTGCCTGTTGAGGTTGCACTCAGTCTCCTGTGTCTGCTTGTCGGCCCTGCTCTAGGTGCAGCTGAATGCCGGCCAGCTGCAGTACATTCGCTTAGCCCAGCCTGTATCAGGCACCCAGGTCGTGCAGGGACAGATCCAGACACTTGCCACCAACGCTCAACAGGTATGTGCCCCAGAGATGCAGGGCTTGGGGAGGGGACCGTTCGGAGCTGGCTTCTGGCTGCAAAGGAGGGCTCAGCAATAGCTCCCTTGCCACTTCACCCTTCGTCAGGAGCCGCCTCCACACCCTGCACATCTGTTCACCCCAAAGGACACACGGGGTTTATTGGAGGATTGGATTCAAAGTGTGTCTCTTACTGTCTTGTTCTTGAGGGACAAAGAAATGCAAAGGAGGGGAAATCTCAGGGACATTTGAAGAAAGCCTGATGGATGTGTATGTGTGTGCATGTCTGACCAGAGCAGGCGTTCTGACAGCATGCCTCATCGTCAGGCTGAGTTTCCATCTTTAAAACCAAATAGCTGTTGTGTTCTGGCACTCCCGTGTCCTTTGGAAAGCTTGCGTGGATTTTACTTCCTCATGCACACCTAGCCAGAGACTGCCCCCTTCATCTCCTCTCATGCCCTGAGATATGGAAGACTGTTAGTGAGAGGTGCTGAGGGGGCAGCCCCCCTGGGCTTGGGGGTTGGGGGCCATGGGCATCATTTGCAGGGGATGGGGGATGCTGGTCAAGGGGAGGCATTGTTAATGGATTCTTCTACCTCAGACCCAAAAAAAGCAGCGATCGTTTAAGAGCTGGACCCGTCTGGCCCAGTTGCATTTCTGGTGATGTATCTATTGACAGTGGTGACAGAGCTGAGTTTGTAGAGCAGGTCTCCAAAGATTTCTCCAAAGGAAAACAGGAGGAATGAGCCAAAAGCAAGGCTTCGAAGTTCCATATAGTCTCTGGGATCATTTAAAGGGCCCATTCCAGACCCATTCCTTGGCTCACATAAGGTCCTGGGCTTTTCTCTAACTTCCTTAGGGTTGACTGGCATGGAGTCACATCTCCAGACTGGTCACATCCTTAGGTACCCCTCTTTTTAAAAAAAACAAAAACAAAAACAAAAACACAACAACAAAAAAAACCCTTAAGATTCTAACCTGGGATCCAAAAACTTTATGGCATGTGGGTGGGAGGAAATGAAGAGTTTTGGGTTCCTCCGAGGTCCGTTTGGGGACCAGAAACTAAAGCCAGAAAGTGGGGAGAGTCAGGTTTTCAGACAGGAGCAGGGGAGAAGCAAGGAGAGGGCGCCTGAGAGCAGTTGGAGTCTGCATTACAACAGATCTTATTTGTGACAGCCTGGCACATAGTAGGTACTTGATACGTGTTTGTTGAATGAATAGTATGTAAATGGAATTTAAAGGTAAATGAAACTTTCTTCTCAGCTCATGTGAAGGGCAGTCCTGCCGGCCACAGGGCACAGTTGACCTTCTCATCTGTGAAGAATACTTTCCATTTGTCTCAGGGTCATTCATTTATTCTGCAGACATTTCTTGAATACTTACTTTGCATTGGGGGCTGTAAAGACAAAACATAGAGTTTCTGCCCTCCAGCCACTCATAGACTGGTAGGAGGGGAAGGACCCAAAACAAGGCACAACAGTAAGAAACCCTCCTGAAGCCCTTTCACGCCGGTCCCCTCCTCCCGACAGCCTCATGGGTAAGCCTGAGGGTGGTGTTTGGCTGTCGTGAGCACACTCGAGAGGACAGCCTTACCTGGCAGGTTGGCTGTGATGGTTCCAGGAGGTGGTACACAGAGGACATCACTAGTCCAGTGCGTAGATACACGCACGCACCAAGCACGTTTCCGTCTTCTTCCTGGTCTGCCAGGCTGTGTCGAACAGCTGGTGCACTGTGATGCAGTTCCACGTGGCGACGCAGTTCTTTTCACATGTACTTAAAATCCCACGTGAGATTGTAAGTACGTGTGGTAAATGGTTTCCTTGCTCTGCCCCCTGCTTGGCCCACAGGGCTGCACGTGGCCTGTCTCGGAAAAAGTACTTCCTAGGTATGCCACAAGGGCTTCTGGGGCCAAGGCCACCTCCTTGCCAGGGTGTTTGCTATTCCAGTCAGGTAATCTAGGTGATACGGGTTTGGTTTGGAGCCCACCTTCCAAGAACGAAAGGGACCTCTCACCGCTCTGCCCCACATTTTGCAGTCTGCATTCACTGGCTAAAAGACTCTGGGGTTTTCTGCCTCAGCCGGAAACGTGGGGCCTTGCCATGTTAGCACCTAGGAGCTTGCAGTGAGGGTCGGACATTAAGAGAGGCGGTGGCGGAGGCCGTATGTAGTTCACTCTCTGGGGTCCTGTCCTCTGTGCGGTGCCAGCTCTGAGTAGCCTTCGGTAGTAGGGGAGCGGGGACCACCCTTGCTTTCCTGCTACTCCTTCAGCCCTGTTCTGTGCCAGGCCTCATTCTGGACACTCTGTGCATTGTCTCATGTGGTCTTCACCACCCTCTCCTGGTTGTGGGCTGCCAGAGGGGTGTACCAGGCCCCGCAGCTGACCTGCCTCCTCTGCCTTCTCGATTCCTGCAGATCACACAGACAGAGGTGCAGCAAGGGCAGCAGCAGTTCAGCCAGTTCACGGACGGACAGGTAGGACACCCAGGCTGGGCAGGGGCCGGGGGTGAGGGGTTGTCGGGGTAGCTGCTGAGATCTCTGGGTTTGGATGCTTAGGGCAACTGTCCCATTTTCTGTTGACGAGTGGGCAGGAATTGTTAAAGCAAGTACGGTCTTTAATTCGGAGTGCCAGTCCTTTAGATTTAGGCTTGTGGGAGCTGAAAACAATCTTACAGTCCCAATTCCCATTTTACAGATGAGTAAAAACTGAGTCCTAGAGATGAGAAGTGTCTTGTTCACTCAGCTCTTCATTGCAGAACCAGGATTAGAATACAGGTCTTCTGTTTCCCTTTCTAGGACTTGTTCTTTTTCTAAGCGAGGCTGCTTTTTAATAGCATGGATTAGTTGAAATGCAGAGAACATGTGACCTCTCGAGCTCTCTTGGTGCCTGGAATTCAGTAATTCTAAACTCCTGTGAGGAAGGAATCTTTCCCTTTCCCTCCGCCTTTTCCCTCATAACTAACTGTCCCAGAGACCCCTGAAATCCGTGACAGGATGACACGCCCAAGCCCATGTTCTCTGCTGCCCAGAAGGGAGAGGAGCTGGCATCAGGACCCACCTCTGGCCCCTGCCCCCTACCACGTGCTAGGCTCACATGCCAGGGCTCCTGTTAAGGGGGGGGTCTTTGCCTGTGGGCTTTTTGGGGGGACACCTGAGAAATCAAGTGTCCTTTTGGCTCTGTCCTTCCATAGTGGCTATGTGAGCTGCTTCTCAGTGCCTCACAGGTCTTGGCTCAGTAAGTGTTTAAACCCAGGCCCCCTCCTCAGCAGCGCCCATGTAGGAAATGCAGGTTCAGTGTAGCCTCAGCCTGAGCCAGATACTCTGAGGAAAGGAGGAGGAGGGGGGTCATCCTACTGCCCCTGCTAGTGAGGAGTACCAAGAGTTGGGGAAATGCGGACTTCCAACCTGCTGGTACAGTGGTTCGAATTGCTTGTGTTTGTCACAGAGGAACAGCGTGCAGCAAGCTCGAGGCTCTGAGCTAACGGGAGAGGCAGAGCCCAGAGAAGTGAAAGCCACAGGAAATGCAACTCCCTGCACCTCTTCCCCGCCCACCACACACCCCCCCTCACACCAGGCCGGAGCCTCCTGTGTCTGCTGCTCCCAGCCCCAGCAGAGCTCCACATCCCCTCCTCCCTCCGATGCCTTACAGTGGGTGGTGGTTGAGGTATCTGGGGCCCCCAGCCAACTCGAGGCCCCTAGGGAGCTGCATGCCCCTCTCCCAGGGGTGACCTCACTCTCTCCTCTCCACCCCTCGCAGCAGCTCTACCAGATCCAGCAAGTCACCATGCCTGCCGGCCAGGACCTCGCCCAGCCCATGTTCATCCAGTCAGCCAACCAGCCCTCCGACGGGCAGGCCCCCCAGGTGACCGGCGACTGAGGGCCTGAGCTGGCGAGGCCAAGGACACCCAACACAATTTTTGCCATACAGCCCCGGGCGATGGGCACAGCCTCCCTCCCCAGAGGACCCGGCCGACCTCCGCGCCTCCTGCAGGGCTAGGACACTGGTGCACTACACCCCACGCCTGGGGGCCGAGAGTCTCCAACAGAAAGATGCAATATTTTTTATTTCCCTTTTTCCATTTTTTCTCCAAGGAATCAATATTTCAGTATGTTGAGCTGTGTGTCCAATGCTATGAAATGAAAATATTAAATAACATATTTATGGCATTTTCTTGAAGAGTGTGGTTGAAGAAATACTTCTTTTGTTTTCCTTTTTTTTTTTTTTTTTTTTATTCTTACCGCCACTTCTTTTCAGGAGCAAATCTCCTCAGGAGGGTACGTTACCTCCTGACTCTTGGAACAGCTGCTGCCCCCAGGATTTGCCACCTCGTTCTGCCCTCAGATTGAGTTAGGTGACCGCGTAGCTTCCTGTTCACTAGTGGTCCTCTCCCGCGACCCTGCGTTTCACCCAGAGCTCTGTGTGTTTGCACCCAGAGGCCATGGAAACATTCCTTGCATTTAAGAGATGAACTCATTCGCCATGGAGAGTGGATGGTTTCATTTCCAAACCCTTCTCTCCCAGGGACCCAAGGAGACTAGAACTTTGTGCATTTGCCTGCCCCCACCCCCATTTTTTATTTTTAAAATGCATTAAAAATTGTGCTAGTCTCCTTTGCTGCATGGACTTCAAACTGCATGAAATGCAATAAATCTCATTTTAGATAATTTAGAGTCTGGGTTTCTGTGTCTGGGGGCATTCACGGGACCACTTTGGGAAGCTTGGGAAGGTTTGTTTGCCCTCAGGTTGGGTGTCTATGAAGGAGGGGGACTCTTGTGAGGAGGGGACTTCAAAGCGAAGTGAAGTTATGCTACATCTGATTCAAATGGAGGTCTTCAGCTGACTTTGAAGATGAACTACATCAGAATCTATTTGCTGCTCAGAGGTGGCTGCCTGCCTTACTTAGACTACCGCAGGTGGGCCAGATTCAGCTGTGTCCTGCTGGCTTGTTGAGGGTCAAGAGAGCATCTCTCACGGAAGAAACTGTCGCTGTCCTTCAGACAAGTCCCTCCGCTTCTGTGACACGGACTGGTATCCCGAGCTGCCTCCTGTGGTCATGCCCACTCCAGAGGCATGGTCTCTGGCACGGTGGGCAGCCCAAGCTCCTTGTCAGCCAGCAGCAGGCCAGAAGGCTTCTAGAGCCGGGGCCCACTTCCTAGTCATTGAAGCAGGAAGAACAGAGCATTCCATTTCTTGATTGGCTTTCATAGGCCATGGAGGCCAGCAGTGAGCCACCTTCCTAACCTTCGCCATGCCATCCTTCAACCGGGATGAGGCCTGTTGTCATGGGAAGATCAGAGAACTGAGTGCCAGGAAAAAGTAGGTTATTAATTTCTTCTGATGGTAATGTGCCATAAAACCTTGGCACTCCCATCAGGGAAATCCAAATCAAAACCTCAATGAGATACCACCTCACACCAGTCAGAATGGCTAAAATTAACAAGTCAGGGAACGACAGATGTTGGCAGGGATGTGGAGAAAGGGGAACCCTCCTACACTGTTGGTGGGAATGCAAGCTGGTGCAACCACTCTGGAAAACAGTATGGAGGTTCCTCAAACAGTTGAAATTAAAGCTACCATTCGATCCAGCAATTGCACTACTGGGTATTTACCACAAAGATACAAATGTAGGGACCCGAAGGGGTACGTGCACCCCAATGTTTATAGCAGCAATGTCCACAATAGCCAAACTGTGGAAAGAGCCAAGATGTCCATCGAGAGATGAATGGATAAAGAAGATGTGGTATATATACACAATGGAATATTATGCAGCCATCAAAAGGAATGAGATCTTGCCATTTGCAACGACGTGGATGGAACTGGAGGGTGTTATGCTTAGTGAAATAAGTCAATCAGAGAAAGACATGTATCATATGACCTCACTGATATGAGGAATTCTTAATCTCAGGAACAAACTGAGTGTTACTGGAGTGGTTGGGGGTGGGAGGGATGGGGTGGCTGGGTGATAGACATTGGGGAGGGTATGTGCTACGGTGAGTGCTGTGAATTGTGCAAGACTGCTGAATCACAGATCTGTACTTCTGAAACAACGCAACATATTTTAAGAAAAAAGAAAAGATAGCAGGAGAGGAAGAATGAAGGGGAGTAAGTCAGAGGGGAGGTGAACCATGAGAGACGATGGACTCTGAAAAACAAACTGAGGGTTCTAGAGGGGAGGAGGGTAGGGGGATGGGTTAGCCTGGTGATGGGTATTAAAGAGGGCACATTCTGCATGGAGCACTGGGTGTTATGAACAAACAATGAATCATGGAACACTACATCAAAAACTAATGTTGTAATATATGGTGATTAACATAACAATAAAAAATTAAAAAAAAACACACCTTGGCACTCCCTTCTCTTTGGACTATCTTAAGGGGTGCGGGGATAGGGAAGGGGCTTTGGTACTAGGTGATTGCAAGTCTCACCCTGATAACCTGGTGATTCTCCCACCAAATGCCCCCCACTGTCAGCCATGGTAAGTACTTGGACATCCATCATCTACTAATTTTCAGTCATTTACCTAAGTGTACCTTTCTTCATTCCACAAGAAAAATTAAGATGGCTTGCATTGAAAATATACACAATGAAACAATAAAATATGACAAATTAGAATTAGGAAAAATATAATTGAGTAGGAAATCGGGATCATAAAAAGCAAGAACACAAACATTCTGGCCATAATACAAACCTACATAGTTGTTAGAATTCTATTTCACATTTGACCCTGGGCTTCCTGGCCGCCAAAGCAAAGAGAAAGATGAGACCAGGTAGAGATTCATACTATACATTCTCTTGCAAAAAGCAAAGATTTTCTTAGTTTTGAGGTTTGGGATACATGGTGTCCCTCCGGTGATACCTTGGGAGGAGAAGCAGGTGGTACTCTGATAAGAAGTCAGTGGGTGGGTCTGCCCCACAGGCTTCTTCCTGACTCCCAAGTTTAGTGCCCACCCCCCTCCTGTATCCAGTTCTCTTCGTTCTCGCTCCAGACTTTTCTCTGAAGGGGATCATCTGGCCTTTCCCACTGTCCTGTGGGAAGTCTCAGACATGCAGATAACTCCTGAAAGCCCAGCCCCACGGGGGAGAGAGGCAAGCTCGGGGGACCCTGGCCTCAGGAAAGGCAGCAGCTCGGCTCTTTCATTTCCTGGCTGAGCCCCCACGTTGAGCCCACAGCACTGCCCCACTTTGCTGCTCTTCAACTCGTTCCTGAAAACCCAAGTAGTTGGATTTTCACAGCAGTCAGTGGGGCCCCGTTTCCCACGGACGTCCATTCTTATTTTGGAGATGTTTCGATCAGTTGTGATTGGCAAGCAGCTTTCTGACTGAGCACGTTCCCTTTAAATTTCCCCGCCAGCAGGGCCCATCTGGGTGTAAACAAACACTTTAGTGCAGCCCAAGAGAGCCCCTATCTAATCCCCAGCACGATCCCCTTACATCCGGAGCATGCTTTCAACATTTTTCCTAGCACTTTTCGGCATCCATCCTCCCAATGATCTTCAGGTGACCCTGCAGGGGAGACAGGAAGAGGGATCATGATCCTGTGTTACAGATGGAGACATGGGAGGCCCAGCAAAGTGCAGGGACTTGCCCAAGGTCACACCATGAATTGGGGTGGAGCTGAAGCCAAAATACAGGTCTCCTGACCCCTTGTGCATACAGAGTGGCTTTCCAGCCGAAGGTGGTGGCCGTGGTGGTGGTGGTGGTGGTGGTGGGTGTAAGAACAAGGCTTTACTAAATGTGAGCTGTCTCCTTTTATTCTACCTCCCCCAAACCATTGGCCCAGGCTTGAGTATATGCGGAATAAATAAAGCAATTTGATCTGGTGTGTGGACAGCTGGTGGTTGGGATAATTGATGCCTGAGACTGGAGGCCCCTGGGATTAGGAACAGACCACCTGGCCAGCCTCCTTGCTACTCCGTTCTGCTGAGGCCACAAGGGGGCAGCATGCAGCATTTCCCCAAGCCTCAGGGAGGTGCCCTGTCCAACACTTACCCCAACTTGAGACAATTCTAGGAACTACCAGGGTCCTAGGTCCTGAACCCCCTCTTCCGTAAGCCCCTTAACTTTTGAAGCCAGGGGAATCCCTGGGGCCACTGAGGGCTGGAAGCACTATCCAAGTATTACATTAGGATAGGTTCTCAAATTTTATTTATTTTTTAAGTAATCTTTATACTCAACATGGGGCTCGAACTCATGACCCCGAGATTAAGAGTCACATGCTCCACCGACTGAGCCAGCCAGGCACCCCGGTTCTCAGATTTTATAAGGACTTTCTGACAGCCCAAATTCATTCAAGGCCCTTCTTAACCCCTCAGCTTTATGTCTTTCCACTCTCCTCTCTCCTGCACTCTTTGCACACTCGGTTACTCACTGGTCCCTGAGCTCACCTCCTTGTTTTCAGAATGTACTGGCCCCATTGCCTGGAATGTCCTTTTATTTCTGTTCCACTTACTGATCTATACATCCATCAAGGCCCCATTTAAATGGCCCTTGCCGAGAAACTTCTAACTCCTGGGGCAGGGTCTACAAAGACCTCTTCCATGCTTCTACAGCAATGTCTACAGCCTCGATTATTTGTGCTCGTATCCATAGTCACTCAGCAAATATTTCTTTGGCACTTCCTGTGTGTCAGAAATTGTTTGGAACGTTGTAAAAACAGCTAAAAATTAGCCGGATGAAGTTTGGGCTATCGTGGAGCTTATATTGGGTTGGGGGCTGGGAGAGAGGGTGAATGGGAATGGGAGAGAGAGAGACAATAAACACAAGACAGTTAGGCTCTGAGGAAACCCCCTATCACTCTGTTAGAATTTTCTGGGTTTGGCTCTCTTCCTCACAGATGGTCCTCCTCTAGTCCAGAGTCTTCTCTGCACCTCCACAGCCCAGCACAGGGCCCGGCACCAGGAGGATGGCAGTGACTGATGAAGAGTGAATGAACAGATGAACCATGAGAGACTATGGACTCTGAGAAATAAACTGGGGGTTCTAGAGGGGAGGGGGGTGGGAGGATGGGTTAGCCTGGTGATGGGTATTAAAGAGGGCACGTTCTGTATGGGAAAAAAAAAAAAGAAAGAGTGAATGAACATAAACCCTTCCCCGAAGACAGGGCTTCCAAACCTGTGCCCATTCCCACTGCTACTCGTTTGCTCTTGCTATTGTTTTTTTTTCTTGTTAATTTTTTTTTTTTTATTGAGCAGTGATAATATGCTAGGCAGGCGTATCAGATGAAGATTATTCTTTTAAGAAATTTCTGTGTAGGAGGGGTGCCTGGGTGGCACAGTCGGTTAAGCAGCCGGCTCTTGGTTTTGGCTCAGGTCGTGATCTCAGGGTCGTGAGATGGAGCCCCGCGTTGGGCTCCACGCTCAGCACGGAGTCTGCTAGAGATTCTCTCTCCTTCTCCCTCTGCCCCTACTGCTCATGCTCGCTCACTCTCTCTAAAATAAATAAATCTTTACAAAAAATTTCTGTGTAGGAAAATATATTTAAGGTTGATACCTGATGGATGATCTCATTTCATCTTCACATCCTCATAAGGTAGGTATTCTCGTTTTCTAAGTGAGAAACTGAGTCTCAGAGAGGTTAAGAAATTACCCAAGGGCACCAGCTGGTTGAGTGGAGCCAGGAGCTTCATGAAACCTCCTGTCCCAGCCAGCTCAGCCCCCCTGGTCACTTCCCCTGTGTCCAGTGATTCTTTTCCTAGAGAGAATGAGAGCCCCCTCCCCAGGTAGGGACTTAGCTTTTGTCTCACTGCTCCAACCATCCATACAGGCCTCGGTAAGGTGGCATCTGACCTCCTAGGAGGAGGGGGCCCTAGAGTAGAGGTCAAGTGCCCATTCGCATGAGCAAGTTGGGTGTGGCCTCCCCAAGGCCTCTGAGCTGGGCTGGCAGTGTTACTCCCTGGCTTTGGTGCTGGGCCACTCTCATGGCCTAGGAAGAGGGGATGGGAGGACAGTAAGGCTGGAGCCCAGGAGGGGAGAACCTAAGCTGGGTCCCAGCCGGGCCAGGCTGGACTGGGTTCCTCTGGCTGGCTGGCTGTTGCTGAGGAGCAGTCCCAAATAGCCTGGCCTCCTGCTGCAGCCTGGAGCCCCATCGCCTCTCCAGCTCCCCAAACCTCCCCCAAGCCCCTGTGCCTCTTTCTTTCAAGTGAAGTTCTGAGACAGAAGTTTCTAAGATCTTGTATGTGTCAAAATGTCTTGATTTTGCCATTTATTTGAATGATGGTTTGGCAATGTATGGAATTCCAGGTTCAGAATTATTTGCCCTCAGCACTCTGAAGATTCTATTCCATTGTCTTTTTTGGCATCTGTTGTTGCTGATGAGATGCTTACTGTCAATTCAATTATTGGACCTTTGTAGATAAGCTATCTTTCTCTCTCTGGTGGCTTTTAGAATTTCCTTTTTATTCTTGATATTCTACACTTTGGCTAAAAGGTGTCTAGGTGTAATTTTGTTTTGTTTTTAAAGATATCTTACTCGGCAGTCTGAGCCTTTTCAATCTAGAAATTCACGTCCTATTTCTGGAAAGATCTTACTCTTTCCAGTAACTTTTTCTGGAACTAACATATGCTGGGGTTTCTCATTCAATCTTCGATGTCTCTTTTCTTTCATATGTTCAGTCTCTTTATTGTTCTGTGCTTTGTTCTGGAGGATTTCCTTAGTTCTAGTTTCTAATTCACTAATTCTCTCTTCAGCTGCATTTATTCTACTAATCCATCTATTGATTTCTTTTTTTTTTAAAGATTTTATTTATTTATTTGACAGAGAGATAGAAAGAGCCAGAGAGCACAAGTGGGGGGAATGTCAGAAGAAGAAGGAGAAGCAGGTTCCCCATTGAGCAGGGGAGCCTGATGAGGGGCTTGATTCCAGGACCTTGGGATCATGGCCTGAGCCAAAGGCAGACACTTAACTGACTGAGCCACACAGGCATCCCTATTGATCTCTTCTTTAATGTCAGTGACTTTAGTTTTAATTTCTAGAATTTCTAGATAGTTCTGTTCATATCTGCTATGTGGTTTGATATCTTTTTGCTCTTGTTTTATAGATGCTATTCCTTCCTTTATCTTTTTGAAGATTTTAACCATATTAAACTTCCTTTCAGATTGCTCCATTATCTCTAGGTCTTTAAGTATGAATTCTCCCATGAGAGAGGTGCCTCTTAATATATTGTACTTACTTTTTCTTATATGTTGTGAAGTTTATCCCTGAGATAGTTATTTTCAGCACATTTTCCTGACTACCTTGAGTGTAGAGGCCACCCTAAGGGATGATTTTTCAGTTGAATCTGCCCAAGCCATGTGGATGTGCACCAGTCCCAAACTAGTTCTTCTTTGGGATTTTTCTACCCAAAGCCAAGACCAGGAGGCTAGCAGGTAGAGATATTTTAGTCCTGCTTATGGCAGGCAGCACTTCCCAGACCCAGCATTAGCCAGGGAGCCTGCTGTAGCCCCTACCACTGGTGGGGTTTGCAACTATACCTTCCATCCTGCTGAATGCCTCCTCAAAGGTACAGCTTCCACTCCTACTCCCCACCAGAATTCCCTGTCATTTCTGGCCCTTAGAGATTTCTCATTCTCACTTTTGAGTTTGGATATGTATTTTTAAAAGTTACCCAATCTTTCAGTGAAGTTATCTAGTATTTCAGGAAAGAGGGACTTTAATATGTGTTCAATCAAGTTCGACCTGGAAGTTACACTCTCTGGGCCTCCCACCCCGGTCATTGAGTCCCCGGTCTCCCTGCTGAGCCCCCATTCTCCTCTCTGGACCCCTAGCTCCCTTACTAGGTCTTATCCCTTTTCTGAACCACCTTCTCTGCCCCTCGATCTGCAGTCCCTCCCACTAACATCATCATCTCCTCTGAGCCCTCGTCCAAGCTTCCCCCAACAATGGAGCAGGGATCAGGGAGGCTTTCTTCCACTGCACTTCAGCAACTCAGAAATGTCCTTCCTCCTAATTTTCCAACCAAGTCTGCTGTCCCAGCTGCTCTCACTGAGAACATGGAGCCGACCAGCACACCTGCAATAGTAGGAGCACCTTCTGCATGGTCTTCCAGGGGTTGGGGGTCAAAGAAGAAGAATCCTGAAGGCAGAGGAGTAGCTGCAAGAGAAGGGTTGGTTTTGACTTTCAATTCCACACCCCCTTCTCCCTTAGTGTCTCCTCTTTGTGGGCCCCCCTCCAGCCCTGAGGATCAATGGGGGTTCACTTTCGCTGAGCTCAGCGACACCACTCCCTCCCCACTTCCTGTGCCTCTGAGCTCCCTGGCCCAGAAGACCTGCTTGTCTGGGCTGGCGACAGCTCAGTGGCACCCAGAGATCTTGGGGGATAGAAACTCCTCTGGCCCCTCCAGGACCTCCCACCTGCCAGGTGGGCCTACTGGCCTCACTAGGGAACAGAAGCAGGCCTGATCCTTCTCTCATACTTCCTCCTCCTGCTTACAGTGGAGTGGAGCCCCAGAGGGAAATCATGCACGTGATGCCACCACCCCAGGAGCACCGTGTACTCCAAACACCTCCTCCTAGGAAGCCCTTCCAGATTGAGAAGAGCTGCTAGGACTACGGACTTCCCACAGCATCTCCCCTGTCCACCCGCACCACCCACATACCTGAAGAGCAGTAAGATGAATGGTTCACGTGTGTAGAGCTCCCTGCACGATCATGACTTTTTTATGCATTCAGTCTTCCCGATAGCTGGGGAAGGTGGGGCGGAGGTGGAGTGACTTGCCCAAGGTCGCCAGCTAGTCCAGAGGAAGAGCCAGGAAGCCCATCCATGACTCGTGTTTCATTGTTCTTTCTGCCCCTGGCACTGCCACCTTCCCCGGGTGCTGATGCCTCTAATTCCACCCTTCCTGAGCCCTCTCCTGCAGAGCCCCAGCCTCTGCAGCATGCCCAGGCTAAGGCCTTGGCCAGACTGTTTCCTATCAGGCCAAACTGGACCCTCTGGCTTAGCATTCAAGGCCCCAGGTGTCCCCCTTGCCAAGCTTACCCTTCCTTCCCCTTGCTCTATAACTTCCTCCCCACCCCCACCCCCCACCTACACACACACACACACACACACACACACACACACACACACACACACACTACAGCACAGGGGTAGAGAGCTAGATTAGGCAAGTCTCTTCACCGACCCTCAGTCTTCTTGTCTGTGAAATGGGGATGTAAGTAGCACTACATCACAAGGTGGTTGGGGGTGCTGATATAAGACAATGCAGGTAAAGCATTGTCCCCCCAAAGTCCCCTCAGCCCCCCGGCCCTGATCCCAGGATCCCAGTGCCCAAGCCTTAGCATTTAGTCCGAACCTCAGCCCCAGGGCTGCAGGCATTACTGACTGCACTTCTCTGCACCTCCCCAAGTCCTCCATACCCCTGTCCCCTTCTTCGGACATTGCCAGTGGAGACTCTTCCCTCGTCTGACCTCTACCAGCCCTCGGAGCTGTAAGAAAACCCAGGGGGTTTCTGGGATGTAGAGAGGGAAGCGTAGGAGGTCTGGTGGGTGGAAACTTGACCCCCCTCCTCAACCCCAATTCAAGCAGAGCACTGCTGTTTTAATGCTTTTTACATGTTGAGGTGCTACTTCACGATTCCATTGCTAATAAAGTCTGAAAACCATTGCCTTAAAACCCCCATCCCACTCCAAGAAAGGAATCTGCACCTTTGGTTGACTTGAGGTCACACTGGTGGCTGTTAACAATCAATGACAGGCTTGAGCCTGGCCCTGGGACCCAGGTCCCAGCCACTTCTAGACCTGAACCCTTACAGACCTGGGAGTCTCCACCCTTGGCAGGAGAGAGTCCTAGAGAACGGGACTGGGCCATCTACAGTTCCCCTCAGCCCCCGGCCCTGGTCCCAGGATCCCAGTGCACAGTAGGTAGGTGCCAGCCAGCAGGGAGGACAGGTCACAGTTCTGGGGTTACCCACAGGCTGTGTATCCTTCAGTGATTCCCTGTACCTCTCTGAGTCTCAGCTTCCACACATGCGAATGGCTGCTCTCTGTCCCAGACGGGGCAGGGCCTGGCACCCAGTTGGTGCCCCGCAAATGGGAGCTCTCCCTCCCCACCCTTCCTCTCAATCAATACTTGCTCCATTGATGGATGATGGTGACAGTGATGAACTACAGGAGATCCTGGAGCCCTGCCCCCTTCTTCTTGTACAGATGGAGAAACTGAAGCCCAGAGTGGGGAAGGGGCCTGCCCGGGTGGCACAGTGAGTCTGGGCAGAGTGGAGCCAATTCTGGCAATGTCACCAGGGAGAGATTCAGGGGCTGGGGGTGGGGGTGGGAAAGAAGCTGCTGAGGGTGGGGTGCAGGGAACAGGTGGGAGAGAGGGAGCAAGGGGGGGAGGGGGTAAACCACAGCCACCCCCCCCACCCCTGCAGCAAGGAGGCAGACTGAGAGAGCCTGAGACAGCTGTTTGCTCAGAAAAGTGTCTTAGTCACTAAAGGCTGCAGTGGGGAAAGTCCATCCTCCCAGTCATGTCCTGGGAATCCGGGTGGGGGCGGGAAGGCCGCCGGGTGACCCTCACAGGGGCCACCTGTCCTCTTTGAACCAGACTTTCTCCTCTGCTTCCTCCAGTCCCCATGTGTGTGTGTGCATGTACACCCCCCCCAAATAAACTGCTTATGGCCTCCGAGGACCGTCTTCTCCTTTCCCCTCACCCCTTAAGAAGAGTTCCATGTCTTTCCACTTTAAAAAGGAGTGGGGCTGTCCCTCCACTCATTAGACACACACCTGCAGAAGAAACAGGCCTCTGTGTCCTATGAAAGTCCTTCCTGAGATCTAACTTCCATCCCTCTAGCTGCAACCATGGTCTCCTTCCTTTTCCTGCTACCTGTGAGGGGGGTAATCTGGAGCTGGAGTTGGGAAAGATGAGGTGGGGCCCTCTCCCGGCAGTGAGGGCTCCTCACAAAGAAAGGAAGAGACTTTTTCAGTCCCCCAAATGGGAAGAGAATTGTGGGGTCCAGAGGTGATGCTAAACGTAAGGATCAGATTTCCAGGAACAGACCCAATTTCAGATATTCTGGGTGTTGGTAAGGGCAGTCTGCGCTCAAGTGGAGTTTCTGCCACAGAAGGGCCTCAAAAAGACCCCAAGGAAGACTCCCAAATCCCTTACAACTGCTTTTCTTTCCACCTACCGTTCAAGTTCCCAGACCTTAGTCCCACCCTCCAGGACCCCTGATTGATGAAGCCTAGACAGACAGTCCCATAGAGTCGGGTAGGGCGGTGCCACGGCTAGGGGCTGCTGGTTTTAGCCCACAGGGAGAGGATGGGTTAACCCAGTCCAGGCATTGCATCTGTAGCTGGACCCTGGGGTCCAGAAACCTGCCCCAGCTACAGTGAGGTCGGGGCATAACCTGCCCAGAGGCATCAGGCTCTGGCCCTGGGCACACGTGGAGCCTAGAGCGGCAGGAAAGATTCAGGTCAGACCCCAGAAGGCACCCCTTGTTATGCAGAGGGAAAAGGGTCACTGTCGGGGTCGGGGTGTGGGCCGGCTGCCAAGCTCAGCTTGGGGACCCCTCAGGTCCCTGCAACCCCCTCCCCGCCGCCTGCAGATCTGCCTCCCTCCCTCCCCCCCCCACTGGGCGCTCAGCAGATCAATGCTGCCTTTGCTGACAGCTGAGAATCGAGCTCGCCTTCCCGCCCCCTGCCCCGCCCCTCCCGCTCGGCTCCGGCCCCCGAGAGACTCCCGGAGGAACGAGAAGAGTTTGCTGCGGAAGCCTTCACCCTGGGGCAGGGCCTGCGGGGGGAGCGGCTGGTGTGGCCGAAGCTTCTGTCAGTGGAAGAGGGAAGGAGGATCGGGAAACCCAAATGACCGCTCTGTGCAGAGCCGAGAGGGCTAAGGGGAACGAAAGGGCTGCCCCCTACTGCTAGGGAGAGGAGGTCAGGCACCAAGAACTTTCCAGCTGGAGAGGCAGTGCGTGGGAAAGAGTCTCCGGTTTTGGGGTGGGATTCTGCGGGCCTCTGGGGAGAAGTCGTCCAGCCCGCCGCGCGGGTTCAGAGCTCACCTCCCAACACGCACGTGCCCTGACCCTGACCCTGGAGGCAAGGGAGCGGTTCAGACTGGGTTGGCGGGGCGCAGTCCCCTCACTCGGAGGAGACTCTTCTTTGGGGCGGCGTGGTCAGCCTGGGGGGCTCGTCCCCCAACCGGAAGAAGGCAAGTTCCGACGTGGGGGTGGGGGGGAGGAAGAGCGGACACACCCGGGGTCCACTGTGCAACACACTGTGACACAGCTCGGCAGCGCTTGGACAGCAGGCCTTTCAGGTAGGAGCTGCTCACCGAGCCACACGCGGCACCCGCACACTTTTACACATGCCGCCCGGCGCACTAAGGGCACGACCCGACGACGGGGCACGCCTCCTCGCTAACACCACCACCACCACCCAGCGGGGCCTGGACCGTGCACACTCATCTTCACACCTATCCACACAGTGCCCACGCCACGCACCTGCACGGACCCTATCCCGTCCCCGCGCGCACCCACAGCCACCCGCGCTGCACGCACGGGGCACGCACTTCTGCAGCCACTCACACCTAAACTCCATGGGACGCCGAGTCCGGTCCACGGCCGCGGCCCCCACTCCCCACCCCACGCCCCACTTTCCGCAACCCCACGCGAGGCGTCCCACCCCAGCCCGGCCTTCGGGTCCCGGCTGCCCCTCGCAGCAGTGCACGCCACTTGCACGCGGCCAGCCCCCGGGGGCCGCCGCCACGCGGTCGGGTCCCGGCACCGAGTCGGCGGCCCGCGCGGCCGGTGCGCCCAGCCCCGCCGCCGGCTCCGCGCGCCCCCCTCCGCCTCGCCGCGCCCGCCCGCTCGCTCCCTCCCGATTTGGGAAGGCGGCCGCCGGGCGGGCGGGGGCGGCGGGGGAGGGGCGGGGCGGGGGAGGATGACATGTGAGCGGCGCGCCTGAGGCAGGTGGAAAGGCGAGCGGCATGGAGCGCGTAATAAGAGAGTTGGAGTCGGAAAGAGCCGCCCCAGTCGCCGGGGAAGCGGGCGGTCAGTGCGGGCTCCGGCGGCCCCCAGGCTCCGCGCGCCCGCCCCCGGCCCCCGCGCCACCCCGGCCCGGCCCCTAGCCCCCCGCCGCCCGCGCCCGCCCCGGGCCACCCCCGCCGGGCCC
>NW_027397080.1:4980339-5300493 GCF_003265705.2 Callorhinus ursinus | reverse complement strand
CCCCCCCGCGCCGCCTCGGCCTGGCCCCCCCGCCTGGGGACGCCCCCCGCGCCGAGCTGGTGGCGCTCACGGCAGTGCAGAGCGAGCGGGGCGAGGCGGGCGGGGGCGGCTCCCCGCGCCGCCTCGGCCTCCTGGGCAGCCCCCTACCGCCGGGCGCGCCCCTCCCTGGGCCGGGCTCGGGCTCGGGCTCCGCCTGCGGCCAGCGCTCCTCTGCCGCGCACAAGCGCTACCGCCGCCTGCAGAACTGGGTCTACAACGTGCTGGAGCGACCCCGCGGCTGGGCCTTCGTCTACCACGTCTTCATGTGAGTTTGCGACCCCGCGCCCCCCGTCGCGCCCCCGCGCTCCCGCCCGGTGCCGCCCCTGCCCTAGCCTTGGCTCCCCCGGGGCCCGCGGGCCGCCCTGGCTCCGCCCCCTGCCCCCCATTCCCACGGCCGACCCTCCTCTCGGTCACCCTCAGGCCTGAGCCCCATTTCTTGTCCCCCAGCCTGACCTTAACCCTGATCCCCAGGTCCTGACCCCTGCTTGACCTCGCTTCTGACCTCCCCACCTCAACTGTTTTCATCCTGATCTCCAACCCCTGCTCCTCTGTCCCAGGTACTCCCCACATCCAGTTTCTTGTCCCCCATCCTCCTGCAGTCCGGAGCCACTACAGTGGGGTCCCCTTTCCTCTTCCCTGCCCCCGTCTCCTTGTGCCCCAGACACAAAGGGGACCCACTGGCCCCCACACAGTTTCTGTTACCAGCTCCCCAACTTTGTTGCCACAGTGGGCTCCCACCTGGGCTCCCCTTGGAGATGGCCCTCTACAGGGATGGCCTCCACCGCAGTCCGGGTTGGCCCCCCATTGTAGGGGCTCGGGGGTCCCAGTGAGCCACCTGAGCCCTGACACTCGTGTGTGTGCCCTGTGTCTGCCTTCACCCAGCCTCCCCTCCATCCTGCACCCGCCAGTGGCAGCAGCAGCGGGTGGCCCTGCCTGCCCCGGTGGCTGGGCCCGCTAGCCTGCCCAGCCCTCTGACTGTGGCACCAGGCCTGGCTCCGGGCACCCTGGGGAAAAAGAGACGAGAGCAGTCGGTTTGGAAATACTGACGCTGCGGGCCCCGTCCTCCCCCTTGCCAGGCTCCTGCAACTTTCAAAAACACTGACCCCTCTTGGATGTAAAGAGTGAATTTTGGCAGCCTAGAGCTCAGTCTTGGGGGACGGCCTGGCCCCGCCGGGAACATGAGAGGCCCCGCGGATATCAGTTGAAGGGCTGGGCCTGGCACTGGGACGCCCGGAGGTGCCCGAGAAATACCTCCGGTCCCTGGAAAATGTACCGGTATTAATCCCTTCTTGCTGCCTTCAGAGAGGGCCCTCTGGTCTTGGGGTCTCCTGGGTGGCCCCCTTGCCTGTCCACCTGACTGTCAGACAGTTTTTCTGCCTGTCTGCTGTCCCTCTGCCGGCATTCCCACCTGTGTGCGAGTTGGCCCGTCCGTTCGTCTCCCCCAGCTCCTTCACTGTCCAGTGGTCCTTCTGCTTGTCTGTTTCCATCCCGCTTGTGGGACAGGCATCCCTCTGTGTGCCTGTCCGTCCACCTGTCCATCTGCCTGTCCGTCTGTCTCAGTCTTCTACTTGTCTGTTTCTACCTGTCTTTTGGTCCATCTTCCTGCCTGTCTCTGCCCCATCCTACCTGGGCCTGCAGAATTGCAGAGGTGACGGGGAGGAAAATGCTGGCCAAAGAGTCCCCTGGCCACAGGGGGGGTCGGAGGAAGAGAACTCTGTCAGCCAGTTGGCTCCCTGGGGGTGGCAGCCTTGACCTGGGGCAGAGACTCCAGCTGGGCTAGGCCGGGGGCAGAGGTGAGTTTGTCAGGACACGAGGTCCGACTTAGGGTCGGGGTCAACTGTTAGGAGTAGCCCAAGCCCCAGTGCCCACTGCGGGGTCTGGGATGAATATTTTTCGCTGCAGAGAGGAGTGGTGAAGGGTGGTTGAGTTGCCCACACGCGGCCTGGGGTGCCCAAGGAGGCTGAGACACTCCGCAGAGAGCGACTCTGCCTTCCATGGGCTCCTCTTGGGAGATGACTCTTACAAGGCAAGGCTGGGCCCGGGGAACCCAGTAGGCCTCTGAGGCGGGGGTCTTTTGTCCTGTGGCTTGTCCTCTCAGCCCCCACGGGGGTCACCGGAGGTGAAGGACCTGCCTCATGTCGCCCAGCCGGCTGCTGTCTTCGCCTCCTCTGGAAGGGCCTCTCCTACCTCTCCAGGAGCTAAATGTGCTGGCAGCTTTGCCCCACATCCCGCCCTTTCCGGATGCCAGGAATGCCCTGGCCAGGGGCAGGCTTGTTCCGACCACTTGTTCCCGGAAGGCCAGGGATGAAGCATCTCAGGAGCTCTGGGGGAGAGGAAATGCGGCGTGAAAACGTCCAGAGGGTTAGGGATCTCAGGGAACTGGTTGTCTGTCTTAGAGATCAAGTGGAACGAGGGGTCGGGAGCTCCACCTCTTCGGTGCTGTGTGATCTTGGATTGATCTCTGGACCTCTCTGAGCTTTTAGAAGTCTCGGCCGTCAAAGTGGGGTAGAAACCCCAACCGTGTGGGCCTCTGTCTCGGAGGAGGTAATAGGTGGGCAAGAGCTTGGTTTGCTGCAAGGGTCTGTCTGAGTGTGAAAGATGGGTGTTATTCCTGGGGCTGGCGGAGGGGGCCGGACAGGAGGCTTCTGCTGTTCTTGAGGTGCTCCAGATGTGGGGTTTCCCAGTCGCTCACTGTAGGGTCTTGGCCGTTCTTGCCAGGAAGTGCTTCTTGCTGTTGCACTCCTAGCCGTCCTGCTGCACTTTCGGTCAAATCTTTCCCACCTCTGCTACTGCGCTCAGAGGCGGCTCAAATGCAGGGGTCCCCGTGCGCACAGTTAGCTAGCACCCCCTTCCCAGAGACTCGGGCCCTAGCAGGGGGAGCCCGGCAGAAAAGCCTGGAAGAGGAGGGCTCAGGAAGGGGAGGATTGGGGTGAGCTGAGTCCATTCACCCCAGGGGACGCCAGCCTCACACCTGCCAGCGAGGTCCCCCCACAACCTGCACATTTTCTGGCTCTGAAGTGTGGGAGATTGCCCAGAGGACAAGCCTGGATCCCGCCTCTCCTGCCCATGCAGCTGTGGTCTCTGGGAAGTGGGAACTGCTGACGCCCGTCCTCTTATTGAGGTCCAGAATGAGGGATTGCGGGCCCCTCTCCGAGCTCTCTCACCTCTCTGTAGGCCCCTGGTCCTGTCACCAAACCCCAGTCCCTCCTTGGCATCCCAGTCTTTGATTAAGCCCTCAACCCTTCACACGCCCTGCTCTCTGAATGTTGAGAGATACCACATCATGGCCCCTCCTGCTTTTTGAGCCTTCGCCGGGGATGGGGGTGGGGTGGGGGTGGAGAATGCTTACCTCCTCGCTGCACCCTCTCAAAGCTCCCCCTGCCCCCAGCCTCCCTTTTAAAGTTCGAGGGCTGGAAGGGGCTGATACAGGGCAAGGTCATTACCCCCCATTTTCCCCGCGCCACTGTGAGACTCTGGCTGCTCCCAGCCCCCAGCTGCCCAGCACTTTCTCTATGTGAAGGTTTACATTCTGTAAACATCCTCCTCAGCCTTGTCCCTGGGGTCAGAAGCTGTGGGAATGGGGAGGGGAGGAGGGTGGCGGCAGCTCCTGGGGCCCTCAGACTCCTAACCCTGGAGTCTTCCAAGCTCCCACCCTGACCATCTGAGAAAGATCACTGCCTGGGATGGAAATCAGCCCAGCAAAGGGGGGCCCGGAGCCCTCAGGCGTCCCCACTCGGCGGGTCCTCACATTTGGACAGCCCATTTTGCTTCTAAGAAAACGAAGGCTCTGGGGACCCAAGTCACACAGTGGATCAGAAGCAGATGCCGAACCAGACCCCAAGACCCCTGACTCCCCATCCAGGACGTCCCTCCTGCTTCCTGCAGCTGCCTGGGCAGGGGTGGGGGGTGGGGGGGCGTGGGGGCTCCTGCAGTTGGAACAGAAATTTCTGATCGTGCATGGAACAGCAGTTGTGCACCAGGCCCCATGCTAAGCGCGCTCCGTAAACCACCTCCGCCAGGCGGGGGCTGCTATCCTCATTTGACAGGTGGGGAGACTGAGCCCCAGGAGAGGTCTCTGAGGAGCCTCCTGAGAGCTAGGTCTGACTCAGAGCTGCCTTTCCCCTGCATCTAGGCTTCAGCCAGCACCCCAGTCCCAGGCCCCACAGGAGCGGTGCTCCTGTGTCATCTTCTCTGTCCCCATCACCCGGCACCCAGCACCCAGGCAGCAGGGGGTGGGCGGGGAGCAAGAGTTTGTGAGGATGGACGGCAACTGCCACCCTCGTCCAAAGCGGTCATACTTGTGTTGTACTTGGCTTTGCACACACACACACACACACACACGTCTCCGCCGCACACTCGACTATCTGTCTCGTGCACACACTCACTACAACTTTGACACACGCGGCCATGGGTGTCACAAATGCACCTGCAGCATACATCCATCGAAAGAAATCTAATACAGAGCTGCCGCCACCTTTTTGCTGACTTCACAGACACACACCTGGGCCTGCAGCCCCAGCCCAGACCCCTAGGACAGAAGAGCGTTGACCCCCTTCCCTAAGTTTCTTGCCTCCACCCGTGTGGAGGCCCCCCGCCCCAGCAGGGCTGCCCTTACAGGCCTCTGTTCACCTGTGTGTCCACCTGGGAGGGCAGCTTCAGGGCCACGTGGGAGCAGGGTACCTGGCCTCCTAGAATTCGGCTGGCCTTCGCTTTCCCTGAAGGGGCCCCCTGGGACCCTTCTGCCCAGGCCTGCAGCGTGCTGCTGGGTTTACTGAGGCATGGAAAGGGGCAGATACCCATCCCAGGTCACATCTGGCAGATCGATGGTCAACTGTGCCAGGAACCCAGGCCTTCTGCCTCCCAGATCAGGACTTTAGATCTGTTCCTTGCCCCAGCGGGTGGTGAAGGCTAATGCCCCAAGAACTTGGCCTTATGATGGGGAAAGTCTTGGAGTGTGACCCAGATTTTTGGTGCTGCTGTTTTTCAGTTCTCCTTCTTTCGTTTGGCCTGTACTGTGAGGAGGGGGCGAATGGAGAGACCATCCTGCCAGCTTTCTATCCCTTCTTCTCTTCCTCTCCCTGCCCCTTAGGCCCCTTTGTGCCCTCCTGCCCGAGTTCTCCTTTGGGGTCACCGGAGCAGGTTAGACTTCTCACTGCTACCCCACCCCAACTCCATAGTACGTTCATTCCTTCCGTTGAGGAAGCCCTGCTGAATGTCTGACTTTAGTCCCTATTGCCGCGGAAACCTATATTCTCCAAATATTGGAGCCAGGAGTGTTTCCAGAGGTGATTATTCTTGGGCTGATGGCAGCACTTTGAATGGGTGATTAATTTAAGGTTCTCTGAGCCAGTCAAGGGAGCTGAAACCTCCTGGGGAGCAGGAGAAAGGAAGGCTCTGCAGAGCGGCCAGGGCCCTGCCCCTGCCCCCCAAGGAGGCCACGCAGGGAGCTTCCCTGGACTCGGAGCAGCTCATCGCCCTTCCTCCCCGACACCGCACCCACGGGGGGCTTTGCGCAGGGCTGACCCTCCTGTGGGCTAGGGTCCCAGCAGGGAATTCAGGGGGCAGCCCCTCCCTAACACCCCAAGTGTGGGAGTTGTGGGGCTGGGGTGGAGAAAGAGAGGGGCACTTGTCATCTCTCCAGAGGCTGCCCCACAGCGGGTTAAGAGCATGACCTCGGAGTTGACAGATTTGGGTTCGCTTCTGGTTCCACCCTGAGCAGTTACGTGTCCTTGGGCAAGTTACTTAACCTCTCTGAGCTTCGATTTTGTCATCTGAAAGCCGGGATAGTCGGGGCCGAGTGGGTTGAAGTGTGGGCGCTGTGCTGGGCACAGGCGGTAGCCACCAGCGCCGGCACCGGGTTATGCTATCACTGTCACTTTCACTGTTCTCCTGCCTGGGGAGGGTCCCATCGTGGGCTGGCCGAGTGCAGAGCCCAGGGTGACTGCACGGGGGGGCGGGGCGGGAGCTCTCTGCGGGGTCTTGCCTTGCAGTCCCTCATCTAGCCCCCACAGCCATTAGGGAAGGCAGGCCCTGCGTGACCCTCAGTTCACATTTGAGGACGACGAGGCTGGTGAGGGGACACCACCCACTTGTGCAAGGCCACACAGCTAGTGAATGGTGGCTCCAGAACTCCAACCTGTACCAGGCCTGGGGGGCACAGAGAGGCAGACCAGGCCTGCGCCCCGCCTAGGACTCCAGGGCCCGGTGAGGGGCTGCTGAGCCTGCCCGGCCACTGGCCTCTCCTGCGTCTTCTCCCAGGCCCTGGCAGAGAGGTCTGGGGGTGGGTGTGAGCGTGTCTGTGTTGCGGGGCGGCAGGGGGGCGGTGCGGAGGATGTACGTGGCCATGTCACTGTACGGCCGAGGTGTGGGCCTCATGGTCAAACCTGCACCTAGGCTGGCCCCAGGGAGCTGGAAGTAGAGCCACGGTGCTCAGGGACCCTTGGGAGACGAGGCGATGCCCCACTCTCTCCTGAGCATATCATCCTGGGGAATGGGGACAGGGGATCCCAAAGGAGATTCAGAGATCTCAGCACTTGCTGGGAAGGTACCCACCCACACTCCTCCCCAATCCCAGACACCCCCACTCCCCCCGTAAGATGGGGCTAAACAGGAACGTGGACCATCTGTGGTCCACTCTGCTGGGCACAGAGTGACTCTGGAGGAACAGAAGGAGCCACTGTACAGACCTTGAATTTTGCAGGAAGGGTGGGGGGCAGGGGAATCTCCAGCACCTTCTCCCTGGGCCCTTCAGAGGACTGGGAGCACTTAGAAGGGCACTCGGGAGGCTGCCTGCCCCTCAGCTGGGGCTCTGATGGGGGCTAGTGAGAAGGCGCTGGTCAGACCTCTGGGGCCCCCATAAAGTGCCCCCAGGACTCCAGGCTTTCTGGGCAACTCTGTCCCTAGGGCAGGATCTGTGTGCCCTGGGGGTTGGCACCTGGGGTGGGGGGTGGTGAGGAAGGAACAGGGAGGGGCAGCCCCAGGCAGCAGACTAATTGGGCTGGGAATCCGTGGGCAGTGCCTGAGGGAGGGAAGTAAAGAGAGCAGGGAGCTCAGCAATTCCTTACCTCTTCCTTCCTTCTTGGAGATTGGGGAACAGTGGGTGGAGTGGGGTCTCTGGCCTAGGGGCCCTCCTCAATCTCTGCAGGGAAATCTGGGCGGGGGTGGGGGGAAGCACTTTCTCCTGAGACTGCTCGGACATCTAGGCCAGGCAGGTGGGAAAGGGGGAAAGCTTGCTGGAGGTAAATGGAACATGATTCCCACTGAAGCATAAGGGATGGAGGTCAGACAGGAGGAAGGACTGCCCAATAACCAGGAGGTAGAGTGAAATTCCCTGGGGTACCCTTCCCAAAACTTGCGGACCCATGTCTAGCTGGGCTGGACAAGGTTTACTCTGCTAATTATCCCTGTCAGGCAAGTAGCACCCCTCCTTCACAGGGTGAGGATGGAGAGCAGATAGAACCTGCTCTCTCTGAGCCGAGCTCTGGGGGATGGGGGAGAGGGGTCAGAGCGGGTAGCCTTCGGCTTTGGGAGGTGGTCACAGGCTGCCTCTCTGCCACCCTTCCTCCTCTGCCATGCCTCCCTGGGAGCCTCAGGCCTCCCCAGGTCACCGTTTTGGGTTTATTTTTTGCTGGGCTCGGCTGTCCCCTGGGAAGGGAGGGGGCAGGGAGCAAAGGAGGGGGGAAGGAAGAGCTTGGTTAGCACAATTCCGGGCGCCTCTGCTCCTTGCCCTCCTTGGCCCAGCTGCCACCCTCTTCCAGAGGGACCAGTCCCTGGACATAATGGGGACCCAGACCCTGTGGGATCTCCTCTCCTGGGGCAGAAATAGGCCTTTCTCCCCTCACCCTTTCTCATCTCGTCCTGCTGCAGAGCATCAGAGCCAGAAAGGGCTCAGAGCTTAAGCAGAGCCATGGCTTCTTAGCATGCATGGGGAAACTGAGGCCAGGAGAAAGGACCTGATTGCCTGAGGACACAGCACACACGGGCCCCCTCAGGAGATGGGGGTTGTGCTGGAGTGGCCCAGGACCGAGGGATGCCTCCCTCGGCATTCCACCTGAGTTCACTCACTTGTCTAATTTTCCGACTTCTGGGGCCTGCTGACAGTCTGGTGGGGACTGTCAGAGGAGGGGAGGAAAGGGGGGCCCCCGGGGCCCAGCAGCGGGAGGGAGGTGCAGCCTGGGGGTGCGCCGAAGGCTGCCTCAGGCTGTCGGCCCTCTCCCCGCTGCCCTTTATTCTCCTTGCTGTAAGAAATAAATCAGCCCTGTTTCACAGAGAGGGGATTGAAGGCCCCAAGTCAACATGGCTGATATGGGGTAGAGGTAGGATTCAAACCCAGGCCAGGGTTCCCGGGGATGCTGCCATGCTGCCCCGGAGGGTCTAAGCCCATTGGGCCTTCCCTTGACTCTCCTCAATCGGCCTCTCTGGCTCTTCTCTCTCTGCCCATTGTATGTTGGGGTTCCTCGGGGCTCTGTTCTGTGTCCTCCTCACTGTACAGAGTTTGTGTGTGTGTGGGGGCGGAGCGGCCTCATGTACTCTTGTGACACTGGGGGTCCCCTCTGGGATGAAAGCCTGCCCCTCTGCAGTTTCATCCCTGAGCTTCCTGTGGACACATTGTCCCCTCATCCTGTGGGCACCTCAAACTCAGCCTCTCCCTCTGACCTACGCTTCCCCAGTCCCCCTGACGGTGACTCCCTTACCCCTCACTGCCCAGGTCAGGAATCCCCTCCCTCAAGCATTTTTAAGATTTTATTTATTTATTTGAGAGACAGAGATAGCGAGAGAGAGCACAAGCAGGGAGGACAGGAAGAAGCAGGCTCCCCGCTGAGGAGCCCGATGCGGGGTTCGATCCCAGGACCCTGGGATCATGACCTGAGCGGAAGGCAGACGCTTAACTGACTGAGCCACCCCGGCGTCCCTCAAGCATCCTTTGTTACTCACCTAAGAAGCAACTTGTAGTGTCCCCAAAACATGCTGTTTAATGCTCTTTGTGCTTTTCCTTTGGCCTGAAACTCCCTCCCCCGGCCTATCCATCATCTAGTGAACTCTTCATCCTTCACTTCTCAGCTGGGAGCACCACCTCTTCTTGGAATCACTCCCCGCTCCACCCCAGGCTCCACGGGGGACCCTTCCCCAGAGCCCGGCTCACCCAGCCCTGTGCGTTCTTCTGCATCAGATTGTGAGGTCTGGGAGGTGGGGGTTGAGCACCGTGCTTGGCATGTGGTTGGTAATTTGTAAATGTTTGCTGAGCTGGGGAATGAGGGTGGCGCTGAGGCCCGTTATAAGGATGAGAAGAGTTGTGCCAACCAGAGGGAAATTGGAGAAAGGACCCCAGGTTCTCTGTGTGCAGACACTGAGCCGGAAGCTGGTATGATTTTTATCCCAAGTGCACTCCAGTTGGAGGCCACAATGGGAGCAAAGGCTTTGAGGTGGAACTCCCTTCCTCTATCTACCCTGTCCGGGATCATCAAGTGATGGAGGTGGGCTTTGCCCTGTGGGCAATGGGGAGCCATAGGCAGTGACGAGACAGGGAGGCACCCCTGGCTGGGAGCCACGGCTTGCCTGATTTCTTCCCAGGAGCTGGCGCTTTGCAAATACTATTATGTTCCCATTTTGCAGATAGGAAAGTGAGGCTCAGAGAGGGGAAAATAACATGCACCCGGTTACACCGCTTGTCCATGGTGGAGTCAGGATTCGAACCCATGCCTGGGTGACTCCCAAGCCCAAGCTCCAAGTGCCTCTCAGATATGTCAGCAGACCCATGCGGTTCTCAGTGGCCTAAGGCAAAATCCAGGGAAATAAGGACAATGTGGTGACTTTTGTAAAGCTAAATTTATTCCATTTAATGGACTTTTAGTCTGAGATTATGGCCTTTCTTTTATGAAATGATGGGGCTGGGAATTTTTTTTTTTCAAATGTCCTTACTTGGCAAAATAAAAAGTTGACAACCAGTCCCCAAGTGTTTTTTGGAAATTTCACTGGTGCATGAAATCCTTGAGTCTGGGCGACTTCCTGCCTCGTCCCTCCTGGGCCAGAGGGCCACAAGCGTCTGGCTGGGGATGGAAGGGTTGGGGGGCTGGAGGAGCGCTCAGCCTCATTACCTACGCCTCCTGGGTCTCGGGCCCTGTCAGCCCCGGAGAGCGGAGAGGGGTGAGGACCAGCCCAGGGCTCTAGCCAAGACTGGCCCCGGGGTGGGTGCGCACGGGATCAGCCGGAATCAGGGCTCACCCCTCAGTTAAAGGAGCACTGGAGCAGGAGTCAGCCGCTGGGGTTCAACTGCCGCCTCTGCTTCCGGGCAGGGGCTCAATGTCTCCTAGGCACCAGCTTCCTTCCACGTGGAATGATACTTCCTGCTTAAGTGCCTCGTAAACCACAAACGCCCGTGAAGCACAGAGGGCTTGTTGTGCCTCTCATGGGCTTCTCTCCCTCTCTTCTGGGGTCCGGGGCCGCAGGACCGCGGTGCCCTTAGCAGGAGCCAGGAGCTGAGTTTGCACCCAGTTTGTCATACGCTAAGAACGTCCCTAGTCTAATCTATACCCGGGATTGTGCCAAATGTTTTCCATATCCTACTTCATTTAATTCATCCAAGAGCCCCAGGATGTGGGCACTGTTATTACCCCGTCACACGGAAGAGGACGCTGAAGCGGGAGGGTTAAGCATGTGCCTTTGTCACATACCCGGTAGGTGCTGACTGCCCAGGTGGCAGTTTAAGGCTGAGTGTGCAAGGACTCCGGTGTGAGCCGGTCTTCGGGGTTGCAGTCAGTGTGTGTGTGTGTGGGGACACTCGTGTGTGGGGCTGTGGGTTGGGGCGGGAAGGCCACCTTTCTGCTGGTGGCCTCCAGCGGTCACTCCCCCCCGGTGCCTCAGTCTCCCTCTCCTGATGGGGCTCTCGATAATAAGAGGGATGCTAAGAGCAAATGTTTTTTAATGAGCGCTGACATGGCGCCAGCCACTGCTCTAAGGACTCACTGTGGCTCCTGGCCCCTTTTCCTCTCAACACCCTGATGAGGTGGGGGCTATGGTTATGCCCATTTCCCAGCTAAGGCTGCTGAGGCACAGAGAGGTTGAGAAACTTGCCTGGGTGTAGGGAGAAGGGCCAGGACTCAAACCCCGAAGTCCAGCGCTAGGGGCTATGTCCTTGCCCACCGTGTTACGCCTAACTGGCCCCCATGGGCCTGTGGTCGATAGGAGGACCGGTTGAGCCTTAAAATTCATGGTTCTGTCCTCCATCCCAGTTCTGCACTGGGAACTTGCTCTCTCATTGGGAAGCCTTCCCTGGCAGTCCCTTGGGGCTAGCCACTATTCCAGATGTTGGGGACAGAGCAGTGAATCAGACCCTCCCTAGGGAGATGGGCCAGGGGCTGGCAGCTGTCTGAGCAGGTGCGGAGTCCCGTAGGAGCCCAGCACAGAGGGGCCAAATCCAGCCCCAAAGTGGGCATGGCTAGAAGGCTTCCCGGAGGAAGAGGTTTAAGTTGAGACCTGCAACATGAATAGGAGTAGGAGTCAACCAGGCAAAAAGGAGCATGGAACAGCATTCAAGACAGAGGGACTAGCATGGGCAAAGCCCAGAGGTGAGGCTAAACATGGCATGTTGCAAAGATGTCCAAGAGGTCAGGAGAATGGGAGCCTGGAGGGGGCAGGAGGTATGCAGAGAAGAGGCTGGGACATGAGCTGAGGATGCCAGGCTGAGGAGCAGTGACTTCTTGGAGGAGACTGAGTCTAGGAAGGAACTGAAGACAGGAATGCCCTGGGCAGATTGGTATTTTAGAAACATCTTTCTGGATCTCACAAGGAGGATGGTAAGGGGGAAAACTCTGGCAGGGAGCTACGGGGATGCCCTCCACTTGGCCTCCTTTTCCCTCTGCCTTCCCCTTCATGGCTCAGCCCCCTGAGCGGCTCCTCTGGAGCTGCCCACTAACCCTGCCAAGGCCTGGCTGGACCTGGCCTGAAGCCCTAGGACTTTGCCTGTAGGGAAAGTTGAGCTGCTTATGCAAAGGTTGGCCTGGGGGAAGGTGTGTGTGGCTGAGCTGAGGGCGCCCTTGGAAGCAGAGGGTATGGGTGCAGGCCCTGAGGCTGTGGGCAAGGAGGTTGGGGATACGGGCTTAGGCTCTATGGGGGTCCCCAGAACAGCAGACTTAGGACAGGCTCATGAGAGCCCCCAAGGATTTGGCCCAGCTGGTGGTGCGGTGCCCTAGAGAAAGGGGCTGAACCTAGGTGGCTCTGCCTGCCCCACCTCTTTGTTCCCTCCCTGTCTTGCAGCTCAATAGAAAGTAGAAATCACTGGTCTTACCCTCTCTCCTTATTCTACTGTTGGGGAAACTGAGGCCTAGAACAGGGCATGGACTAAACTTAGGTTAGTGGCCGAGCCCAGACTGGAGCCCAGCTTAGCTCAAGAGTTTCAGTTGTCCCCAAGACTGACAAATAACTGAAAAATTTCCTCAGAGCTGACCTGGGCTCAGGTTCCCTCTGGGTGGTCTTGGGCAGGCCCCATCACATCCCTGAGCCTGAGCCTCTGGATCCAAAATGCTACCTTGTCTTGAGAAGGATGCCCCCTCTTCCACTGGATGGTCCACAAAGCACTTGGAGCCATGCCTGGCCCACTGTGGGGCTTAATTAATGTTTGCTCATTGCATCCCACTCAGTTCTCCTTAACAACCCTGGAGGAAGATATTGTTACGCTATATTACACTGAAGCTCAGAAAGGAGAAGTGACTCGCCCAAGGTCATTCAGCTAGGAGGTGGTTCATATGGGCCTAGAGCTCAGGTGTCTAGGCACCTAAGGCCCCTGATAGACACAGCCCCGATTTTGAGGCTCTGCTCTCAGTGAATATCAGCTTAGTGTCTCAAGCAAGACCCATCAGTCAGTTGGGCAGTGTGTGTGTGTGTGTGTGTGTGTGTGTGTGTGTGTGTGTGTGTGTGAGAGATAGGCTGGGCTGGCCCGCAGGCTGGAACTCAGCTCCTATCAACCCCTGTGCCTCCATGCTTGAGCAGACCGCAGCTGCTGCCCCCTATGGGGAAAGGGGCCCCCTTGCCCTCCTGCACTGAGGGTTTTTCTAGGGAAAGGAGCTGGCCGCAGCGTGACCAACAGGGCACCTGCCTGCCCCGCCCACGCTGCGGTCTGGCCATCTAATGCCCTGCACATGACAGGCATGGGATGCGCACTGGGCTGGGAAGAGGGATTTGCACTCTCCTAATCTGGGGTCTGCTGCCCTACTCTGTCTTGGCCAGGGCCGTGGGAGAGGTTTGTCTCTGCCTCCCCTGCCCAGCAGCCCCAACTCCGATCCCTGGCAGATACCCAGCTCCTCTGCTTGGGGCCTTCCTCTGCCATACTCATGCTCCTCACCCTCCCACGATTTGAGCAGAGTTGAGACTTATGGGGGCAAATGCTGGGGCATTTAGGGCTAATGGAGGCACCGTGTTGTGCAGCATTCGGTGCTGAAGGGTGGGGGCAATGTCAGGGGCGTTTAGGGCCCATGATGGGCAAAGTTAGGGGGAGGACCTCAGGGGGGTGCAGAGCTGGGGTGTTTGGGGCTAATCCCGGGCCACCCCTTCTTGGAGAAATTTGGCTACAAGTCAGGGAGGCAAATGTGTGGGCTATGCCCCGCCTCGCTGGGCAGTAAACACAGCCGTAGCCCAGGAGACAGGCCCAAACATCCCGGCCCCCCATGGTTATTTATACCAGGACTCCCTCTCCTTCTCAGGCCTGGTCTGGCCTCTCAAACCACGCCTGAGCTGGGCGACCTGAGTGGAGGGTCCAGACTGCGGTCAAGGCAGGGGCCTCAGCAGCCGGCCTGCTCAAACCCCACCAGGGACTGGGCACTCTTTTCCTCCCAACAGCCTTTCCATTGCAGGCACTGGATCTTGCAGATCAGAAAAGTGCTCATGGAGGCCAAGGCCTGGGCAGGAGGCAGGAGCCTTGGATTTGCTCTAACCTCCTACGTGACTGTGGTCACTGGCACCCCATAGCCTTAGCTACCTCTGTGTTCAGTAGGCGGGGAGGGGCTAGATTAGTGCTTTGCAAACTGTTTTACGCAGTAGGTCTGGTTCCTTAGATGAAATGTGACGCAGGAGCACAATATATAAAACATATCAAAGCGACATCGCTCTGGGTGGTTTCAAGGGTAGGGGCCCAGAATCCTGCCCACTCAGCCTGTAAGGCTCTGCATACCACCAGCTCAGAGCCTTACACAACCCTGCTTATTCTAGAACACATTCCAGGTAACCCTGCAGTTCCCGGCCCCCAGATCCCTGTGCCTGCCTCCAGGGTTTGTATAGGCCTCTTTCCTGGCTCATCATCCCAAGCGCCAAGGTATATGAGCACTTCTGGAACCAAGGGCAGCCGTCTGCAGCCAGTGGAGGTGGAGCGTGGAAGAGCAGGCGAGGGTACCCACGGAGTGTACCTCATGCCCCTCCTGGTGAGGGATGAGCCCAGTGCGGGAAGAGAAGCGGGCACACCGTGGGCTGGGGGCTGGAGGGTCACAACCCCTCCTTGCCAGATGCCAGCATGGAACTCCAAAGAGTCCAAGATCTTAAATTCAAACCTGGCCTTCCAGATTGTTATGAAGGTGTATGTGTCAGGAAGGGTGGAACATATTTTAGCTAACAGCTTGTTAGCTTGATGTAAATTTTTCAATATTTAGACTAATAGTCCGTGGGCCCCCACCTGGACCCTTTCCCCAGAACTGCCAGTGTTTGGGGTGGGCTTGCAATGGTCCTCACTCCACCTACCCACCTCTGCAGCCACCCTAAGATGCCCTTACCCAGAGCCCTGAGGCTTCATAGAACAGTGGGAAAGTCCTGACTCGGTGACGCTCAAGGCCCTGGGGACCTGGGTCTTCCTGTTCCCTCCCAGATACTGTCTGAGCATCTAATCAGCCAGCCTGGGGGATGTGGGGAAGTCACAAGTGGCCTTGCTCTTGGTGGATGGATCCTAATGAGGTGGTGGTGGGTGGGGGATGGACAGAGGCAGGAACAGCCTCAGCACAAGGGAGTCCAGGGGTACCCAGGAGGGCCAGGAATCCCAAGGGGCTGGAGGACCACTGCTTCCTGAAGCAGAGCAGGGATTCTTGGGGAGGAAGGGGGTCCATCCCAAGGAGGGGAGAGAGCACAAAAGTCACCAGAGTAGAAATGTACAGGGTATGGAGGGGTGGAGTGTGGCTGATGCTTGTGTGTTTACAGCCTCAAGCTCTGGGTTGAGGAGCTTGGATTTTAGATGGTACATAGTAAGGAGCCATTGTAGGATTGTAAATGGGGTGGGAGCACTCAGGCAGCAGGAAGTAAGTGGACTAGGGTTGGGGTGGGGATGGAGCTAGAATCATGGCAGTCAGTGAAGAAGTGGCTGGAGGGAGGGGGAAAGGGATTAGTCCCCGGATGGACAGGAGTGGGAAGTGGGAGGCTAGGAAGAAAGAGCTGATCTCCACTCTGCTTTCTGGAATCTCTTCCTCTATCTTCTCCTCCTGCTTTCTGTCTCCTCCCCCCATTCTATGGCCCTGTGTCTCCACGCTGGGGAGAAGGGCACCTCACCCCAAACCCACCTCCCTAAGGAAGACCACCTCACACCGGTGGCGAGTGGGAGGCTACAGCTGTCTAAGAGGGGACCTGCTTGTTCATTCATTCACTTATTCACTCAACAAATATTTATTGATGACCTAGAACGCACCAAGCCCTGTTCTAGGTGTGGGAGAGATAGTGGTGAACAGGATGGAAGGTCGCGCATTCATGGAGCTGACATTACGGGGGCCTGGGGGGACCAGAAACGGTACCTTTCCCTGGTGTCCACCTTCTGGCTCACTGGTCCATGCTCTTGCCTTCCTGAGAGAGGGGACTTTCTCCATTACCCACTCATTTGTTCCAGCTGCCCTAGGATCAGCATCCAGGTCTCAGAACACTGATGAGGGGGGTCCAGTGCCCAGGGCCCTGACCCCAGGGAACATTCATCTCTGTAGGATGAGTCCAGGCCTGAGGGTCAGGTCTGGGCTCGGGCCCTGGTTCTTTTCACTCACAAATGATGTGGAGCCCCTTATGAGGGAACTTCCTGGCCTCAGTTTCTTTATCTGTTAAGTGGGTCTTTGGGGGAGGCCCTGAGGAAATGAGGGGAGGAAAAGACCAGTCAATTCCAGTATTCTCCACTGGTGGACAGGAAGGTGAAAGGGTGCCAAGGACTCGATATCATCATCATTATCAACGGAGATAATAATGGCTGCTATCTACTGTGTTCGCTGTGGGCCAACGGCCCGCATCTTCTCATTTCATGTATTCCTCACAACCAGCTCTGGATCTTCCCTCCCCGTTTCCCAGATGAGGAAACTGAGTCTCTCTAAGGTGAAATGACTGGCTTGAGACCACACACAAACCTAGCTGACTCTGGGAGCCCTTAAGGACAGTGCGATGAGGGTGCTGCCTGGCACCCTCCTGGGCACTCAGCCTTGAGAGTAGTAACCCAGTCCTGGTGCCCCCCCCTTCCTCCGCCAGCGCCCTCGGGGGCTGGCACCACCCGGAGCCTGGGCACTGGGTCCTGAGACACTGGGCCAGGACAGCACGAGGGGTTGGATCAGGCCAAGACCCGACTTAGGGGCCTTGGCACCTCTGTGCCCTGGGGCGCTCACGGCCCGCACGTCGCTTTGGTGGGTGGGCGAGCCCCGGCCAGTCAGGGTGTCGCGCCCCCCTCTCCGCCCCCGTCCTCGGGGACGCGGCGGCACCTTCACACTTTCCGCTTGGCCCGCTGCTCGCCTTTCAGGCCGCCGCGTTTTCAATTGTTAATTTGGAAACGGAAAAAGAAGCCGGCGGGGCGGGGGAGGCCGCAAGGAGGTAACTGGAGCCGCAGCGCCGCCCCCGCCCCTCCCGCGCGCGGTGCCGGGTGTCGGCGAAGCTCCGCCCCTCCCGGGGAGGACCCAGAGCCCCGCCCACTTGGGTGTCCCGCCCCTTCCAGTAAGCCCCTCCCTACGTCAGGGAGGCGGGGCCGACCTTGCGGACCCCGGAGCGCCGAGCGGCTTTGCGTTGGCAGCGGAGGAAGGGGCCCCTGCAGGGGAAGGGAGTGGCGGGCCGTGCGGAGGGAGGAGTCCCCCCCGGAGCCCTCCTCCCAAGGGCCCTCCTCCCAGGAGCCCCTCCCTCTCCCGAGGAGTCCCGCCAGGAGTCAGCCTCCTCTGTGTCCCTAAGTGAACCCAAGCCTTTCTGCAACCCCTCAGCGCGGGGTTCATCTGGGCCAGACCCCTGCCTCCAGACTGCTGCACCAGGGATCCCTGGCTCCATTAGACAGACGAAGAAACTGAGTCCCAGCGTGGGCCAGCTCACTTTCTCAAGGTCCCACAAGACAAGGCCAAATTCTTGAGACTGGCAGAGATCAGGGTCAGAGCTGAATTCAAGCCCTGTTCCTTTGGATCTGACACTTGTAGGGTTCTGTCTTCCTCCGCTAGAACAGGAGGGGGCATCAGGACCAGAGAGGTGCAATATGTCCCCTTCCCTGACCTCCAGCGCCCTTTCTGTGGTTAATGAGCTATTGGAAGTTTCGCTTTGGTCTACCCTGACTCCTCCTTGCTATTATTATTCAATTGTAGAGGAGTTTTGGAGATAGACTGTCCATGCAAATGAGCACCATGCAAATGAAATGTAAAAGATCCTCTCCTCACATTCTAGAAGCTCCTCAGGACTGGCAGCTTCAGGAGCTGCTAGGACCTCACTTCCCTTTGGGGAAGCTGAAATCACCAGTCCCGGATGGATGAGCGAAAAATAGGGCCCTCAGAGACTCTTCCTCAGTCGTAAAGCCAGACTCAAGAGACAGCTTCCCACACCTCCTCAGCTGAGTGGTGCAGAGTCAGGATAGAGAGCCCATCGACCTAGGTTCCTAGCCCTGTCTACACCCCTGTGCTTGGCCTTCTGCAGCCCCCAACCCTGACAAAGAGCGGAGAGCCCCCAAGCAGGCTCCTGGCTCTTAGAGGACTCTGAATCAGCCGGAACTAGGGGCGGGGCGGCCTCTCCCATTAAAGGCAGAACTGAAAGGATGTCTGCATCCCACTTCTGGCTTCCAGCCTAAGTAAGACCCTCCTAACCACCCTTCCATCCTGGCTGTGGAACAGGCCCAGAGAAGTTGTACTCCTGGCCCAAGGTCATACAGCAAAGCTTTTCCAGCTCTCAGGGCCCACTGGAGTCAGTCTTGCTGGATTCAGTCTGGCTGGACCTGGATTTAGGGTCCCTATGGGGAGCGAGGCTCTCAGGGCAGCTGTAACCAACTGCCCCAGGTGTGGCCCATGAGTTTGCATACTGCTTTGCTTACTGGTAGCAAAGGCATTGAAACACCTCTCCCCACTATGCCCCCTAAACCTCCCACTGGGAGGGATTCTCAGTTGGCTGAGTCTGCAGCACTCCCAGGCTGGGCTCAACCTTGGGTCCTGGACTCCCCAGGGGGCCCAGCCTTCCCTGAATCTCCTGTTCCACCCTGTCAGCTCTTGGTGCCCTCTCTGCTCCGGGAGTGCTGACAACCAAGTGTTGGGGACTGAGCTCTTTCCCCTGGCTTGGATTCTTCCCTCCCTCCCCCCCTCCCCCCTTTGGGAAGGTTCTGCTGATTCAGAGGACAGAAGGCTCCTTAGGGGTGACCCTGACCCCTGCCAGGCTCAAGTAGCTGGGGGCCTGGGCAATCCTTGAACCCAGTGCCACCCTGTCACATACTGCAGGAAGAAATGCTGCTCATGCTCAGATGAGGGAATTTTTGAGGTGGGGGTGAGGGGCAGGTGCCTGGGTCCTCCTTCAGGAAGAGGAGAAATCAAAAGAACATTACCTTAGGAATCAGGAAATCTGGGGGCCAGACCCAGCTCTGCCTCTGCTCTAGGGTATGATCACAGGTAGATCATGCCCTCTCTGGGACTCAGTTTCCCCTGCATAAATGAGAGGATGGATTCACTCTAAGGGATCTTTCTGTGCTAAAATAGAGTCAGTATCTGCTCCCCTCCTGCCATGTCTGTCCCCCTAGTACAAGTCACCAGCATCTTTTGCTTGGATCATACAGCTGTGGGGGCAAATGCCATTACCCCTCCCCGTCCCCACTCCGCACCAGACTGCTCTCTACCCAACAGCCCTTGCTGTTGCAAATGAAAGTCAGATTGTCTTACTCCCTGCTCAAAACTCTGCATCTCACTTGGAGTAAAAGCCAAAATCCTCACAGGAGCTAGTAGATGATCTGCTTCCCACCTCCACTGCCTCTCTGTCCTCACGGCCCACCACTCTCCCCCTTCCTCACTCCGCTCTGGGGGCACTCCTTTCTTGATGGTCTGGAGCATACAAGGCACCCTCTGGCTCAGGTTTTTGCACTTGCTTTTTCTCTCTGCTCAGAACCCTATTTTCCCAGATACCTGCATGGCTCACTCGCTCATTTCCTTAAGATCTCTGCTGAAAAGTCACTTTCTCAATGCTGCTTTCCCCAACCACCCTCTATAAAATAGTCCCTAACTCCCATACCCGTGTTCCCTCTCTCCTTTCCCCACTTAATTTTTTCTACCATCATCACATTTTTTTTTAAATTTAAATAAGCTCTACACCCAACATGGGGCTCGAACTCGTGACCCCAAGATCAAGAGGCGCACGCTCCACCGACAGAGCCAGCCAGGCGCCCCAAGTAAACTTTGTGCCCAACATGGGGTGCAAATCACATCTTGAACCTTTACTTGCTTATTCTCTGTCTCCCCCGCAAGAGTGCACACCCCACGCGTCAGCGAGTGGCTGAGTGAAATGCTGTGGCCACCTGCCCTGATTCACTCTCACCCTACCTGCTGCAGGGAGGGTGGAGATGCCCAGCCAGGAGCGGCCAGCAGGGTGGTGGCGGCATGCTGGGGGCGGGGGTGATGCCTGGGGTCCCGGGCCTGGGTCGTGCCCTCTCTCAGGGAGCTTTCACCCAGCACCCATTCTCAGGTGGGCACGGGGCTTTCAAGGTGGAAAGGACAAGACCTCAACCAGCTCTTGGTCTGTGGGAGGCGGCAGTTCCTCCCAGAGCTTTTCTCCAGTTGAAGTAAATGCCGTGATGATGGAGGTGGGCATAGAGAGGGGGGTGGGGAGTGAAGGGAGTCTGAGGTAGGCTCTCCCCCCACCCCACCCAGCCACGCCTGGAGGAGGGGCAGACACGACATGAGCAAAGATTGGGAGGGAGAAGCCGCTGGCTGTTGGGGGGGAATAGAGCTGTGTGACAATGGAGTACCCAATGCGGGCTTGGGCTCTGCGCGGTGGGGCAGGAAGGGCCTTCCTTGCAACCGTGCTTGGTGCTTGGGAGCTTGGGCCTGAGCCTGTAAGTCGGTGGATTTCACACTTTTTTAAAAAAGCAGCAAAGCTCTTCGTTCAAAGGATATCTTATGCCAAGCCCAGAATGTAGAACTGAGTCACCCGAATCCACATAGAGCTGCTCAGGTGGAGCCAGGGGAAGGTTCCCATTGGCTCTCTTGTTTAAGCTTCCAGAATCCAGGCTGCCTGTGTTCCACTCCTTACTTCACTTTCATTTCGCTGGCCTCCTGCTGGGGAGCCCACGCTCCCTGTTTATTTGAGGAGTCAGCGCTGCCTGGCCAGCCCCAAACAGATGGGTGGCTCCCTCCTCGTTCCCACCCTTGACATGTTGCTCAGCCCACTTACCTGGTGCACCAGGTAGTCTGGCTGGCATGGCAGGGGGAAGCAGTGAGAAGGAGGGGGAGGGTTTGGAGCTGGTCCAGATGGGAGAGGACCAAGCTATGATTCATGAAACACCTGGTCCAGAAGACACTGCCTGCCACATCCTAGTGGGACTGATACCATTCACACTAGCTCAAGACAAATGGGCATGTGGAGGCATAGGACCCCCTTCTGCCGGGAGAGGGAAGAACGTCGTGGCATCGCGGAGGGAGGCACGTCGGGGCTTCACGGAACGGAGGAGGGGAGATGAGATTCTGGAATAGCGGCCTCATGTCTGTTTCTCTTTGCACCCTTGCCAACTTTCCTCTGTGGTTCTTTGTTCCATTCTTGAGAAAGACAACCTGACTGGCTGGGCCCGACCTAGAGGGGGCCTTTCTTGGGTCAGTGTCTGGCCACACCGTACCCCACTTGCCAGCTCTGGATGAGTCATTGGTGGCCAGGAGAGCGGCACGGATCCGTGTGGTACCACATAGGGTTGGCCCTTCCGGGCTTCGGTGGCTGTCAGAGCTGTCCCGGGGGCTGCCCACGCCCTGGTACACCCTGTGCGCTGCCAAGGGGCCTGGCCAAGGAGACGCCGGTGGCACTGAAATCCAGCCCGTGCTTAAGGGCTCGGGCAGCCCAGAACAAGGGGTGCCTGTTTCTAGTGGGTCTGTCCACAGGGGTCAACTTCTTACAATTCTTCAGGCTAAAGGGAACGCCTTTTTCTAATTGCTTCTCCAAGAGGGGGCATTTTTTTCATATTTTGTACTATGTGCTGGCGACTGCCGTCCCTCCAGGGACATCCTCAAAGAATCTGGAACTGAGCTGAGGGCTCAGCCCTCTCCCCTCCACCCTACTCTGGAGAGTAGTAAGGCTGAAGGGACTTTAGCCTTCACTGAGTGTGCACCAACTTCATGTTGTGGACAGGGAAACTGAGGCTCCACTGAGACCTCATCCCTAACCCTGAGCCCCCAGCATAGGCCTCTGGCCCAGAGAAGCAGCGGCCGCAGCAGCAGCCCTGGTGTGGGGCCCTGGGTCACGTGCTTTTGCTCCCTTTGCCATATTTAGAATCGCTGGATCAGGGGAAACTTCTCGTCCCAGCCCCTGAGGATTCTTGGAAAGAGCCTCACTCTGAGGCCTGCCCGACTGCCCCTCCCCTCTATCCCCCTGCAAGTGAAAGTAAGAGCCTGCTCTCCCCAGACGAGCCTGGGGCGCTCCAGGCCACACCGTACCCCACTGGCAGGGGGAGCCCCTCAGGTCTAGCTGAGGTCCCTTCTTCAGTATCAACTCCGGTTTGGGGCTTAAGAAGCTCTTTTCTGCTGGAAGATGGTGGGGTTATGGCCTCTGTCCTCTGGGAACCTTGGCTGAATGGGGACAGACTGGCCCTCGCTGTCCCCGGGGGGCGGGGGGAGACAGAAACTTGCCTTTGGGGTCCCGGTCTGGGTGGGGTCACATACTCCCAAGGCCAGCTGTAGAAATGAGGGAGCCAGCTGGTGGCCAAGCAGGTGGCAGACACTGGCAGGGCTGTCTGGGAGGAGGGACACTGGAGAGAAGGAAGGAGGCCCAGGAGGAAGGAAGGGGCATGGCCTGGTTCTGCATTTACGTTGGCCTGGTTGGGGGTGGGGGGGTATCCCCTCATCCCACATGGCTCCTTTCCTCCCTCAGGATCATCAAGCCTTAACAACAAAACCAAAAAAGTCCCAAACCAAACCAAATCAAAAATGCACATGTGGAGCACCTGTGTTGTTCTGGATCTTTCCTCCCATCCTTACGATAGGGGATAAAGGTCCTGTGTTCCCCAGGGACCCCTCCCCAGGGCCTGGTCCCTCCCCTCCACACTGGCTGTTCCAACCTCCCCCACCTCTGCAGAGGAAGTCGCAGTCCCCAGGGAGCACTCTGGCCTCCCGGTCCCCCAGTCTCCTGCCCCACCGAGCCCCTCCCCCTGGCCGCCCGTCCCAAGCTGGCAGGGTCCTTCCTGCTCAGCACCAGCCCTGTCATGCTCAGGATCCCAGCCTCCCCGCTGCCCTGGGGACTTCATTCCATTGATCACTCCCTCTCTCTCCCCCATCTTCAACTTCTCCCTCTCTCTTGGCTTCTTCCACTCTGGCTCTCACATCTTAAAATAAAAAACCAAAGCCCAGTCCCTGTGCCCCGCATCCTTCTCCAGCCACTGCCTCTACTCGGTGCCGGCAGACTTCAGCTATCTGTATGTCCCCGTTCCCCCTCTCTCATGCCCCTCCGCCTCTCCATCCCACCCGGGCCCGCGCCGCTCCCCCCCGCCCCCCTGCCCCCGCCGCTGCCCTTGCCAGTGTGCCCAGTGACCAGCTTGTCACCAAATCCAGTGGGCATTTTTTCAGGCCTTATCTTGTTTGACCTCTTGGCAGCGCTTGACACTGTCATTTCGCTCCCTCCTTGAAACCCTCTTGCTTGGCATCTCTGCCACTTCTTTGTCCTGGTTTCGCTCCCGCCTCGCTGGCAGCTCGTTCTGCGTCTGGGGTGGAGCATGTCTCCTCGCTCTGCGCCTCTGGGGTCCCACTGGGTCTGCCTCAAAATGTGCCGCATGCTCTCCGAGCCATCTCGGCCACTACCGTGGCCTCTTCCCCGCCTGTGCCCCAAATCTGCATTTCCAGCTCCGGTGTCTCTCTTCACGCCCTTGAGTGTTTGCCCGTGTGCCCCCACCTGCCCCTCCAGCAGCGTCTCCCATCTCTGCTCCCTCGTGGCACCTTCATTCACCTGGTGCCCACACCAGAACTAGGGGGGTCATTCTCCTTCCTTGTCCCCATGTCCAGATCATCACCAAATCCTACTCCCTGAAACCTCCATCTGCCCATTTCTTTTTGGGGCTGTCACCCTCGTCTCTCATCTGAATGATTGTGGAACTTTCTCTCTGCTTTTCCCCCGTCAGTCTTACCCTCTCCAGTCCATGCTCCACCCTACCCCTGAGTGGTAATCCTGAAACACCTGTCGCACATGTTTACTCTCTCGACAATCTCCAGTGGCTCCCCGTAGCCTCGAGGGAACAGTTCATAATGCCTGGATCCTGCCCCCTGGTTTCTCCACTGTGCCTTCACTTTGGGCCCGCATCATCCAGAACTGCTGTAGACAGGCCCTCACAACCCTGATGCCCACAGCTCTCCTGCTGGGGGCACTGGCTATCACCTGCCCCAAGTCCTCACGGATCCCTCCACTTTGGCTCTGTGAAAACTGTCTTAGGGCTTCCCCCAAGACCCTTGGCACCTGTTATCTCCTCGTCCATCACATCATCCCTTTGCAATACTTGTTCATTTCTTGGGGGATCTGGGTTATTCATTTCTGGCTTTATAATCAACCTGGCCGAGTGTAGATGGCAAACAATGTTTCTTAAGTGAACGTACCTCAGAGGTTGGGAGATAACCCCTTTTCTGCTGTGCGACCCCCGACTCACATCCCCACCTCTTCAGTCTCCAAGCGTCTGTCTCTCTGGGGACATCTCCAGAGAATCTGGACCTGAGCTCCTGGCAGATCCTCTCCCTTCTACCCCTCTGCTGGAGAGTCATAAGGCTGATGTCCCCCACCTCATGTTGCAGGCAGGGAAACTGAGGCCCAGAGGGGTAGTATGGCTTGGTGGTCCAGGTGAACTTGAGTTTAGGTCCCCACCTTATGACTTTGGACAATCTAGTATACTTTTCTTTTCTTTTTTTTTTCCCTTTTAAATAACAGCTTTACTGAGCTCTAATTCACATACCATAAAATTCCCCCTTACCGTTCAGTGTTTTTTTAGTATATTCACAGAGTTTTGCAGCCGTCATAGTCTGCCTTTCTGAGCCTGTGTTTTCTCATTGATAAGCCTTGTGTGATTATGGTTCTGCTCTCACAGCGTGGTTGTGAGAAGTAATTAAAAATAAGCGTGTAGAGGGCTTGGCACGGTGTCTGACCAATAGGAAGCCGTCAGCTAGCAGGAGCAGTTTGGGGGTCACACAGTGACTCGGGGGTGAAGCTGATGTTGGCATGAGACCCACGTCCCCAGCAGGGCCATCCTGGCTCCCCCTGCCCTGTGGCTGTTTCTACAGTGATTTCAGGAAGGTGGCAGGGGCGGGGTGAGGCGGCGAAAGTAATAATTGCAGTTGTTCGAAAAGCCGTGAGCTGGCTAATCACTGAATCAGCCGCAACCAAGCCTAGCAGCTAAGCCAGTAATTCTCAAAGTGTGGTTCTGGGGGGAGCAGCGCCAGTATCACCAGGGAACTTTACAGACATCCAAATTCTCAGGTCCCACCTCATACTTACATTCTAGTGAGGCCCAGAAGTCAGTATCTGAACAAGTCCTCTGGGTGATTCTGACACCAGCTGTAGGTGGAGAACCACGGATCTAAGCAAACTGTCTACCTGTTCAGTCCCTAATCTCCTTACTGCCTTCCCGAATGAGCGGGGTAGTCACAGTGTGGGGGTGCAGCCCAGCCGGGGAGAGTCAGCCAGGCAGCACCCACGTGTCCCAGCTCGGCTTCCTGGGTCGGGCAAGGGAGAGCACGGGCCCCAAAATTGCAGCCAGACATGATGGGCAAAGATGTCCAGAAAGCGCATGTCAGTCTGACATCTCTATTGGGGCAATTATAGAGAGGCCAAGCCAGCCAGCTCCTGTGTACTATCTATAATTGTAGCGACAGAGAAATTGAGGCCCCAGAGGGGGCTAGAGACAATCCTTCCTCCTTGTTTGTCGCATGAATGAAGCCATACGCTGGTTCTGACAGACACAGCAACACTTTGGCTTCCGGCTCTTTCTGTCTCCTCTCTGCCTAAGCTCCAGCCATTGAGCTCCCTTCCACTGTCCCAAGAGTGGGGTCTGTGTGAGGACCCCTCAGGAAGACCAAGGTAAGCTGAGAGATCATACTGATTCACTGTGTGATGTGGAGCAAGTCTGTCCCTCCCTGGGCCCCATTTCTTCATCTGGAAGATAGGGATAATTATTCAAGTGCCTGGGACACAAGATGTTCTCTGTCAGATTCAGTGTATCTGCTCCACTGTACTGAGCACCTAGGGTGGTGAAACTCCCATCCAGTGTGTGAACGCAGGGGAGGTGAAGCTCAGGGGCTTTTGAAACAGCGTCCACCACATGGAGCTGGTCAAGGTCAGAGACCTGCCTTCTCTTCCCTTCTCGGAAGGATGCTGGGGTGTCCAACAGGTCAGGGAGGGATGTGCTTTAGAGCTTTGGGGGCCTTCTCAGCGGATACAAACTGGGGGCTTTGGTGACATGGTGTTTTAATGTTTGTTTCACGTGAATTTCTGTTCTTCATTTACTCAGTCTATGAAAAAATAAGTAAAGCAGAGCAAAGAAAGAGAGAGTGGGGATGGGGCCATTGTTTTGGAGAGGGGGTGGTTGGGGAAGGCCTCTCCAACGAAGCGATGTTGGAAGAGAGACCTGGATGAGTAAGGGAGCAATAAATAGGCAGAGGAAGCAGCAAAGCCAGTGCAAAGCCTGGAGGTGGAAATCAGTTTGGTGTTCCAGGAATGGCATGGAGGTCAGGATGGCTGGAGCGCAGTGATGGAGGTGGGGTGGGGGAGAGGATCAAGTTTGCGAGGTGGGGTGGGGGCCAGAGCTCACAGGGCCTTCTTGCACACACACAGTTTAGCTTCCGCTCTCCAAATGGGACGGGAAGTCAGGGGAGAGTTCTTAGGAGAGTGATGATTTCCAGCTTTGCGTTGTGGGAAGATCACCCCGGCTGCTATGAAGAGAGTGGGTCACAGTTGGGCCAGAGTGGAGGCGGGGAGGCCAGTCGGAGGTGAGATGGTGGCGGCTTAGTCAGGGTGGGGAGCTGTGGTCTGTCCAGGGATTTACTCTGAAGGTAGAGCCAACAGGAATTGCTAAAGGACAGGAGGTGGAGAGTGAGCGAAAGGAAAAATCAAAGGCCCTCTTAGATACTTGGCCTGAGCCCCTGGCTGGCAGGTGGTGCCATTAATGGAGATGGGGAGACAGGAGGGGAACAAGATTTGAGGGCAAGTCGAGTTTGGTTTTGAACATGTTCGGTGTGAGAGGCCACCAGACATCTGAGAAAGAGATGCTGAGCAGACAGTTGGACACGTGAGCTGGACTCCGGTGGGGAGAGGCCACCACACCCTGACACCTGCGAAATGGCAAAGGCTATTGCGGTAAAGGGGTGGGGACAGGAGTAAAGGTGGCTCTATCTCTGTATATTTAAGGAAGTGCATTTTCAAAGTCCTCTTAGTTTGTTATTACCCGTTTATTTATTTTTAAAGATTTTATTTCTCTGAGAGAGAGTGCGTGTGGGGGGGAGGGGCAGAGGGAGAGGGAGAGAATCTCAAGCAGACTCCATGCCCAGCTCGGAGCCCCTTTGGGGTCCATCACAGGACCCTAAGGTTATGACCTGAGCCAAAAGCAAGAGTGGGGCGCTCAACCGACTGAGCCACCCAGGTGCCCCTACCCCAGTTTATCCTAAAAAATGAAAGGGAGTGCAGATAAGCAAAAAAGCAAAACAAAAGCCAAATCACTCTTAAAGCCCTGCTGACCCTTAGTACGAATATAAAAAAGTATATTTGAGGGGCGCCTGGGTGGCTCAGCCGGTTAAGCGTCTGCCTTCAGCTCAGGTCATGATCCAAGGGTCCTGGGATCGAGTCCCGCTTCGGGCTCCCTGCTCAGCGGGGAACCTGCTTCTCCCTCTGCCTGCCGCTCTCTCTCTCTGATAAATAAAATCTTTAAAAAATAAAAATATCTATATTTTAAAAATTAGGATCACATTGCCCTTCAGATTTGATAATCTGCTTTTTTCATTTAACCCATTGTGATGTGTCCATTTTATAGATGTGTAACTATTGACATAGAAAGAACAGTGTTGAGAAAAATGAATTTCTGGAAGCCCCAGCAGGAAGCCCTTAGTGTGGCCCACTTACCTGAGGATCTGAGGTCAGCTGAGCAGTGGGACGGAAGGATTTCTGTTCAGGGCTGGGGTGAAGGCCCATCAAGATTTGGCTGCAGCCCTTCCCAGGGGAGGGGGCTGGAAGAGACGACCTCAGCGGAGGTCCTCGGTCCCTGAGCCCTGGGGATCAGTGGCAGTCCCCCTCCCTGGGGGATGTGGCTGTTGCGGTTTTCTGTGGTTAATTATTGAGCACGAGGAGCTGGTGCCCTCCCGCCTCCTCTCCCTGGGCCTTCTGTCTTTGCTGACCCAGCTCTTGCCTAGAACTGGCCAAGGAGACCTCCTCCTCGCTCATTCATTCAAAACCCTTTACCGGCACCTGCCACCTACTTCCTCTACCCAGGGGCATGTGCTGGCTTGCAGTGCTAAGGCTGCCCTCCCAGCAGGCTGGGAGCCCCTGTCCAAGGAGGGGTGTAAGTCCTTTCCCTGTCTGTCCTCCCATCAACTCCCACCGGACAGATGTGAGACTGGCTCAGACAGGGTAGGTCACTGTACAAGCTGGACCAGGATTTGAACCCAAGTCTCTCTGACCCTGAGCCCATGCCCCTGCCACTGTGAAACAGGGACACAAATAAAGCCATGTGGGAAGTGCCACATACACACAGGCAAGTGCTGGGAAGGGGCATTCTGCAGAGGGAACAGGGGGGCGGAGGGCATGGCCACGGCCCCCCAGAGCAGAGGGTGAGCAGAGTCCCAGCAGGCCCCGAAGGTGGGGTGCTTCAGGCAGAATGCAGTCCCAGGTGGGGAGACTCTGGGAACATCTGGGGAAGGCTGTGGGTCAGTTCACAAGAGATGTGTTTCCAGAGAAGCCCATTCCCTCTGGAGTCTCTTCCAAAGGGCACATGCGTGTCCAGCACACCCTCCTCCCAAAGAGGAGCGATTCCGGGAGTCCGACTCGGTTGCTTTCCCCCATCTGCAGCCTGCGCCCCTCAGCCTGGCCTGCTCGCCTAGTCACACGCTGTCCAAGGCCCCAAGGCCGCCAGCCTCTCTCCTCATGCCCTTCACCCCACTTCCCATCCCCTGGGAAGTGGGGAACCCACGCTCTAATCTCACCTCTGTGCTGGACATATTGAGTGACCTTGGGTGGAGTCCCTTTCCCTGTCTGGGCCTCAGTTTCCTCACGTGTGCAACGGGGGTTGAGGGAACTGTTGGATGAGCTGGGTTATAAAGTTCTTTCCATTTCAAAACATCCCTTTCTGGGTTTCCCACTGCCCTCAGGGGAGTCGCAGGCCTTGAGGCCCGCTCCCCCTCCTCATACCCCATCCCCTCTGCATCCTTCCCTTCTTCCTGTCCTCCCTAGTGTCCTTTCCTTTCATAGTTGCCTCATTCTAATTCCTTAAGAGCCCATGAAGGCCGAGGCAATTGTCCCCATTCTGCAAATGAAGCGATACTCCTGCCACCTTGGCGTTCATAGGGAGCAGGGACCCCTCTGTCGGCTGCTGACCTTCCCTGGCCCCTCAGCTGGCCTCTGGGCTACTTTTCTTAAGACGGTCTTAAAACTGAGCCAGGGCCTGAGGGCACCGCCGGTGAGTGGCTGAGCCCGCAGGTGCTTCCTGACAGTGGGACCTTGAGCCCGTCTGTTTCCACCGCCAGCCCAGACAGACCTGTCACCCACAGCCGAGTGGCACCTTCTCTGAGCAGCAGTCTGCAGCGAGGGCAGCTGTGAGCTCCGTAGCCCAGAGCGTGGGGGTTTCTCCCTCTGGTGTCCCGCTCAGAACCACAACTCCAGGGGACTCTGATTCTGATTCTGCTTTCCAGATAGTTCTTCCCAAATCATGCTTCCCTCCTCCTGCAACTCCGCAGCCCGCCCCCCCCCCCCCCAGTCCTGTCGGTGCAGCAGTCTAACCCTCTCCCTGCTGCTGTTGCAGATTTTTGCTGGTCTTCAGCTGCCTGGTGCTGTCCGTGCTGTCCACTATTCAGGAGCACCAGGAACTTGCCAACGAATGTCTCCTCATCTTGGTGAGTGCCAGAGGCCAGGTCTGAGCCAGGCTGTGTAAGGCAGCCCCTTGGGGCTCAGGGTAGGGGGTGGTGAGAGAGAGTTTTCTCATTCTGTGGCTCAGAGAGCGGCTTGCCCTGCTGTGCTGTGTTCCCTGAGTTGATGGCTGCCCCTCTCTGGATTTCCTGTCCTGCCTTCTAGCCGATGTTGGGGGGCTAGGGACCTCCTGCCTAAGCGAGGGCTGATGTTGGGCCCAGAGAAGAGGTGAATAAGCCCCACTCCTTCTCAGGACCCAAGCTGCTAACTCAACCCGTGGTGTGATTTTTTTTTTCCCCTCTAAACAGAAGCACCTTGAAGTGGACAGCTGACAGAGAGCCACCCCTTCTGTCACCCAGTCAGGGTTACTGAGTCTGGGAGAGCTGGGAGGGGGAGGGCGGGGTGGAGAGCTGACGACCCCACACAGCCGGTGGACAGGACGTGCAAGACAGACTTGGGCTTTCAGTCTGAGGAAGGGGCCACGTGCCTTCTGGAATCCCCCTCAGGTCCAGCCAGGTGTAGGAACGTCCAAGAGAGGTGGTCTGAGGAAATCCTGGTACCCCTAACCCAAGGGCGCTGCACTGGGCCAGTACTGTGTGACCTGGGCCCTTGCTCCTGGAGACAGGGGACCAGAACTCAGGGCCCTGGTCCCACAGGAATTCGTGATGATCGTGGTGTTTGGCCTGGAGTACATCATCCGCGTCTGGTCCGCTGGATGCTGCTGCCGCTACCGAGGATGGCAGGGCCGCTTCCGCTTTGCCAGAAAACCCTTCTGTGTCATCGGTGATAAGACCAGCCCACCCGCGCCTGACCCCTGACCCCGAGCCCCAGGGTGGACACCCTGACCCAGACCCTGGCTGCTGACAGAGATTCCACCGACCCTCCCTATTCCGCCCTACCCCCGCCCCGACGGCCCCAGCACCCCCCCGCCCCCACTTCGGAGCCTGGCGGGGTGGCTTGGCTCCCCGGCGCTGCTGTGACCTCGTCTCCTCCGGCCCTGCAGACTTCATCGTGTTCGTGGCCTCGGTGGCTGTCATCGCTGCGGGCACGCAGGGCAACATCTTCGCCACGTCTGCGCTGCGCAGCATGCGCTTCCTGCAGATCCTGCGCATGGTGCGCATGGACCGCCGCGGCGGCACCTGGAAGCTGCTGGGCTCGGTGGTCTACGCGCACAGCAAGGTGCGCCGGCGGGGGCCGGGTCTGGGGGCAGGTGTAGGCCAGGAGGCGGGGCCTGAGGGGCCCACTTGGAAACTTCTGGGTTTGGGGGTCTATGCGCACAGCGAAGTGGGGAGCTGGGGCAGGGTGTGGGGGGGGCGGGACTAGATGTTGGGGTGTGTGGGGCGGCTCGGGACTGAGGTCCGAATGTGGAACCTGGAAGGTCAAGGGAGGGGCCGGGGGCGTGCCCTGAGTTCTTGTGAGGGCCTCACCCCTTCGGGAAGGCGGGAAGACGGGGGGGCGGGGGGGAGGGGGGACGGCGGGGGAGGGGCTCCTTGAAGGGAGGAGCTGGGGAAGGAAAGCTGGCAGAGCCGCTGTCAGGCAACTCCGAGAGGAGAGGAGGGGAATTTTTTCCCCCCCTCCAGAATACCTCTCTCAAGTCATTGTGGGCACCTCCCACCTGTCCACCTCTGGCAGGTGGGCACAGCGTGACCCACTTGCCCATGCCCCCCCCCCCGCCGTGTCTCACTGTTGCTGCCCTCGCAGGAGCTGATCACCGCCTGGTACATCGGGTTCCTGGTGCTCATCTTCGCCTCCTTCCTGGTCTATCTGGCCGAGAAGGACGCCAACTCCGACTTCTCCTCCTACGCCGACTCGCTCTGGTGGGGGACGGTGCGTCAGGGTCTGTGCAGGGCTGCTCTTCTTCCTGAGACCCTCCCCTGAGTGACCACTGGGACTCTGACTCAGGGTTGAGCGAGCCTGTCCTCTCAGCTAGGGCCGGGGCCCCCTGTGACCAGCCCCTGCGTTAGCCCCCAACCTGCCCCAGGAGATCTGCTTGTGCTCCATCTGGTTCCCCACACCAAACCCCTGCCACCTCACCCCTGGCCAGCACAGGGCAGGGAAGGGGAGCCATCCATCTATGCCCCTAACCAGCCCCTGTGGACGACCATAGGGCACCCCCCTCGTGATCAGGCTCCCACCTGCCTGTGCCCCAACAAGCTCTTGTGGGTGGCTCCTGAGGGTAAACTCTTTGTGTCCCCAGATCACTCTGACGACCATTGGCTATGGTGACAAGACACCCCACACATGGCTGGGCAGGGTCCTGGCTGCTGGCTTCGCCTTACTAGGCATCTCCTTCTTTGCCTTGCCTGCCGTGAGTCCCCCTGCACTTAGGATCTCCCGGCTGCCCAGGGGAGAGGGCCCTGGGGGCAGAGCCTGCTTAGCCCCTCTCCTGAATTTGCATGGATGGGGGAGTGGAGAGCTCAGAGGAGTGGGTGGAGACCTTCTCTTCCTCCTGTTGTCCCCCTCCGCCCCTTTCTCCCAACCACACCTCCTCCCCTAGGGCATCCTTGGCTCTGGCTTTGCCCTGAAGGTGCAGGAGCAGCACCGTCAGAAGCACTTCGAGAAGAGGAGGATGCCTGCAGCGAACCTCATCCAGGTACAAGACGCCCAGGAAGCCCCTGAAAGGAACTGGTGTGTCAACTTCTCTATGCTGACCCAGGTGTCCCAATTTTGCAACTGTGACTTCCACTTTGAAGCTCTGGGAGCAGATGTGGCTTCTCCGGGGTCACATGCCAAGTCAGGGCTAGAGGAGGGGGACTGTCAGAAACTTCCCTTGTGCCACATGCCCAGTTCAGGCCTTATCAGAGCTGCCCCACAGTCCCACTCCAGCCCCAGCTCTATGTGACTGGCAGTGGAGTGGGGCCTAGGGCTTCTTGTCCTGCCACCAAAAGGCTGTGCAGTCATCAGTAAGCCTGCACTGCTCCCAACACCAGTTCATTCCCCAAGCACTCCCACAAGTGAATGTTGTAACTATAAACTGAGACAAATACCTTGAAAGAAAGAATAGTTCTCTGAAGAGTATTTAACAGGGTCCTGGCCTGATCTGACCTTGAAGGGGAACTCTGGGATGATGACCCTGGGAAATTGATGCTTGAATTGAGAGCTGGAGGACTGGTAGGAGTCAAATAGGTGAAGAGGTGAAGCGGGGGGGGGGGGGCAAGCGTTCAAAGTAAGGGAACAGCATGTGCAAAGGCCCTGTGGTGGAAGGGAGCATGGTGTGTTTGGTGAACTGGAAGGCAGCTAGCAAGGCTGGGACAGAAAGCTCAAGGAGGAGTATATAGTGGAAGGGGTTGGGTAAGTGGGCAAGGCCCCGACCTGAGGGCCACAGAGAGGAGTTTAACACTTTGCTGAGAGCAATGAAGAATCCCTGACAGGTATGAAATAGGAGGAATGGGTGTTATGATCAGATTTGTGTTTTGAAAATAGGTGAATGGATTGGAGAGTGCCCCAGGTGTGTGTGGGAGATGACACGAGGCTCTGACAACTGTCTGGGCAAGGTAGGGTGCTGGAATGGTATCACAACAGTTGAGGTGGGAAGAAGCAGATTCTGTATATTTAGGAGGTGAGATTCGTGGCATTAGGAGTGAGGGAGAGGGCGAGGGAGCTGCGTGGCAGGTGACTTCCAGGTTTCTGGCTTGCCCAACTGGATGATTGATGGCCCTCCCCACTGGAGGGGGACCAGATTGGGACAGGAGGAATGTGAGATTGGCAGGAACACGTAGAGCATGAGGGGCCTCAGCCCCCGAGCGAGGTAGCTGCACGTCCGGGTCTGCAGCTAGGGGGAGAGGACTGTGCTAGAGCCATTGCACCTAGACAGTAATGAAGCCCGGGGCACGGATGAGCTCGCCTGGGGCACGGATGAGCTTGCCCAGTGTGGACAGCAAAGTTGGAGGAGAGAAAATGGTCCAGAACGCAGCTTTTAGGAACCTCAGCATTCAGTGACTGGGCCAGCAGAGTTGAGCCAGTCAAGGAGACAGAGAAGGAGCAACCAGAGGGGTGGGAAAAAATCAGAAAACCAGGAGTGTGTGATCTGTTTCCGCCACTGCGCTGAGACATTCTGATAGGGCATGGGGTGGGGGGAGGCAAGGGCTCTGATTTTGGGGGGACTTTGTGACTCAGCCCTGGCTTCTCTCTAGTCGGTGTATGCGAGAGCAGCCCCTGCGGGAAGTAGTTCAGGGAATACTGGCGCATCCCACCTTGGCCTGCTCCCAGCATGCCACCCTCGCACTCCCGATCCAAGTCTGACTCAGCGCCCCCCCTTACCTCTCCTCCCCAGGGTGGAACCCCCTCCCCATCCCTGCTATTTCCAGCCGCCAGCCCAACCTTTCCTTCTCAGCGTCCTGTGGGGCACAATGGCTGTCGTCCCCTGGGAGCTGGCCTTCCAAGGGGCACCGCAGGGGCAGGTGGCTGGCACTGTCCATGCCAAGAGACAGCTGGTATTGTGGTGCCCATAATTAATGAGACAGCTCATTGAGCTGCTCCCCAGCTCAAGCCAGGGGCCTAGGCAAGCGGGAAGTAAAAATATTCCTGTCCTAGGAGGGTGCCTGGCCAGTGAGGTCAGCCGTGGGCAGTGCCTTAAGGACAAGAGGCACCCAAAGAAGGGGGCTCCAGGGCTCAGTTAGGCTTTGTCCATGCCTCCCTGCCCTCCCTAATCACCGCACTCACAGTCCCTCCTTGGCTCTTCTTACCTGGAGGGAGAGGGACAGTCCTTCCTCTTGTCCACCCCTCATCCCCCCTGCTGCAGAGGAAATCCTGCAAGTCCCAGGATGCTGAGGGGCTGGTAGGGGGATGCTCTTCCCTTCCCTCCTCAACCCCGTGGGCAGTGACAGGCAGCTGAGAAAGATGAGGTGGATTTATTCGTAGTACTAAGAATTCACTCAGGTTTTTTTTTTAAGATTTTATTTATTTATTTGAGAGAGAGAGAATGAGAGATAGACAGCACGAGAGGGAAGAGGGTCAGAGGGAGAAGCAGACTCCCCGCTGAGCAGGGAGCCCGATGTGGGACTCGATCCTGGGACTCGAGGATCATGACCTGAGCCGAAGGCAGTCGCTTAACCGACTGAGCCACCCAGGCGCCCGAATTCACTCAGTTTTTATTCTCCAGACCTTTGCAGAGCACCTACCAGGTGCCAAAGGATACAGTGATGACCAAGACACCGCTTAGAGTCTAGGGGGAGAGAAAGACAGCATCCCTCAAATACACGACGAACAGATACTTACTAGCTGGGGTAACGGGATGACAGGAGGGTTGAAGAGGGGACCCTGGTATTAAGTGCCTTCTCTGTGCCAGGCACTGTGCTTGGCATTTAACAGACATTTGCCCTTTTAATCCTCACATCAGGCTCTTAGGTAAGCAGTATTGTATCCAGTTCACAGATGAGGCAGGCGGGGCTCTGCAGCTTTACTTCATTTGCCCGGGCTACTAAAGGGCAAAGCTGGGACTGGAAGCCACGTCTGCCTGATGACAGAGCCCAGCTCTACCTTGGACCCCTGCTCCCCGCCTTGGGGAAGTCCTTTCTCTCTGGGCCTCCGTTTCTGTCTGGCCCTGCCAGTGGCTCCGGAACTGGAACTGGCCTCTGGCTCTGGGTCTCCTTCCGCTGACCCAAGGACTGATTCCTCCAAGGGCAGAGGGGTGGTGAGGGGCGGAGAGGCTTCGCTGATGCCTTGTCCCCTCTTCCCCTTCCCTCACACGACAGGCTGCGTGGCGCCTGTACTCCACCGACACGAGCCGGGCCTACCTGACGGCCACCTGGTACTACTATGACAGTATCCTCCCATCCTTCAGGTAGGCCCTGCTGCAGGGGGACATGGCTGGTGGTGGGGGGGGCGGTGGCTGGTGGTCATGCCCCCTTGAGGACAGGTGGCTGGGACTCGGCCCTGGGGGTGGGAAAGGGGTGACGCCTCCCAAAGGAGTATCTGGGGCTGGCTCTGCAAATTCCATGTAATTCAGAGCCCAGAGTGTCTTCTCTCCCAGTTCGCTCTTCCCTGGGAAGGTGGTGGACGCTGGGCACAGGGGGAGCTGGCACTCCACATGCTAGCCCATAGTGCCGCCATTCAGGGCCGTGGTGCCCCCCCAGCTCGTCTCCCCTCTGTCTGAGTTGAGGGTCGGGTTAGCTTTTGCCAGCCTGGCATACTGCAGCTGGGGAGAGAAAGCGTGGTACGGGCAAGAGCGCGTGCGCCAGAGTCCAGCACCCCAGTGTGTGAATAGGCCCCGACTTTTCCGGGCCCTAGTGCCCAGAAGCGGGTTCATCCCACTGGCCCAGGCCGGGGTAAGGCTGCACCTGGGGTTGGCTGCATGCAGAGGATTATTAATAGCCATCACCAAGGTCTGAGTGGCCAGGTGCCTGGCCAGGCCCTTGGGCAGGAATGAAGAGCACAGAGTGTGGCTCAGTCCCACCGGCAGGCAGGGAATCAAGCGCGAGGCTGGACTCGGCGGCTGTGCTCAGCACTTTTGCGGGTGCCTTTTCCCTCATTAGTTCTCCAAGAGCAGCTGTTGCATGATCCCACTCACCCCTACACCTGGCTCCCCCTCCCTGCTCCCTCCTGGCCCCAGAGGCTTCCTAGGGGAGGAGCAGAAGAGAAGGGGCTGGAAGGGGGGGGTCCCAGAATCACACTGGGTACCCCCCATCTCCACTTGGCAGAGGCAAGCTCCCGCCTCAGAGATAGGCATGGTGGTTGGTTTGGAAGGAGCCTCCCTTTCCCAGGGGTAGCTCTAAGGACTCAAGGCCGGGCCCTGGGGAGTAGGGCAGGGGCTGGTTTGTTAGAAATAGGGTGTGAGGGGGAGGGAAGATTTGGGAGTAGTATTGGGTCCTCCGGTAAGAGGGACAGAGCTTGGTTTAGAGATTCTAGGTCCACGGGCCTTCTGCTCCTTGGAGCTCGGTTTCCTTGTCCATATAATGGGAAGGCAGAGGGGAGATATTGTCCTTCGGTTATGGAAACAGGAAGTGGCCTGGGGAGTTAGGAAGAAGCTGAGCCCCAAATCTAATCTCTAAGACCCCAGTGGCAGGAGTGGATGCTGGAGTGGGAAGCTGGTCTAGCTACCCTATCAAGTCTCTCTCCTGCGCCTCAGTTTCCCCCTAAAATCCAGTCAGATCCGGAGGGTGAGGATTTCGGGGTGGCCGCTGGCCTCCAGGGAGGCACAGCTCCACGTCTAGGTGCTCCGCTTCATGAGCAGAGAGTAGGTTAGATCCAAGCTCCCACTTGCCGCCTTCTGAGAGTGCCCTCAAGTTGTGCCCAACCTGCACAACCGTACTCAGCAGCCCTGAGGATTTCCCAGGAACTGAGTGCAGAAAGGGAGGGAGGAAGGTTAGTCTCTCCCACCCCCCACCCTGCCGGTTCTGGCTTGGGGTGTCTGCTGAACACCTCTAGAGGCAGAGACTGGCAGGATCTGCACTCCCAAGCTTGGTGCCCACCAGGTGAGCGGGCGGTGCCAGGGCCCTGCCTGCTGCTGATGGCGCCCTCTCCTGCAGAGAGCTGGCCCTCTTGTTTGAGCACGTGCAACGGGCCCGAAATGGGGGCCTACGGCCCCTGGAGGTGCGGCGGGCGCCGGTCCCTGATGGAGCGCCCTCCCGTTACCCGCCCGTTGCCACCTGCCACCGGCCGGGCAGCGCCTCCTTCTGCCCTGGGGAAAGGTAGGGGCCCCCCGGGGCCGCCACCTGCTCTCGCTTCTCCTCCTCCTCTTCCATTCTTTGTCTCACCCTCTCTCAGACCTGCCTGCAGCCACCATGTGGGTGTCTGAGCCTGTTCTGGGGACTCCCAGGCCTCGTCCCGAGGCCTGGGCAGTTGTCGTCGGATGGCCTGACAGGTACAGACTGAGAGCCTCCCTGGAGCGGCCAGGCTGGACTCACCTGCTTGTCCCCTGGGGCTCTAAGGGTCTGAGTGGGGGACACGTCCGCACCGCCCTTTCCCGGCACCTCCTCCATTCATTCCATTTGTCCTCTTTCTTTCTCTGTTTCCACGTCCCCTCACTCCTCCACCCCTGCACCCCCATCCCTCCCGGGCAGCTGGAGACAGGAGGAGGCCTCTGGCCACAGGTGCTTACGGCTCAGGTAATCGTGGGCACCATTCTGGGGCGTGAGGGCAGGGATCCCCCTCCCCCAGCATGTTCCTCTAGAAGGGGCTCGCCACTGGACTTGCCTGTCGGGAGTGAGGTGCTACCTGGAGAGAGCGCTCTGTGACTGAGGACCGCTGTAGGACCTCCGGAAACTCAGCCAGTGACTAATGCTCTTGTCTTGTGCAACCCTTGTCCGCAGCTTGGCTAATCCCAGAGGGTCCTCTTGGGATTCTCCCACAATGCCTTTCTTTCTTACTGAGGGACATTTTGCTGCTCCTAACAGTCTCTTTTTCCCTTCACCTGTCTCTCCTGGAGCTTTTGCGTCTTGAAAGAAGAACAAAGAAAGGACAATGCTTTACCCCCACATACATGTTCAAAGTAGTGGAATTTCAGGCATTTTTGGAGAAGGGACGCTCACTGACTCACAGTATGGGAAAGGGGCTGCTCCTGCAGAGGTATAGCTTTGAGGTCAAGGATTCAACCCCCCCCCCGCCCCCGCATTCCTCCCCTGCCCCCTCCCTATCTCTTTGTTTTGTCTCATCTTCACACATCATCCCTGATCGGCCAGGTAGACATCTGGGCCTTGAGCCTCAGGTGTGATTCTGAGCCCTGGGCCCAGAACAAGGGAGGGGAGAAGACACCAGCCACTCAGTGATCAGAAGGAGGCAGTGTGGTGAAAGCTGGCCCCTGACACCTGAGGCTGTGTGTCCTTGAGAAACTCATCGAGTCACACTGGGCCTCTGGGTCCTAGGCAGAACCTCAGCAGTGTTTAGGCCGATCAGGGGCTCTGGGTTCTCCAGGCTGAAAAGGCCTGGGGAACAGGGGGTGGGGGGCGCGTGGTGCAGAGGATGGTGGGAGCAGCATTTCTTTCTTCCCTGTGCTCAGTGAGGGCATCTCTGGCCAGGGGCTGAACAGGAAGCAGGGAGACGGAGGGTCCCTCCAAGTCAGGGGCTGGAGAGAGGGGCAGCATGACTGGCCAGGCCAGGCTGGGAACTCCCTGGAAGAGAGTCCACAGTGTGGCCCTGGGTCGGATTCTCTGTCCCTGCCTGAAGGCCCTTCAGTGTTACCCCCACCCCCATCCAGCCACAGCTTAAATTTGAGCAACCCTGCCCAGGGCCTGGGCCCGTGCTCTCTGGAGCTTCCAGTTTGCTCTGGTCTCACCTGGCCTGGATAGGAAGGTGCTGAAAACGAAGACGAACCTGGAGCCCAGCACCTCTCCCACCCACAACTGCTCCGGGGCTCTGAGTCCCCCAAGGCCTAGGACCAGATGACTGCCGAGGGCTTGGCATTCACTAACTCCCAGCCTTGTGTCCGTCTGCCCTGCAGTGTCTGTGTGGCCGGGGCTCATGGTGATGGTGGTGGAGTGTCCCTTCTTCCCAGGCCCCCCAGGAGGCTGAGCTGTGACTTCTAGGACATCAGTCACCAGGCTCAGGCCAAATGGCCATATCCTTACTCTTGGTTGTCTGGGCCCCATGGGGTGGGTGCTCCGGACAGGAACACCGCCCCCCCCAGGCCCCCACATACACATACACACTTCTCGTGGTTGGCCACACCCCTAGTGGCGCTTGTGGATGGACCCAGGCTGAGCACACTTCCAGGACTTCCAAAAGCAGGACTCCCTGGGGGACGGTCTTGCCAAGGTCAGCACCTCCTCTCTTTGGGGTTTTTCGATGGGGCGCTAAGACAATGTTTCTCAAGGCATGGTCCGCTGACTTCCTGCGTCAGCATCGGCGGGGTGTTCGCTAAAATCGCAGCTACTGGACCTCTCCCCAAGCCCACAGAATGAGAATCTCTAGGGGAGAGGCACAGAACTCTGCATATGTAACATGCTGCCCAGGAGATCCTGATGCAAATCTTGAGAATCTCTGCATTCTGGGGATGCGGGCTGGAGGATGCTTTGGGTGGGGGTTCTTTTCTCCCACCAGCCGCAGGAAGCCAGCCCCATCCTGGCAGCTCCCCATGCTCTGCCCACCTGCCCCCTTCCCACTAACCTCTGTTTGTGTCTTGTTCTCAACTTCCAGCCAGATGTTTAGTAATAAACGGAGTTTCTTTCGGATCCACGCCAGCTGGAGACCGAGGTACCCCCTCGCCTGCTCCTTCTGTCCTCACTCCTCCTTGCCCCACCCGGTTCGGGGGCTGGAGAGGGGGACAGAATAGGCCAAGGCCAAGGTGCATGTGCCTGCCGCCTGCCGTCTGCCTTGGGGCCCTGCCTGGAGCCTCTTACCTTCCTGGGGAGGCCTCTGCCAGGTCGGGGGCCATGGGCCTGGGGCCCACTCTGCCACGAGGGACATCTGTAGGAGACTTGGGATGAGTTCTGGCTCTGCCGCTGACCCCCTGTGTGATCTGGGTCACATTGCTTCCCTTCTCTGGAACTCAGTTTCCTATCTGTGGAATGGGCAGATTGAACTAGAGGCTCTCTGAGGGTCCTTCCCACTCTGACTTTTGCCAGGCTTTGGGTTTAGCTCCTTGGCTTCCCACTGTCCCTCTAGGGACTTAGCCTGTGCCTGGAGGAGCTGGGATTGGCACCTCTTTCGCTAACTCTAGAGCCCAGCTCAGATGGCCGCATCACCACCATGTGCCGGGCCCTGCACTAGACACAGGGATGAATGAAAGATGGCACCTGGAGGCTTGCAAAGAGCAAGGGCTGTTCAGTGTGATGGATGCAATGAAAGGAGGAAGCAGAGGGGCTACGGAGCCAGGGTCAGGCCCTTCACCTAGAGGACGCCCCAAAAAGGAGTGGACGTGGGGGAGGGCATCCCAGGCCAAGGAAGCAGCATGCATCACGTGGTGCATCATGGTGAGGAGGTGAGAGAGAGAGAGAGGAGAGAGAGAGAGAGAGAGAGAGAGAGAACAGCCGTGGGGAAGGAGCAGGCAGCCCAGCATGGCCAGATCGGAGAGTGCGGGGTCAGGGAGTGAGGTCGGGGGCAGAGCTGGATCATGAAGAACCCCAAAATCCTGTATGAGCGCCATCCTGTAGGCCCTGCCTGGCAGCCTGGGCTCCTTGAGTCTTGCGTTGCCCAAAAGTGCTTCTGGAGTCTTGTGGGTTGAAGGGCCCATAAGTACATGGGTGACAGAGCTCCTGGCTGCTCATCCAAGAGACAGTGCCTTTTAGGAACTAGTGTTCTGGATCCAAACCTGGCCACAACTCGCTAGCAAGGGGAACGTCACCTTAAGACCTGGGTGCCTCAGTTTCTTCAGATGTAACATGCGGATGGTAATTGCATCTGCTTCCATTCAAAACGTGCTTGGCTCATAGGAAGTGCTATATAAATGGTTGGCCTTGTTCAGTGTGGTATGTTGAGCAGTTAAGGTCTTATTTTTAAAAAATAGCTTAGAAACCATGGCTGATGGAAATGGGGACACACCTGAAAGGTTAAGCCAGGGAGTCTGGGTTAGACCTGCCCCTTTGCAAGATGACTTTGGCTGTGTGGGCACGATGGGCAGGAAGGGCAAGGCCGGGGCAGAGGGGCCAGCGATGAAGCTGCATCCACAGTCTTGAAGAGAGGGGCTGTATGCAGCATCAGAAGGGGTAGGCTGCCTCTTGCCCCCATGCGCTTGGCCTTTGGTAGCAGATGGAATCCTTAAAGTCATTCCTGGTGGAAGCGAGCACAGGGGTTGACCCAGCAGGGCAGTCAGAGGGCAGCCTGTGTCCAGAGCTTGCCCTCCGCCAAAGGATAGCCTCAGTCAAGCCTAGCCCATCTGTATCCCAGGCATCAACAGACCCCTTAGACCCGTTTCTCAACCTCGGCACCATGGAAGTCTGGTTCGGAGAATTTTTCATTGGTTGGGGGGGGGGGGGGGCTGTCACAAGCATTATTTAGCACTGTTTAGCAGCCTCCCTGGCCTCGATCAGATGCCAGGAACACCCTCCAATGTGACAACCAAAAATGTCCTAAACCAAAAATGTCTCCAGACATTGCTCATGGATTGGGGCCTAGTGAGCAAAATTGCCTCCAGTGGTTACCGCCCTAGATGCTCTCCTGATCGCTAGTTCCAGAGAAATAACAGTGTCTCAAGTCAGAAAAAACCGGGTTCTGATCCTTACTGCATCCACAGGGGCTCTGGGACTTTGGGCAGGTCACTTTCCCTCTTTCCCAGTCTGTAAACTAGGGATGGTAAATGTGGAGCCCACCCCACAAAGCGGCCGAGAGAGAGCTGGAAGGGCCAAGGCATTCAGACAGGACCGTGCGTGTGCTGAGGAGCCCGGGACGGGAAGGAGTTCTTCCGATGTCCAACGCTTGCCAGGTTTCTTTCCATTTTGTTTGAGCTTTTAGGCTCCAGAGAGGCTGACGTGAGCCATTTCCTGGGCCTTGCCCAAGGAGCTGGAATCCAGGGCCACCCCTGGGAAAACAGTGCCTTCTTACGTTGAAGAGGAGCCCAGGGCCTCTGGCTGGCTGGAAAGTTACAGAACTCCACAAACCAGGCTGGAAGCTCCTTCAACCATCGCAGAATCAGAGCTGGAAAGGGACCTTTCAAGGCCTCTAGTGCAAGCCTCCAGACCCCTTCCTCCCCAAGTCCTGCTGAGAGCAAACTCCGTCTTGCTTGTATACTTCTCATGACAGGGAGGTCACCCCCTTCCCCCAGAATGTCATTGGAGTGATGTGCTGGGCGCAGAGATCCGGAGTTCCAGGCCCTTGGCTATGTGTCAGGGCCTTCTCCAACCCCCCCTCTTGCTCTCCCTCTTGGAGGAGTGGAGGACAGAGGGAGGGGTTGCACGGGCCGGGCGGGTGGGGGGTGCTTGCCAGCATGAGGAGAGCCTGAAGGAATGGCTCTGCTGAGGAAAGTTTGGGAGACCCAACCTCAAACTTTGGTTGGAATCTCTGGGATGTGTTGAGGGGATCCTGGGCCAGCAAACAGCATGCTGGATTGTGGGGCTGCCTCATCCTTCCCTTCTGATATCCTCGGGGCCCCAATCCATGACCTGTAACTTCTCCCTTCTAGAAGGGCAGAGGTCCCTATTCCTAAGGATGGCCCTACATCCTGGCTGCCTTCCCGAAGGTGCCCCTGGTTTCGAGATCTTCCTCACTTCAGCACCTTGGCTCTGTACTCTGTACCCCATGCCCAGGGCATGGGGGACCCTAGCTCTCACCCAGCCCTGAAACCAGAATCTGTCCTCTGGTCAACTCTTGACCTGAAAGTCCCTGATAGTAGGTGACACAGTCTCCTCCCCCAATCCGTGCCCCACCTTAGGCCTCCTCCAAGACTGGCTGGTGCTTTCCTGAGCCAGGGCTCCGAACATTTGGGGTGGAAGGACCCCCAACCTGTCTGTGAGCCACAGCAGGGAGGCAGTGGTGACACCCCAGGGCATGGGATGGGGGACTTTTGCATACGTCCTACTCAGACAGTGAGAACGTGGTCCTTAAAACTCTTGGACACAGAGTTACTCTACCAGGTATTGGCTAACCAGGGCCTGCCCCGGGCAACCTGGGGCCTCCGCAAGGTTTGGGGTTGTAGTGGGGAGTTGGGGTGTGGGGAGGGAGGTCTGAGAACACGCACAGACACGCACATGTGTGTTCCCATGCACACAGACGTGTGTAGGTGTTGTTGAAATGGGGGTTCGTTAGGCAGTGGGGGTTGTGGAGCTGGGAGGGTGAACATCTGTCCAGGTAGGCAGAACTCAGGCAGGGGAGACCACAAAAACACAGGTTAAGACCTTCCCCGGGAGGGTGTGCACCAGACATGTCCGGGGCTTATATGTGGGCCCAGCAGCTCGACCCACAAGGCCAAGGCCCTCTGCAGCCGGCTCATTGCACCCGTGGGAGGCCCTGTTTATGCTGAAGCCTGTGTGATGCAGACCTCTGGAGTTTTGCAATGTTCTGCCTGCAAAGCTGGACTGGGTCCTAAAGCCCTGACCTGACTGACCAGTGTGGGATCAAAGAGCTCCAGCAGAAAAGGAGGAAAATATACACTGACACGTGTAGATACACTGGTACCTGGGTACCTACACTGTCACATGGTGTGCACACATGTGCGCGCGCACACACACACACACACACACACACACACACACACACCAACTCCACACAGCCTGCCTCTGTGTACAGTGAGGACCTGGAGGCCTTTCTCAGTGTGCATGGCCAGGTGAGCCCCTCCATCCCTCAGCGGCCTGTCTGTGCCCAAAGGGGTGGCCACCTCCACCTCCACCCACCCACTGAGCCAGGCCCAGCTCTCCCATCCTCCTGTCTGTCTCTGACTCCCTTCTTGGGTCTGTCTCACTCCTTCCGCTCTGACATCTGTCTCCTGTGCACCCCTTATATCTGTCTGCGAAAACGAGGGGTGGGAGATGGGGGTAGGGAGGGGACCTGCTCAGACTGACCCTGCATCAGCTTCCTGTAGGGGTCAGGGTCCCCCTTGCCACACCCTTGTTCCATCCCAGGAAGTCTCCACTTGGTGGAGAGTCAAAACCCAGTAGCCACTCCCAAGTCCCAAGTCAGCTGCGTCCCCACACACACCCATCCCCAGCTCTGGCTAACGTGGCTCTCTCTCCCATCCGACCTGCCCTGCCAGCAGCCGGATGGGCATCAAGGACCGCATCCGCATGGGCAGCTCTCAGCGACGGACAGGCCCCTCCAAGCAGCACCTGGCCCCTCCACCGATGCCCACCTCCCCAAGCAGCGAGCAGGTGGGCGAGGCTGCCAGCCCCACCAAGGTGCAGAAGAGCTGGAGCTTCAACGATCGCACCCGCTTCCGGGCCTCCCTGAGACTCAAACCCCGCACCTCTGCTGAGGGTGAGCCCCTGGGGGCCTGGGGCCCAGGACCTACCTGCTGTCGGGGGCGGGGTAGGGACAGAGTCTGGGCTAGGGGTGGAAAGATGGTTCTAGTTCCAGCTCTATAACGGACCGACCATCTTTGGGCACTGGTCTCCTGGTCTGTGAATTGGGCGTCATAACACCTGCTTTGCTGGGCTCAAGACTGTTGAAGAATCGAATGAGAATGCAGAAGGTGGCGCTCGGTAGGGGGTAAGAGTGCAGGCTTTAGAGCCAGGCTGCTGGGGTTTGAATCCTGGCTTTGCCACTTCTTGGAAGTTACAGAATCCCACAAACCAGTCTTTGGGAGGTGCTGACCTATGAGAGTCTGGGCACGGCTGGTGCCCAGGGCCCCCGCTTCCCTGCCCAAGAAGCTGCCTGGCCTTCCACCCTCTCCTGCCCCCATGGAGCAAGGATAGCATCTGCTCTCTGTGCAGTGCACCAGCCTGGGAGAAGCGTTTCTCTTCCCCGGAGACAGGACTTGCTTTCAGGGCCTTCCCTAGCAGCAGAGCTGGGCATGGGAGCCAGCCCCTCGAGCTTCTTTCCCTCTTGGCTGAAGGATAAGGCTGTGTGTGTGATTATGTGCAGAGGCCTCAGGTCCCTTGTCTCTGAGGCTCACTGTCCTGGTGGGACCAGTGGGGCTTCCTAATTTGCATCAGGCCAAACCAGATGTGCCCTAAAACAACTCCCACTTACCTGGCCACTGCGCAGATTCTTACCCTGACTGGTCAGAGGGCAGATGTGTGTGCAGGAAGCCAGAATTTTCCAACCTGGGTAAGGCAGCCAGGGAGGCAGGAGCCTGGTCTGCCTTGTGCCCCCAGGAAGGTTCTGGACCCTTTCTGGGCCTCTGTCTCCTGATCGGTATCTCTAAGGGTGGTTCGGCAGGTGGTGGTAGGGGTTGGGCAGGCACCCCTTCTGCTGCCACCACCTGGGCCCCTAACTTTCCAGAGGGCCCCTCGGAGGAAGTGGCAGAAGAGAAGAGCTACCAGTGTGAGCTCACTGTGGATGACGTCATGCCTGCTGTGAAGACGGTCATTCGCTCCGTCAGGTGAGTCTGAGGCCTGAGGTGCTCCCCCCGCCCCGAATCCGTCTGCCACCCATCGCTGCTCCCCATCTGGGGCCTGCCCTCATGGCCAGGCCTGGCCTAGCTCCCGGGCACAGCAGCTGTTGCCTGCCTGGCACCCTTGGCTGAGCAGGCTGGCGGGGACCCTGGAGTGTGGGTGGGGTGGGAGGTGGCATATGGCTCCCAGCAGGGTTTGCTCATCCTCTTCACGGCTGGAGGGCTGGCTGGCTAGGGCGGTAGGCTCGGCTGCCCACCACAGTCCCTCTGCTCCACCCGCAGGGTCCTCTCTGCGTCTCTCCCCTCCTCCCCGCCAGCTGTGCACCAGCCACTGCCTCTCCCTGTGTCTGGCCCGTGTGCTCTTTCTCTCCAACTCTGTGTCTCAGTTTCATCCTCCTTTTGCTTCTGTGTCTCAAAGTTTCCCTCCTTCCTTGGGTGGCTTGACCTCAGCTTGTCTGTCTCCCTCAGGGCTTCCTCTAGAGCGGTGCTTTTCAAACCACAGGTCACAACAGTTTGAAATCAACTTAGTGAAATCAGTTTAGTGGGCCATGGTCAGCATTTAACAGCAACAACAAAAAGGAATAGAATAGAAAATAGCAGAGTGCATTCCCCCATAGGAAGGGCAAATAATGTTGATGAAACCTACGTTTCAGTTTGTGTGTGTGTGTGTGTGTGTGTGTGTGTGTGTGTGTGTGTGTACTGGCTTCTGATATAAAACATATTTCTGTTTTTTTTTAAGGTTTATTTATTTGAGAGCCTCCTCCCCGGAGACTGTGCACAAGCCAGTGGCTCTGCTGAGGGAGAAGAGAGAGAGAATCCCAAGCAGACTCCCCGCTGAGTGTGGAGTCCAAAGACTGCGGGCCTGGATCTCACCACCCTGAGATCATGACCTGAGCCAAAATCAAGTCAGGCTCTTAACTGCCTGAGCCACCCAGGCGCCCCGTAAAATGTATTTCTTATGGTGGGTCTTGGTCAAACAAGTTTGCAAGTCCCTGTCAGGCTGCCTGTACTGGCTGTCTCCCTGCCTTGACAAGAGTGGGCCAGAGTCTCCTGAGCCCCTTAGCCATGGCTCTGGCACCCATGCTTCTTGGCGTGGAGTCCTGGCCTAGACTCCGTCTCCAGCCTGCAGCTCTATAGCTCCAGAGACTCCCTTTACCCCCAGGCCTTACAGGCTCACCTTCTCTCCTCTCTGCCTGATGCATCTACCCACAAGCCTCTTTGTCTTGTGTTCCTTGTAAAATCAGAGTCAGCTGGGCCCCTTGCCACTCCCCAGAGAGTCTGAGGCCTCTCCCCACCCCCTTTTTACACACGCTGTCTCTCTCCTCCAAGTGACCAGCTTCTGGAACACATCGCCCGAGCTGCCACCTGGCCCAGGTCACGTCTCCTTGGCCACGCCACAGATCCCTCACACCCAGCATGCCCCAGACCTGCTCTTCCTCCCTGTTCCCATTTCAGGCAGTGGCACCACCATCCACCCCGTTGCCTAAGCCATGGGAATTATTCTGGACTCAGACTCAGAACCCTTGAAGTCCCTTTTAGTCCTGAATTGCTCCCAGCTTAGGCCCAGCCCCTGGGTCTGGTCGTCCTGCCCAAAACTCTGCCTCTCCGGAGCATTCTCTCCACACAGGCGGGCAGAACGATCATGCTAACGCAGAGGAAACCCTTCCCCACCACCCCAGCCGCCCATTGCCCAATCTCTGCCTGGGATTCGGGACTCTTCAGAGTACCTCCTTCCCCTGCCTGCCAGCCTGCTTTTCAAGGCCAATCTCTTTCCCTGTCTTCTTATATGCCACCCCACCTCCCCAGGTGGATCAACCCCTTAGCTTTACATTCTGTCCCGGCTACTTTGAACACAATCTCACTCACATGCCTCCATGTCTGTCTGTGTCCAGAAAGCCTCTTTTCATCCCCCTTTTGCCCTTGGAAAGTATCACTCTCAAGACTTGTCCTCTGCCCTCCCCAGCTGAGACCCTCCTTCTCATCATCCCAGACCACTGTCTCCATTCCTTGACGTGGCCCTCATCACCCCATAATTGTGTGTCCTGTTTCCCACTCCAGAACAGGGCTCCTGAGACCAGGGTTTGGGTCTGATGCCTCTTTGGGTGCCCAGGGTCTAGCACAGTGATGCTAACAAGCATTTGTGGAGTGAATGCAAAAATGTCTTCCCCCAAGCCGTCTTGATCACCAGTGTTCATAGATGTCTGCCCTGTGTCCCAGCTAGCAGGAAGAAACCAGACCCGGTCCCTGCGCTCCCAGGCTAATGCTACTGTAGATTTAGGCACATTAAAAAAAAAAAAATACCAAAGAGACATCCGGGGGCTGGGGGTGGACCGTGGTGGGGAGGGAGGGAGGCTGGGAGACCCAGCAGAGGCTGTTTGCAGTCACCCAAGCAGAAGGTGCCCTCGTGCTAGGCAAAAGGTTAGCAAAGGGATGGAGAAGGGGCTGGAAAAGAATCCCTTCCCGCCGAGACCCCCTTTCCCGGCAGGATCCTGAAATTCCTGGTGGCCAAAAGGAAATTCAAGGAGACACTGCGACCATACGACGTGAAGGACGTCATCGAGCAGTACTCGGCGGGGCACCTGGACATGCTGGGCCGGATCAAGAGCCTGCAGTCTCGGTGGGTGCGCCGGCAGTGAGGCCGAGGCCCCAGCCCCAAAGCGAGGACTGAGGGCCCCGAACTCCCCTACCTCCCTCCCGCCCGCGCCCGAACGGAGCCGCGAGCGCCCCCTAGGGGCCGCGGCGGGAGCTGGAGTTTCCGGTCTGGGCAAGGCTTCTGGCTTGCAGCGCGCCACTGAGGCCTGACCGGGCACCTGTCTTGAGCCTGAAGAAGGACCCAGCCGCACGTCCTCTGTGCGAACCCTACTAACCTGCACTCCTCGAGCGACGTCTTTAGATGATTGTTTCCTGGTCCTAAAATAATAGGATTAAAATAATTAATGATCTCCCATCTCCCAAGGGGATAGGCAAATTGTCCTCAATGCTGCCCACCTCTTGCCTCTGGAACCCTCCCGCACCTCTTCTCTCCACCCAGCATATAGGAATTCTTGCACCAAGACCCTAATCACCTACACCTCGCCCTTCTTCTCTTGTGGCCTGCATTCTCACTGCCCATTCATTCTCTTGTTCTCTTAAGAAATAGTCATTGGGCTTTTATTACTTGCCAGACAGCTGGGCTCTGGACTCTGGAAGGCAAGAGTCCCTGCCCTCATGGAGCTTTTATTCTAGTGGAAGAGAACAGATGATAAATAAGATGGAAGCTAGACGATGTCAGATGATGATCAAGTCTAAAGAGAAACGTAAGGGCTAGGGTGTTGGGGTTTGTGATTTTAAATAGTTAAGAAGGTGACATTTGAGAAAAACAAGAAGAAAGGTGGGGCAACCAGCCCTGTGGCTATTTAAGTAAAGAGTTTTCAGAGGGAATGGCAAGAGCAAAGGCTTGGGCAGGTGTCTGGGGTGTTGTTTTAGAAACAGCAAGGAGCCCAGCGTGTCTGTTCTGGCCTGATGAATGGCACTTGGACTGTATAAAGCCCCGTGGGCCACTGCACACACGCTGGCGTTCATCCAGGGGGAGATGCAAGCCTTGAAGAGCTTAGAGCAAAGGATGGACAAGATCTGAGGTGTATTTTTAAAGGAGCACCCTAGGTGCTGTGCTGAGGATGACCTATAAGGGAGCGAGGGTGGAAGTCAGGAGGCTGCCTCAGATGTGCAGGCAAGAAATGATGGGGACTTGGACCAAGGTGGCAGCAGTGGGGGTGGGGAGAAGTACGCAGACTCCAGATAGATTTTAAAGGTAGAGCTGACAGGGTTTTCTGATGGGGTATAAGAGAAAAAAAGAGAGTCAAGGCTGAAGCCAAGGGTTGTGGCTTGAGCAACAGGAAAAAGTTGCCATTTGTTGACACCCAGAAGGCAAGTGCGGCAGGTTTGGCTCAGGTGAGTTGGGAGGTGTTGGTTTATGGAACCCATTGGACATCTATAGGGAGTGTTGCTCTGGCAGTTAAGACTGAGCAGTGTGGACTTCGGAGGAGATCTGTGGGCTGGAGATACAGATTTGTGTCAACAGTGTGCAGAGGAATTGCAAATCTGGAGCTGAAGACCGCACCTAGTGAGAGTGCATAGAGAAAAGAGGTCCCAGGAGTGAGCCTTGGGTCCTGCAGTGTTTCATGGAGGTAGAGGAGGAACCAGCAAAGGAGAGTGAGAAGGAGAGGTCAGTGAGGTAGGAGGAGAACCGGGGGAAGGTAGTGTTTGCGACCCCCGCATGAAGGAAGCGCCGGGAGAAGGGTGATCAGATGTGCCGAGTGCTGGAGTGCTGCTAAAAGGTCAAGTATAACGAGGCCTGAGGGTTGATCATCGAATTTAGCAACATGGAGGTCATTTGGGATCTTGACAACAGTTCTGGTGAGATGGTGGGAATGAAAGCCTGCTTGGAGTAGGTTTAAGAGAGAAACGGAGGAAATTGGAGACAGTGGGCAGAGATAAACGCTTTCAAGAATCACGCTGTAAGGGAGATCAGAAAAATAAGGTGGGACTAGCTCCAGCCTTGTCCACCTTATAACTCACATTCCCACTTGGGTCTCTTTTCCCAGTCCACCATTTCCCACCTGTCCTCCCACCAGACAGTTGCTTTACTTGTCATGCTTGTGTGTGGTCGCTCTGCTCGGCTAGTTGGAAAACCCGCAAAGCAGAGGCCCAGCCCCTCCATCCATCTCGGTCTCCATTTGTCAGGGCAAAATGGTCCCCTCCCACCAGTGCAGGCTGTGTCTCCCCTTTCAGCAGGCAAACCTAGTGTTCTTGAGGGAGGGACGGGTGGCGTGTGTCTGTGCCCTTTGATAGTTACTTTCTTCCACAGGGTGGACCAGATTGTGGGCCGGGGGCCGGGGGACCGCAAGGCCCGAGAGAAGGGAGACAAGGGACCCTCTGACACGGAGGCAGTGGATGAGATCAGTATGATGGGACGCGTAGTCAAGGTGGAGAAGCAGGTGAGTATCGGATGGAGTTTCGCTCGTATGGCGGAAGCTGGTCGTCGACCAAGAAGCTCCGGAAGGCCGCGGGGCACAGGGAGGGTGCACTTCTCAGAACCACAGCCCAGAACACCGGCCAGGGAGGCCTGATCAGGGCCCACGCGTCCGGGGCCCCACTGGTCCCCGCCCACTCCTGCTCGACGACCCCGATAAACCCACCCGCTCCTGCCAAGCCCCACCTCCAGGTGGCTGTGGTCTCAGATAAACCCGTTCTAAATTTCATCTACTTCCGTGTAAGCCCGCCTCAGGAGTCTGTCTCTAGCTCCCGGACTATTCTAACCAATCACAACTAAATTTCCCTCCGAGAATGAACCCCAGCTTCCCACCTTCGTCCCGCCCTCCGGCCAAGCTCCGCCCTTCCGGTCGCACCTCCTGCGGGAGGAGCCGCGTCTCCCAGAAGCGCCCCTTCCCGGCCAAACCCCGCCTCCTGGCCGCGCTCCTCAAGCCCCGCCCAAGCTCCCAAGCCCCGCCTCCAGCTGCGCCCCGCCCCCAGGTGCAGTCCATCGAGCACAAGCTGGACCTGCTGTTGGGCTTCTACTCGCGCTGCCTGCGCTCTGGCACCTCGGCCAGCCTGGGCACCGTGCAAGTGCCGCTCTTCGACCCCGACATCACCTCCGACTACCACAGTCCTGTGGACCACGAGGACATCTCCGTCTCCGCACAGACGCTCAGCATCTCCCGCTCTGTCAGCACCAACATGGACTGAGGGGCTTCTCAGGGGCGGGGCAGCACACGGCCAGCCCCTGGGCCTGGCGCTCGGACCCGCCCTCTGAGGCCTCCGGACTCCTCTCTTACTTGAACTTGCTCCCTTGCGGGGAGAGAGGCCACATGCAGTATTGAGCTGTCTGGATGGGCGAGATACCCGCCGTGGGGGTGCCAGCGACCCGCCCCATCTCAGGAGCGTGAGATGCCAGGCCGCACGGAAGGCAGCAGCAGCAGGGGCTGCCCCGTGGCCTCTGAGCCCCCCAGTGCCCTGCCCGTTCCATCAAGGCCCTGCATGGCCCGCCTGGCAGGGGCACTGTCCCAGGAGTGGGGCGCTGGGGTCCTGGGCCCTGACCCAGCTTCCAGCTATGCAAGGTGAGGTCTCTGGCCCGCCCTTCGGACAGAGCAGGGAAACCCTCCCGCCAAGTCCCCGCCCCACTTGGGGGTGGGCCCAAGGTGCCCATAGGTACCCACAAGCATAGGACCCTGCCACAAGGCAGTTGGGCACCATATATGCAAACTATGTTAAATATGCAACTCTGGGGACCCCCATGGGGTCCCTCTGCCCCTCCCTCCTTGGAGATGGGCCCCCAGCAATAGCTGGTCTCAGGCTGCTTGGCCATGACCCCTATCCCTGTTCTTTGGCTTATCACCTGCTCCTCACCCAGCATGGGGCCTGTTTCTCCCTTGCCTCCCCAAGGGCAGTGCTTGGGCTTTTCTTCCCATTCGCAGGTGTCCCCTCCCAGGGGCTCCTTCTTCCTGCTGGATGTCCACTCCCCTCCTTGGCCCTCCAGACACCTTATAGCACAAGTTTCTGTATTTGCCTCCAAATCTCCCATGGACAGTGCTCCCATGGTCACCCAAAGTTTCCCCGAACATGCAGAAAGTCTCTCACACTCCCTGACACACACGATCACACACACCTGGAGATGTGTGCACACAGCCGTTCAGCCTTCCTGGGGCCTCTGCAGCTGATGCCGGTAGCCTGGCCTTGCAGGGTAACGTCCACTAAGAGGAAGCCTGCCACTCCATCCAAGTAGGAGAGGGAGCTCTGAAGTGACCCCAGGCCTCTCTAGGCCTCACCTCTGAGTTTTACCAGCTCCCTTTTCTCAAGAACATCTACTTCTCACTGGTCCAAGAGCCCTAACTGCTGCTTCTGCTGCCCCCAAGGACCCTCCTTGGCGTCCCTACAGCACAGCTCAGGCCTAGACCACTGGGGGCTGGACAGCACTGGAAAGACCCCAGGCCCTTCTCCAGGGTGGTTATCAGGCCTGCTTCCACTAGACTTGCCCCCTTCCTAGTCACTCTCCCTCCCTGAGAGAATATTAATGCATCTAGCCACTCCTACTTGGCAGGCACCAGCTGTGCATCTGACACTCACAAGCTCTGTTTCCCCGCCTTCTGCACCTCACTCTTCACTTCAGTTGGCAGCCCCCCATACTGGCAGACGTCCCCCCCTCCACTCCAGGCCCCCAGCACCTCTTTGGTATCCTGACCCTTCTGACCCTCTTTTGCGAAGCCAATGCAGGGAGCAGGAGCGTGATGGGTAGTGGACCGATGGTGATCCTCTGTGGGGTGCCAGGGAACCAGGGGCTCAGGCCCAGCTGCCTGCATCTCATGACTGGGGACCTGCATGCACCAGCGCCAGGGCTGGGGCTGGATCCTGCTCAGCCCCATGGTGCCCAGCCTCTGCCCCAACATACCCTCTGCATGTGACCATCATGCCCTGGATGGAGCCTGTCCTGGCTCACCTCACCTGCACTGCACTGTCCCCCAGAGAGCCACCCTCTAACCCCTCAGAGACAGAGCTGTGGAGAGGGGCAGGAGAATGGGATTACCCTATGACCAAAGGAGATTTGGGATGAAGCCCTCCCTCCTTCTACGATCAAGGTCCCCCCACCAACCCAGTTCTTGGATATGCAAGTACCTCACTTTGTTAACTTATTAACTTATTGGTTTCATTAAAGTTTTCAGTAGGAGGCGGTTGCTTTTGGCTGTTCAGTGGCGGTGGGGTGGGGTACCTGATCTGGGGGTTGGGATGAAGAAATTTGGATTAGTCAGCATTCTTTTGGTTGTAAACAACAAAAACCTAACGCATTATAGCTTAAGGAAAAAAAAGAAAAGAAAGAAAGAAAGAAAGAGAAGAAAGAAAGAAAGAAAGAAAGAAAGGAAGAAAGAAAGGAAGAAAGAAAGAAGAGAGAAAGAAAGAAAGAAAGAAAGAAAGAAAGAAAGAAAGAAAGAAAGGAAGAAAGAAAGAAGAGAAAGAAAGAAAGAAAAGAGAAAGAAAGAAAGAAAGAAAGAAAGAAAAGAAAGAAAGAAAATGGAACCTATTAGCCCGGATAACTAAACTGTCAGGTGGATAGAATGGTTTTCGGCACAGCTAGAGCTAGGTGCATAACACGTCAGGGATCTGCCTTCTGTCTCCGCCTCCCCCTCAGGCGGGCTGACCTCTCACGATGACCCCTGGCACTTACACATTTACTTGCTCTTGGCTTAGGGCCCCAGTGAAAAGTGAGTACCAGTTTCCTAATAGGTTGTGTCGGTCAGGGTCCACTTAGGAAAACAGAAACTAGGCTAGGTTTTCAACAAAGAGAATTTACGAAAGGGGCTGGATTACACTGCTGTAGGGGGGCTCAAAGAGCACAAAGAACTCTGAGATAGCTGAGAGGGGTCCTTGCAGGCAACCGCTGTCTCTCTGAAGGCTGCAGGAGTATAGGGGCGAGGTTGGGGTTAGCAGAGCCCACAGGCTTGATTGCGGGAGTGCCGTAGTGCTAGGGCTCAAGAATCTGAAAAGGGGGTCTGGCTGGCTGGCGCTGGTACCTCTTAGGGGATACGGTGAAGCTCGTCTGGGAGTGCAGGAAGAAAGCTGAAGCCTGGTATCAACTGTTGGCATTAGGCTGCGCCGATAAACTTACAAGCAAAGGAAGAACGAAGTCTCCACTCCTCCTGCCTTCCAACCTTTCCCCAATGCCCCTATTGTCAAGGCCAGCCAACAAAGGTAATGTGGTTTGCAGAATCCCAGCCTCAGGATCCTAGAGCAGAGTACAGAAGGCTGGGTTTGGGACTAAAAGACAGTAGCTTCATAACTGGTACAGTCCACCCCTTTGGGCACTCAGTATCCATATACATCATTCCACACACAGTTGAACCTCCATATAATAACAGTAGCCTCCACCTAATCAGATGAAGCTACCCTGCATATAAATGAAGACACGAACCCTCTCCCCCCAAATAGAGTCCCACTGTCCAATAGATGTATCTATCTCCAGGAATTCATCATTGAATCCATGTTTGGATGATGTTAATTACTCCTCTAAATCAGTCAGAAGCCCACCTACAACTAAACAGTAAACTGTAAAGTTAGCAATCACTTACAATCTTTTTATAAAATAATAGGGGAGAAGGAGGAGGGAGGAGGAAACTAAATGCTTAGTACACAATACACACACACACACACACACACACACACACACACACACACACACACACACCAAGCAAGGAAGAAAATATGCATAAGTGCAGGACACCTCCTTCTGGTAACTGGTCCCAGTACCATAACTGATAGATACTTATTAGTTGAGTAAGTGTATATATACAAAATATATATCTTTTGCTAATTGGGTAAATGTGTGTGTGTATGTATTTGTCATTCTTTCATCTATAATTGCCCTTAGCCGGGACATCAGCTAGTTGGGGTTCTTTATGTGGTAGAATGACCCATAATTAATCCTGGAGGGTCTGAATCTTCCGTGGTCCTGCACAGTTTGGGGTGCCAAAGCTTTTTGCTAACTTTTACTATTGTCTAGGAAGTACTAAGAGGGGCCCGAAGGATCCCTGGGCTCTAGACACAGTCCTCCCCATCCTTACTGTGCACAGCATCCCAATTTCTCTTTGGTGAAGTGGACCAGTCAGACAGCCGGTACGGTAACTCTTTGCTGGTTTAGTGGTGTGAGAAGTCCAAAATGGCCAGTTAGAAGTTTCAACTTCCAATTCAATGAAAACTATTTCTTCCCTTCCTTTGAGAACAAAGACCTCCAAACTAGTGGAGCCCAACACTGTGGGGACAAGAAGCAAAAGTTCTGTGAGTGGGCATAGTGGGCTGGATAATCGACACCCAAGGATATCAGATCCTAATCTCTGGAACCTGTAAATGTTCCCTTATAAGGAAAAAGGGTCTTTGTAGATGTGATTAAGTTAATGATCTTGACATGGGGAGATAATCCTGGATTATCCAGTGGGCCCTAAATCCAACTGTAAATGTCCTCTTAAGAGAGGGAGGCAGAGGGAAATTTCACACACAGAGAAGAGGAGGAGGCAATATGAAGACAGAAGCAGAGACTGGAGGAGCGTGGCCACAGCAAAGGTATGCTGACAGCCACCAGAAGCTGGAGAAGCCAAGGAATGATTCTCTCCTAGCATTCTGGAGGGAGGACAGCCCTGCTGACACCTTGATTTAGGCCCAGTGAAGCTGATGGTGAATTTCTGGCCTCCAGAACTGTGAAACAATAAATTCTGTTATTTTAAGTCACCCAGTTTATAGTAATTTGTTATGGCATCTACAAGAAACTAATCCTGTGGGTTATTCGGTGTAACAGTGAGAGACACTATTGATTCCTGGAACTGTATATTTTGGCCGTGTTAATGAGGATAAATCACTGTGCCCTCTATGATGGGAAGGACCCAAGGAATCAAATGGCACCAGGGGGCTAGATGAATCCCTATGGAATGATGATTTATTGGGTATTCAACGTTTGTCCCTGCCAATGGTAGACTGGACATATGGCGGTGGCATTAACCAGGGCAGCTTTGGTGGGGTAAGTCCATTTTGTTGAACCTGTAAGTAGTCACCATTCTAGCCACCATGACCACACTGTGCAAGAGCATGTTGGGCCAGCACTGGAGGAGTTGCAGAAAGAGGCCAACTGGTGTCTATGGGATGCACCATCTTAGCCATCTGATTATCAAGAGCCTCCCCTGCCATGGATGCTCTTTGGTGAGATTTCACATGGGACAGAAATACTTTAACACTCTGTGGCCATTTCTGAAAGTCCATCTGAATACCTCATCCCAAGTCCTCTGATTCTGTGCTAAGTTGCTGACCATGCAGCCAAACCATCAGCCACTGCCCAGAAACCAGTGTTGATCCAGTACCAAATGTACTGAGGGGTGAGTAGGATTTAGCCAGGCTTGGGAACTTGGTGGTGGTGAATATTCCAGCTAGAGAGTGTGGCATGTGTAAGGGTCCAGAGGCACCAGAGAGTGTGGTACAAAGGAACAGAAAGAAGTTCCTGCGGTGGGTCCAGAGAGCAAAGGAGAAAGTGGTGCAAGATGGGAATTAGACAGAAGGTCAAGGTCTGCAGGTTTATGATTCCATAAATCATTCCTTAAGACATAGGACTTAACTGTGAGGGCATTTGGGGGCCAACTAAAGATGTTAACCAGGGGTTAAACCAGGATAGATTTCCATTTTAGAAAGTTTTCTTCCTTGGCTGGAAGATGGATTTGAGGGAGCAAGCCTGGGTGCTCCCAGTTGGAGACTGCTGCAGAAATCCGAGCAGGAGATGTTGTTAAGCTAGACAAGTCCCACAGCATTTCCGTAATTGAGTAAATGTCTATGGAGCACCTGCTGTATGTCAGGTCTTGGCTCAGCACAATACACAGGATGAACAGACGCAGGAGGCCCAGTTCTGGCCCTGAGGTCATCCAGCCCCTGGGGGAAACAGATGCACAATTACCCAATGCACACGCCGCTCTTTATCTTCTAAGTTTGTCTGGCTCAGCAAGGAGGGTTTGCAGGTGGCTATGGGAGTCCCCAAACAGTCATCAAATATGGCCTTGCGAGCAGATATGATTTTAGCTTGGTGTGTCATTTATCAACTGCTATGTAACAACTCACCTTACACCTTAATAGCTTAAAACACCAACCATTTTATTTGCTCTTGATTCTGTGGGTCAGCAATTTGAGCTGGACTCAGCTGAGTGGTTCTGCTGGTCTCACCTGGGATCACTAATGTGGTTGCATCTTGGCTGGGGCTGGATGGTCTAAGATGACCTCACTCACGGGCTGTCAGCACCCTGGTTGGTCCATGGACAGGATGGCTTGTGTTTGCTCCATGTGGCTTATCATCCTCCAGTAGATCCGGCTGGGCTTCTTCACATGCTGAGAGGGCAGAAACAGAAGCGGAGGGCCTCTTAAAGGCTCTGACTCAGAAGCCGTACCTAGCAGCCTGGGACTGCTTAGCTCATGTGGGGTGCTCTGAATCTGTTGCAGTTTTTACACTCTTGCAGATCCAAAACCCCCATGCTACCTATTTCCCAATTTAGATAGCTTATTTGATGTACTTTGGACAGTTCCAGTTGCTGAAGTAACTTTGTTTTCCCTCTGAGAAGTTGGGGGGCACACTTTCCCCCTTCCACCAACCTCGTGTGTGCAACAGGATTGTGAAAGCTGCTAGCCTGGCGTATGAGTTTTCTGGGGCTACAATAAAAAATGCTACAGACTGGGTGCCCTTCTTTTTAAGCCCCAGAACATTTGCTACAACATAACTTACTTGGAACCCCAGTATAAAAGAGAAAATCAGTGCACACACACTGAGCATGTGCCCAGCATTCAGTTGCAACCAAAATAAATCAGATCTGTCTCCATGATGCATTCTTTAACCATTGTAGTAGATTATATTATTTGTCTGAAAGTCTTTCTTCCTTCATCGTTGCCATGGCTACCTTTGGGTGGCGTATACTTCCCTACCTGCCTTACAGTGGGTTTCGTACAAACAGAGCCTGAGACTGAGTGGTGGGCAGCAGCTTCACTGGGGAGTGCTCTCAGGAGATGCCTCTGTGGGGATGTCAGGAAGGCAGGACGGGGCAGAGGGAGAAATTAATCTGTAATGCAATTTCCACTGAGGCATCTGCTGACCTTCAGGAGCTCTGGAACTCAGGTAGCCCTTCAGGGTTGTGCCTAATAAATTAAGGGAAGGAGGCAGGCCTTTGTTTCCATGCTTCGGCGATCACTGGCAATGAGCTGCCCCTGCGAGGGCATGACTTTGGGTGAGGCAGTTCCCTATGGCCAGGGGCCATCCCCAGTGGGTGATAGTTGTGAGCCAGCAGCTGGAGAATGGGTGCACAGGCCCTGAAGGGATCTGAGCACCACGACATCCACTCCACCACCCCAGTGACTTTACACTTGGCCATGGGATTTACTTTGGCCAGCGGAATGTGGGGGGAAAGGATAGTGTGCTTGTTCCAAGGTAAGGCCGTAAGAGGCATGGCAAGTTCTGTCGAGCCTCTTGGCGCTTCCTTTCTCCGCCATGAGAAGACTCAGATGGCTGTTGTTCCTTCATCCTGAGTCCAGAATGCAGACAGGCGGGGCAGACCTGAACCAGTCTCAAAGTCAGGAGTCTAGCTTGACCCAGACAATATCAGCTGAACTGCAGTTGACCTATAGGTTCAGGGGTGTGAAATGATACCTGATTTTTAGGCCACTGACTGAGATTTTAGATTTGCTTGCTTCACAGCATTATCTCAGCAAGACCTGATTAAAACAGCTAGTAAGGTGGATTTTACCAGAAGCAGCGAGGTCAAAGGTTTACAGTGCATATCACAAAGCAGAACATTCTTTAAACTCTCCTTACATATCTTTGTTTTTGCCCCAGTGCCTTCTGTGGGCATCAGACTCTCCTCCTCCTCCCTCTTCTTCTTGCCCACACAGCCTCTGAAGTGGGTGGGAGACATGGAGGACTTCCTGGAAGAAAGGAGGAAGATTGCTGGGAAACAGTTACCCTGGGAGGAGGATCCTGAGGATCAAGACCCAGGCTGCCCTGCCTGCTCAGAACCTGGGTGGGTTGGATCCTTACCTCTCGTCCTCCCTCCCGCTAGACTCTCCCCTAGCTCCTCTCTTGGCCCTTATGACCCATCCCCTACCTCCCCTGCCACAGGTGTTACTTCAGCTCCTGGAGGGCAAGAAGCGCATCTGCTTCTTGTCTGCAGCCATCACCATCCCCCTGCCCCAGCCTGGGAACCCAGGTGATGGATCAGTGCTGGTTTGCAGGCAGGGGGGGAAGCGGGGCCCCCGAGATTGACCATCTCCCACCTGGGAATCCTCCCAGTCCCTGTTATATGTCTCCATGGCCACAAGGCGTCAGTAAAGACCTTGGCTTGGTGTTGTAGCTCCAGCCTGGAGCCAGGAAGGAGGCTGGACTTGGGGGCAGGACACCCTACCACGAGGGCCCATTAGTTAGGACCGGCATGCCTGGAAGAGAGAGAGGTGTGGCAGGGCTGAGCAGTTCACGGCTTGAGAAATGGAGACTCCGGGACTGGGAGAGTAAGGGGCTGTGTTCTCTGCCCTTCATTCATTTATTCCACAATTGTTTGTTCATCTCAGCTACGTGCCAAGCACTCTTTTAGGCACCAAGGTCACTATGGCTCTCCCAAACTCACAAAGTCTCTGCTCACATAAAGTAGACAGCAGATTACTGTCTAGACAGAAAATAAACTAAACAAAAGCCAAACAAGATAATTTCAGAGAGGGTAAGTGCTCTGAAGTCAAGAAAATGGAAACAGGAATGGTGGCAGCATTAAAGGGAGGCAATTTTAGGAGGAGTGGTCAGGGAAGCTCAAGGAGAAGCAAAAGCCTTCATAAAAACTCAGAACTGCCAAACCTCCCAGGGCTGGCTGGTCCAACCGTTGTATTTTTCAGATGGGGAAACTGAGGCCCAGTAATCCAGGGAGGAGCCTAGAGCTGAGCCCAAGTTTTTTGACCCCCAGGTTTGTCCTTGGGTGGTCTTCCTTCTCTCAGGTCCTGAACGTGCCCTGTGTCATCCCTGGGAGGAAAGAGTAGACGCGTGGCCTTTTCCAGAATGTGCAGGTTAAACAAGAACCAGAGGAGAGGACACCTTCAGAAGTCGTAAGTGTAGAAGTAGAAAACACAAACCCTGCAGTGGCAAAGAAGTCCCACAGAGTTGATTTTCCCATGATACAATTTCAATGCTTTAAAAATATTTTTAAAAATAAAATTCTTTCCAAGTGTTGGTTTTGATGCCTTTGCCTGTTTGAGGGCTGTGAGCGTGAAAAAGTCATTCTTCCTCTCTGTGAGCCTCAGTTTCCTCATCTGCAGAGTCTGAGCCCAGCTTTTCTGACTCCCAAAGCACTGCTCCATCCAGTCCTTGTATGATCACAGGCATGCCCCTGGCCGCGTCCGGTCGGGGTCCCCTCCCCCTGCCTCCAAGCCCCCACTGCCCACCCTTGCCCTGAATCTGTCTACAAGGCCATCAGACACAACCACACTCATTTGGGGATGCCCAGTGACCCGAGATGCCGGTTTGGGCTTGTTATCATCCCCAGTTTGTCAACCAGGAAGAAGGATTTACTCAAGATCACACAGCCGGTTACTCAAGGTCACACAGCCGGTAAGTGACAGTCAGGATTTGAACCCAAAGTCCCATTCAGTTTTCTCTGCTCAAGGCTCTCATCCAAGATGGTGAAAATCCCCAAAGCTTTTGGTGCTCCAGGAGGAACTAAGCTTCATTTCCCTGAAAATACACTTCTGTGCAGTGTGTTGATCCTGGCGGTGTCACCTGGTGTGGTGCTGCCACCTCCTGAGCAAAGTGGGGTATTGCAGCTCATCTCCCGTTGGCACTATCTGGGTCAAGCCCTGGGGAAAACCCAACCAAAAAGCCCCAAGCGTGGGTCACTGGTCACTTGACCCATGAAAACACTGAGGTCCAAAAGATGACCTAACCAAGCCCCACCTACCTTTACTGACCCTTCTTTTCTCACCTCCCGCCGACCTGCTGACTAATGCCCCTCTACTCCCCTGAAACTGCTTTGGCAAAGTCAGTTTTCTCTTCCTGGTTGCCAAACTCAGCGGCCTCTTTTCAGCCTTCATTTTGCCTGGTGTTTCAACAGCACTAGACTCTGTTGACCACACCTCCTTCGGTGGCTTTCATGACATCTTCTCTGCTGGTTCTCCTCCTACCTCCCTGGCTGCTTCTCAGTCTTTCCCTCCCTTCTCTTGTGTTCCCCACGCTTCTGTCCTTGGCCACTTTCTGTTATTACTCTGCATGGCCATTCCTATGGTGATTGCTGATATGCGAATAACTCCAAAACACGCTTATTCTCAGTCCGGACCTCACCATTGAGCACTTGGCCCATTTGTCCAGCCTGCCTCGGGCTGGCCATCAACCCCGGATGTCCCGATGCGTCCATGCTGATCTCATTGTAGTCTCCCAACCTGCCCGTCCTCCTGCTGCCACCACGGGGAAGAGCCACCTTGTCCTGCAAGCCACACTCCTAGGAATCATTTTGGCTCCTCTCTTCCCTGTGGCCTCCACTTCCATAGCCCATTTTTGAGACAGCATTTTGCCCCTAATCTCCATTCCCACTTTCTTCATAGTAGTAGTAGAACCCCCAAATTCTACTTAGACACATGGCCACTCAGAATAAAGACAACAGTTCTGAGCCTCTTTTGTGGTTAGGTGCGGGCAACTTCCAGAATGGGCCCTCCTCCTTCTCTTTCCCCCTCTCTGGCTGGAATATTGATATAGTGGCTGGAGCAGCCCTTTTGGGACCATGAGGTCTAAGCCATGAGTGATGAAGCAATAAAGTAGAGATATTGACAATAAGCAATAAGATAGATATTGACACTATGGTAACCCCACCAGTCCTGGACCACCTACCTGGTCTATTTTATTCAAGCGGTTGTTATTTTGTCACTTAAAGCCACTCACTAATCCTAAATAATCCTAAACCTATAGTTTATTCAGCAAGAGTGTCTATTTATGCCAATGTTTGGTTTTTCAAACCAAATCTCTCTTAAGGCTCATTCCTTCTGTCTTCACCATCGCTCCCATGTACCCCACCTTGTCACCACTTGTCCTGGGGCCCTCCTGTCTCCCCGAATTGGTGTGACAGCCTTCTCAGCAGCCTCCATTTCTCCACGGTGCCCCTCTTGAATTCGTTCTACTCACAGCCGTCAGAGTGATTGTTCCAAAACACAAACCTAACTCTTGTTCCATGCTGCACAAAGACTCCACGCCCCTCCCCCATTACCCACGGGATCAAGTTCAAGCTCCTCAGCCTGCCACTCAAGGGCATCCCTCTTTGGCCCTTGCCTCCTTCAAGTATGTCATTCGCTCATCTGACCACCACCATACATGCTAACACACCGGCGTGTTGCCTTTCCCAATCAAGCCTTATTCCTTCATGCCACTTGGCCATTGGACACACTGTCACCTCCCCTGCGATTTTCTTCTTTCATGTGCTCATGTCCAATTCTACTCCATCCATTCCACCGTGTGAGCACCTAGTGTGTGTCACAAACTTTGGGTAAGTGCATTCATAGCAGCAACCCATGGTAAGTACCATCATCATCCCCATTTCACAGATAAAGAAACCAAGACTCAAAGAAAGGAAGTGAATCAGCCGAAGTGCACATTCACATTGGTGACTGATTGACACTGACTCTTCCCAGTTCCAACGGTTCTCTTCATATATGTCCTCTGACGTCTTCTCCATCCCCACCAAGCATCCTGGGGCGTGAGAGACCTGAGTTCTAATCTCAATTGAGCCACTTATTACTACCACTTGCTGTGGTAGAGACTGCTGGTTGTCCGTCAAAATCCATTCTTCCCATCTTCTGTATAACAGAAAGCATATTCCTCAGTCTTCCCTGCAGCTAGGCATGGTCCTGTGAATAAATTCTTGTCAAGAGAGTCTGGGTAGAAGTAATGTGTATCTGGACCTTAAAACATTGGTTGTGCTTATTTCCTCGATATCTTCTTCCTGAGAGTTGGACATGGAGATGTCTGTGACCCAGCTTCCACTCCACAAAGACAACCCCCCATTTAAAAAACCAAAACCAAAAACCACCCAACCCCCAAAAACTGAACTCCAAAAAACTTGAGCAGCCATCCTGGATCATGAGGTTGGGGTCGTGAATCACAGAGCAGCAAGAAGGAAACAATCTAGCTCTGAATGAGTAAAACTAGAAAGAAATATTTTCTATCCTTTAGCCACTTAAAAATGTTTCTGGTTTCCTTTGTACAGCAGCTGGGTTGACTGATTATATGTACTATCCTAAGTACATTAAATTCAATAAATTACAAGCTGTGTGGTGGTAGGCAAGTCCCTTCACCTCCATGAGCCTCAGTTTCCCTGCCTCTATGTAGCCTGGAATAATAATGTATTAAGTCAGATCACTGGGAGAATTAGGTGAGATCTTATGAGTCAGTACTCGATGACCTCATAAGCAGACAGCTCATGTAGTTAGGGCATGTGTTTAGCTGGAAATTTGAAAGACTTTGATGTGAAGAAGAGGAGGAGATAAAACATAGCTATTTCAAAATAGTCACGGAAAACTGAAGAACTTTTTGGGATTTCTACACTCTATATTTTGAATCAAATATAGAGAAACAGGCAACTTACCCAAATTAAATGAAGGGGAGTTGGTTCCCCAAAGAGAATTTGGAGAAACTTTTAGCAGGGGGTGGCGGAGGACTGGATTCTGGAAGGCATAAACAGCAAATGTCCGCTTCTGCCTCTGGGTCTCCCTCTGCAGGTGGAAGAGCCCCATCCTTCCAGCATTTACATGGGACATGGGGACACTGTCCCCACCCTGCCCTCCTGTCTGGACACTGTTACCAGCTCCTGCTTTCTCAGCACCTATTATACTCACGTTGGCCACAGCGATCACATTCTGGGAACTTACCGCGGGCCAGGCACTGTGCTGCTATGCACACGTCAGCCTCTAGCTCACCTACTCTGACCAGTCGGGTGTGTATGTATTTATACATATTTCAGATTAGAAAGGAAAACAAACACAGAGGCTCAGAGTGGTAAAGTGGCTTTTCCAGATGTCATATATGTAGTTTGAGGCCAGAATTTTAATCCAGGTCTGGATGACCCTGAGACCTGGGCTCGTCTCTCAGCCCCTGTGGCCAGAGTGTTGACTTTGCTCTCTGGGTGCAGAGTGCCGGCAGAAACACAACTCTGCCTGTGTTCTTCAGCTATCTCTGAGGAGCACCAGAGCATTCTTGTCCTTAATTTAAATCCAGAAGCTCTTGAGGTGGGAGAAAAAGGGGGAGAGATTTAATGATATAAAAATTAACAACTCCAAAAGGCAAAAGATACCTTAAACAAAGTCAAATGGCCAGCAACAGATCAGGAGAGAATATCTGCAACATTTACAAAAGACAAGGCTTGCTATTCATAATATATAATGAACTCTTCTAATTCAGTAACAAAAAAGACAAACAGCCCAGCAGGAACACAGGCAAGAGCGTGAACAAGTAATTCTTGGGAGAAGAAATACAAATAAACAATATTATTATTGGTAATCAAAGAAATAGAAATTAAATAACCTTTTTTTCCTTTCAACTCAGGGAGGTAACTATTAAAGACATGGCTAATGTCCACTTGTGGTGGTCAAGGGTGAGAGCCAGCGGGCACTCGGTCACGGCGCTAGCAGGAAGGTGATTGGGAGCAGCCGCTTCAAGAACATTTCACAGTGGCTCTCACAGTTTTATTTGCTCGTATCTTCTGATCCAGTAATGCCCCTTCTAGGAATCCATTCTACAGAGACATTCCCACAAGGGTTCAAGGATAAACCCACAAGGATGCTCCTTGTAGCATTATTTAGTAACAGCAAAATTCAGCAAAGAAGCTCAATTTCCATCAACAGGAGACCGGTTTAAGTAGATAATGCACACTGCAGTCACTAAAAAGAGTAAGATGGAGCCATATTTACTGACAAGGGAAAGATTTCTAAAAATACATTAAGTGAAAAAATCCAATTCTATAAGAGTGTATAATCCTATCATTATGAAAAAGGGATGTACGTGTATATAATACACGAGAATGTACACATCGTATGTATGCGTGTGGGAAAACCTGCAGGGCCTTTGAATTTTCACTTTATACCTTCTAAATTGTTTGAAGTTATGTTGCTTCTCGTGCATATCACTTTTGACTAAAAATGGAGTTTTTGTTTTAAAAACAAACACTACTTGACTCATATTCTCTGCCAGACCAGGGTAGGCTGGGTGCCAAGGGGATCCTGCTGCCTGGATGTGCCAGTTTTATGGCATGGCCCATAGCTGGAGCTGTTCACTAGGAAGGGGTAAAGGAGCAAGTCCATCTGGAGACCACCCTCGGACAAGCTGTGTAGGACTCCCTGCCCCATCCCTGACTCACCCCTCCTCTGTGGGGCATAGCTGGACTTCATGCTTATTGATGTCCAACAGCCCTCGTCCTACAAATGAGAACAACCTCTTCCCAAGAGTCCTGTGTATTGGTGAGTAGATGGCTTGACCCCTTGGAGCCTCAGCTGCCGAGAAGGAGGCCCACAGAATAGGACGAGGCCAGTAACTCCAGCCACCTCCCGGAGTGCTGGTCCACCACGTGCCAGGGAAGCATTGCATTTTCCTGCCCTCCTCCCTTGGTCCAGCCTCACTGCCTCCCCACGCCTGCAAGGTGGGAGGGTAGGGAATGTGGTTCTCCACCTACCATGTTTAGAGCACTCAAATAACGTGCCTCGGGTCACAGGTTCATGGTTGAGCTTGCACTAGTGTTCCCAACTCCATCTTGGACTCTGGCCCGGACCCTCTCTCCCAAGCCCGGGGCCAGGAAGCAGTCACTCTAGTGCTTCCTAATACCGGCTCGGAGAACCATGTGGGGCCGAGGCGGTCAGCGATGAATCAGGTTCTTTCTTCAGAACCTCACAGTCTGGGAGGAAGAGTCCTCATTAACTCTGATACCTGGTGAAATAGGCCCTTCTCAGGTAGAAAAGGCCCTGGAGGGAGGTCTTTCAGGCCAAGGAAACAGCACAGGCCAAGTATTGAGGCTTAAGGATCCTGCAGTGGCTGGAATGGAGGGTGGGAAGGTGCCTGGAAGCGGGCTGGGTCAAGCCTCTCTCCTTCTTGTCCCTGTGGTCATGCTTCCCAACATCTGAGCAGTTCCCAGGGCAGGCACTGGGCTTCCTTCATTCATCCTCGAAAAAAGCCTGTGGTGCCTCCATTTGACCAATGGGAACACTGAGTTCAGAGTAGCTTTATTTCCTCTATCTGGCCCAGCACACTCTGGGCCTTGGGCTTTTACCTGGATGTCCCACCCCACCCCGGGCGGATCCACCCCTACCCTTTCATCACCACCAGCTCTCAGGACTTCCCAGGCCCTGAGCTGCTTAGCGGCCCCTGCCTAGAACCCGTGGCACGTGACTCTATGTTGTGCCCCCTATGGGCTGGCCCACGGCTCAAGTTCCGGTGTGTGCGGGCGGGTCTCTCTCCAGAGCAGATGCCTGGGTGAGAATGTGTGCCTCTTCACCCCCAGCTCACCCCAACCAAGTAGCACTGCTCTATTTGCCACGTGCTCGCGGAAGCCCAATCCCATTCGAATCCCTGGACACACACCAAGGGGATCGTCCTTCCCACTGTACAGAAACTGAAGCTCAAAGAGGCTCAGTGACTTCTGTGTCCCACGGCCACCAAGTGGCAGAACCGGGTCTGGGATTCTGCTCTTGCTCCACACAGGCTGAGGCCCTTGGCCAGCCCCAGCCTGGGGGAGGGGGAGGGCCCTGGGAATGCCACAGTGGGCTTGCTCACCCCAGCACTTACTGGGGTGTGACCTGGAGGAGCAATTCCCTGTCTGAGCCCCAATTCTCTGACCTCGGAAATGGGGGTGAAAGTACCTAGGAGTGCTACTTACGGGGTTGGGTGGTGGTTAAAGGAGAGACTGGAAAAGAAAGAGCACCTACTGGTTGCCGTTGGGTCCCATCCTGCCTGCACACAGTAGGCACTCAACAAGTTGGGACTCAGTAATCCTGACCCAGCATGGCCGACAGAGGGGTGGCATATAGAGTTAGGCGAGGATGGATTAAGGAATTCAAGAGGATTATTTTGTAATCAGCTGAACACCTAAGCTGCCTGGGAAATACTAAGATCAGACTGTTCCTTTAATTTATTCAACAAATGACTGTTGAACACTGAGATGAGCCGGCATGGTGACGACGATGGTGAGAGGGATCTCATTTATTTCTACCACGTACCAGGCACTGACACAGAGTCTCATCACATCAACCCCGTAAGGTTGATATTCCCTACAAAGATTTCTTTTCCCCCGCTAATAGGGAAGGTACTAATCAGGCCTGGGATGAAGGAGAGGCAAATGAGACACCCGGAGCACAAATTTAAGGAGGCCCTTGCCGTTAGGACTCTTGGGATGCTGGCCTCACGTTGTCCCCACATGTGCCTGGGGTGGCCACTGTGCCGCCCAGACCCCCCTCCATGAGTTGTCCTGGCTGGTGCGGGTGCTGCCAGCAGACAGCCGTCCCCTGGCAGCTCCCTGAGGGATTGCTCGGTGGTGGAGAGCTGCCTTGCCCATCGGCAGCCACGGCCCGAGCCCCCCACGGGGCTGGCCCAGGCTCTTGTTGGGTCTGCTTTGTAGCTTTCACTACTCCCGTCTGCTCCAGGCCTTCCCGTCCACAGCTGCTGGTCCTTAGGGCACTCCCTAATAAACTCCTTGCAAGCTGAACAGCATCAGGCTCTGCTTCCGGGGGGACCCCACCCGCAACAGGGTTACCCCTCACTAGCTGGTTACAACACAGTCTTTCTAAAGACTTGAATATAAAGGTATCCCCGAAAAGCCCGGGCTCAGGGAGGATAAGCTAGAAACTACACTCTTCTTAGCACCTCATGTGAATTGACTTACTTCATCTCCACGGCAGCTCTGTGAGGAGGTACTATTAGCATTTCTGTTTTGTACATGATTCAAGAGAAGTCTTGGGAAAAAAAACAACCACCAAAAACTACTTTGTGATGAAATCCAGTCATTGTTGAAAAGATGATTCAAAATGATGGACCTTGGCCTTGGGGAAACTTTCATCTGGAAAGAAAGGAAAAAAAAAGATGGAAAAATGTCTTCTCTGTGCCACAACTCAGTTCCCAAACTTGAGGGAGCCTGACTCTTAACCCCGAAGACCCAGGCCCAGTATGGGAGTGAAACCCACAGGCATGAGGGCAAAAGGTTGCTTTAGGAAATAGCCCCGGGAAGAGGTGAAAGATACATTCGGGATCCACAGGAAGTGGTGTGATCCCCGTAGGAGAACCAAGACTCAGAAAGTAGGGTGACTTGCTTGAGGTCAGGCAGCTAGTAAGAGTAGCTTCTGGAACTGGATCCTGAGGCTGTCAGAATACAAGCCTCTATGTGCTGCCAAGGACTCTCCATCCTCCGAAGAATCCTCCAAAGGATATCAGGGATTTGGGGATCTGGGTGATGGACTGCCTCAGCCTTACCTTCTATTTGGTCCACCTGTCTTCTGTCCAACTTGTTAGGAGCCGCGCTGGGAAGGTTTGGGGGCTGGAAGTAGCTCAGCAGCTGGACTCCTTCTACACCCCCTTCCACCCTGCCTTAACTCTATAAAGAAGCAGGTGTTGGGTTTTCATTGTAATCCCTTCCATATGGAGAGCACTTTGGTGTTTACCAGCTGCTTGTTAACCCATCCCTGAATTTGCTCCTCACTGTGTGAGGCTTACTGCCTTAGCAGGGCAGGGATATTCGCCCCATTTTACTAGTGGGAAAACTGAGGCTCACAAAGAAGGGAATCAGGACAGTGTCCAGACGAGGGTCAGACCCTCCCAGCCCAGCCCAGCCCCCTGGTTTTTATCTCTGGGTTTTAGGCAAAGCTGGGGCAAACGTTGCCCATTCTGAGCCCAGAGCAGTCGCTTTCCTGAAGCCTATCTGTCCTTCTTCCCCATCCTGTCTCAGAAAGCCCCATTATCTCAGGGGAGACTTTTATTCATTTGCCAAACACCTCCTGTCACCCACTCCATGCCTGTCCTGGTGGCTCCAGAGCCGATGAGGACACAGTGTACCCTGAGTGATCTCACAGGCTGGAAGGAAGAGTCCTGTTAACTAACAAGCTTGGCATTAGAGTGAAGCCCAGCCAGTGTTCCTCTCCAGAGTCTCTGAAATTCATTCTCTCCTCTCCAGCCCCACTTCTCTGTCCTAGCTGGTCCTCAGCATCTCTGACCTGGCTGCCTCCCTGCCTTCAGAACTTCTCTCCTGGCTCCCCCCACTCTCCACCCCAAACCACCTAAGGATCTTTCCAGAGAGTCAACAGCAGAGGGTGGGCCAGGAGCTCACACTGGTGATCAGGACTGAGGACAAATCCTGCCAGGCCTCTCCTCTGCAGAATGGGGACTGTGTCTACTTCACAAAGTTGCTGCAAAGCCATTAGACCTTTGTTCCTTCTAGAGACCCCATGCACTTGTGCGTGCCCTGTAGTTGTATGCTTCCTGCCTTTGAATGGGCTCTTCACTTAAATGCCACCTTCTCCAAGTCCTAAGGATGGACTCATCCTTCAAGGCTCCGTTCAAATGTCGCTGCCTCCCGGAAGCCTGAACGGACACACCTCCAAGCAGCTGAAACCACTCCTTCCTCTGGGTTTGTATACTTGGCCGTCCTGTTTTCTAGCCCTTGTCACTCTTACTCATACCAAGGTAAGCTGACTTCCAGTCACCCCCTTACTTCCACCTGGAGTGTGACTCCAGGAGGGCACTGACCAGGTTGGCACAAGCCCTGGGATAAAGCCAGCACCAGTCTGTGGATAAGCATCGCTACCATTTGCTGAGGTTGCCTAGGTGTCTGGCCCCGTGTGCGAAAAGGCCTCACATTGCATGTGGTCCTCGTAACACCTGACACAGGGACCATATCTCTTGAGGAAATAGCCTCAGAAAACTGGATGGTGTCTTGGCCAAGGAGGAGAGCCATGATTCAAAGCCCCAAGGGTCTGAATCCTCAGGTACCTCCCACTCCCCTCTGGCCTCCATGCGGCCCCAAGCAAACAGGTGAGGGCAGCACCACCAAGCTCTCCCACCCCTCCCAGGAGCTGAGAAGTCCAACATAGGTGCCTTTGGGTTACACTCCACCGCCAAGCAGCCTCGGCCTTCCAGATTATGATGTAACAGTTGCACAACTCAGGATAGTTTTTGAAAGAAACTGTCAGTTTCCTTTCCCGGGCACTGTCAGGGGCTGTGGCTTCTATCCCACCCAGAGTCCCCAACGGCCTGGGGACGCTAAAAGCCAAATATAGTGCAGGGTTGTTGGAGTGGTAAAGAAATGAAAACGGGGGCACCTGGGTGGCTCAGTCGTTAATCGGCTCTGGTCATGATCCCAGGGTCCTGGAATCGAGCCCCGTATTGGGCTCCCTGCTCCGCGGGAGGCCTGTTTCTCCCTCTCCCACTCCCCCTGCTTGTGTTCCGGCTCTCGCTGTGTCTCTGTCAAATAAATAAAATCTTAAAAAAAAAAAGAAAGAAAGAAAGAAATGAAAACGGAAGACTGTAAAGTGACCCAGTTTTATTTTGGTTTTGGAGGCCAGATGGGGCATTGCTCCACTGTACAGGGATTAGGGCTGTACAATCTTCCCCTCCCCAAGGCGGGGGCCCAGCGACCTCAGGGCCCAGGCAGCAGGGTGGAGGCCTGGTGGATGGGCGGCTCCAGGGACTCAGTGACCACAGCGAGTTGCACAAGGAGAGAAGGGGTATCAGGCAGTAGCCTGCAATGGCTCAGATTCGGGGGCGGGGTAGGGGAGAATGCGAGAGGACAGAGAATCCAAGAACCGGGAGTCCGAAAGGGGGTCCAGTCCCCTTCACTTTACCGCTGAGGCTCCGGGTCAGAGAGGTGGAGCTACACTGTCATCCTGCAGGAGGCAGGGCCTGGAGTGAGGCCAGGCGTCCCAGCCCGGGCGTCGGGCTCGGAGCACTAACCCGCTGCCTCCACCCTCACGGAGGGTGCGCGCGGGGCCCGGGCGCTTGGGACGGACTCCGGCGGGCAGTCAGATCCCCCCCTTCTCCTCTCGGGCACGCCAGGCAGGCGCCCGGCCGCACTCAGCAGCTCACCGAGCCGGCGGGCGGCGCCGACCCCAAGTCCGAGAAGCAGTCGAACTCGCTCTGGCCCAGGAAGAGCTCCGGCAGCTCGCGCACGCGGTGCAGCCCGAGCTCGAGCTCCAGCGACGTCAGCGCCTCCTCGTCGATGAGTTCGGCGTCCATGCAGCCCAGGGCGTGCGCGGGCGGTGGCGGGGCCGGGGCGCCAGGCGCCGGCTGCAGGCACGGGGGCCCTCCCGGGACGCCGGGGGGCGCGGTCGCACGGCCCGGGTACAGCGTCGCCACTGGCTGCAAGTGCGCGCCGCCGGCGGCCGGCGGTGGCACGGCCGGAAAGGGCTGGAAGGCGGGCGGCGGCCCGAAGGCCCCGTAAGCCAGGGCCCCGGGTGGGGGCGGCGGCGGCGGTGGTGGCGGCGGGCCCAGCGGCGTCCCCCGAGGCCGCAAGCCGCTGTCCAGGCCCGGGCCCGCGTACGGCTGCAGCGTCCGGAGCGCGTGGGGGCCGTGGGAGGGCGCGGCGAGCGGCGGCCTCTGCACCAGGCGGTAGCCCTCGGTGAGCATCAGGTGGTCGGCCATGACGGCGGGCCGGATGCCTGCGGGGGCGGCGGGCGGATGGTCAGCGCGGGCGTCCCGGGGTCCCGGCCAGCTCTTCCTCCGCGGCGAGGGATCCGCGTCCCGTGCCTTTCCCGCAGCCCAGTCAGGCAAAGGAAAACGGAACCCGACTCGTGCTACTGCCCAACCCAGGGCGCACCGAACTCAGAGCTCCCGCGCGCCCGGTTGTCGCAGCTCCCGGCACCTAGGACACCACACACCACGGCTTCGAGCTCTGAGACCTCCGCGCCGCGCCCCCGGCTTCAGCACCTTCTTATAGCAGAGGCGGGGCTTCCCCGCCTCCAGGCGCTCATTGGCTGGATGGACCGCTCCTGGGCGGGCCGTGCCGCTCCTCCAAGTTTCAGCCCCGCCTCTCCCGGAGCTCCGCCCTTTGGACCCCAGGCCCTGCCGGGGGCTAACACAGCTGCCCTGGGATGTTTGGCGCTTTTCAAGGGGTTTGGGCTGAGTGTCCCAGCCAGACTCAGTCTGGCACTGGCTGGGGCCAAGCTCGAACTGACCGGAAGGTGGGTTGGGAGGGGCCAGAGGTTTAGGTCCCCAGAACTGCAGGATCACAAGCCAACCTCTTAATTTTCCAGATGGAAACCAAAGCTCAGTGGTGAAAGGGGTTTCCTGGAAATACACACCAAAGCTTTAAGAGAAGCGAGACTGGAACATAGGCTTTGTGATTGCCACCTCTACCCAGGGTACAGGCACGCCTGGCGCAAGGTCCCACGGAAAGCCAGCTGCTTGTCCCCATAACCCCAGGGGAACCAGTTGCTCCTCCACCAGCTCCCACTTACTTGTCGGTGGAAGCATGTACTGAGTTGTTATTAAAGTAATTTATGGGCATGTCTCCTGAAGGACTTGTTCATCTTCATGTCCGCAGCACTTGGCTCGGAGCCTGGCCCAGAACTGGCTTTTAGTAAAGGTTTGGTGAATGAAGAAATGATCAAATGAACTGGAACTCATTCACCTGAGCTTCGGTTTCTTCATCTGTAAAATGGGGGCAAAAGCAGTACTGACCCTACTGGATTTTTGTGAGGGTTAAATGCAGCAAGACAGGTCCAGTTGATGTGGGAAACAAAGGCAGAAGGAAATGTAGATAAAATGAAATCTCCTTAAAACCTGCAGCCCATTGACAAATACTTGAGATAGGCAGATTATAATATTCCTCCAGGATCCTGTGAGTCTCCTTTAGCATATGAAAATTCTTTGGAACTTCCCTTATTTTTACTTCTCCCAACCCAAGGTATAAAATCACTGCCCCTCACAATCCGGGAGTGGCAGGCAGGAGGACCTGCAGTAGCCGAGCCCACGGGTCCTGTCCCCGGGCTTTAATAAAACCACCATTTTGCACCAAAGACATCTCAAATATTCTTTCTTGGCGGTCGGCTCTGGACCGCACCAACCTCACCAACACGCCAACATTCAAAGAACAACATCACCGTGCCTGGCACATAGTAGGTGCTCAAAAATGTGCCTCAAATGAATGAAAGGCTGGATTTAGTTCTGTCCTTGGAGATCTTCTGAGTTGGGATTGTTGCATAACAGTATGCAACTTGCATGTTTAGAGTGCTTCACGCTCCACAAACGCGGTAACGGGGGCAGGGCATGGATTAAGCAGCCCCATTCTGCAGATAAGGAGACTGAGGCACACAAAGGAAAAGTGACCTTCCCGGGTCCTGCTCAGCCAGAGCTAGCGCGTGAATGCATGTGTCCTTAAAGCAGCTGGAGTCTCTCCAGGTGGCCAGGAGACAGCCACCCGAACCTTGCCCTCCGCTTGTTTGCCACTCTGCCCCTCCCTTCTCTGGCTTCTCTCCCCTGGCAGTGTCCTTGGGACTTCCTGGAACTTGGGTTTATCCAGTTGGTGCAGAGGGGAGAACCTCAGAAGCCCAAGTTCTAATCGTATCCCCACCACTGGCAGGCACTGTGACCACTGGGTGTTGGGAGGGAGTGTTGTCACTTGATTCTCCAGGGCCTCAGTTTCCTGCTCAGTGAAAGGGAGATTGTAATCCCTGCCTGGTCACCCTGAGAGCTTGTGGCAAGGTCACAAGTGACCATGGAGGTGATCATATTTTATGCAAAGTGTAAAAGCTGCACAGTGGAATTGATTCTCCTGAAACTCTCTCCAATTATGGCTTTACATGGAAATTCCTAAGCGGGGCTGCACCTCAGACTCATCTGGAGGCGTGTGTCGAGGCGGGGAAGGTGGGAGGGCCTTTGAAAAATACTAAATCCCTGGCCCCATGCAAATCTCCTGACTCAGATTCTGTGAGGGTATTTTTGAATTATAAGAATTTGTGTTTTTAAAAAACAATCCTGTCATTCTGACAGAGTTGGGCTAAGGACACCAACATTTGGGAGCCATTGTGCCGCAAACAGTTTTCTTAAAAATGAAAAAGTGCGTGAGTGTGAATGATGTTTAAAAAGTTCTTTCATTTAGTCAATAAATATTTATTGGGCCACCTACTCTGTGCCAGACATTGATCTACTAGTGGTCTTGAAGCTTTGGGGATCAAGTAATTCCTCGAGAATCTAATGAAAGCTGCAGACATCCTGGTCACAAACTGTAGTATATAAATGCAGCAGGCTTGCAGATCTCTGGGGGATGCATGGGGTCCTCAGGGGTTCACGGAGTTTGGGTTAAGAACCCGTGTTAGTCCTCAGGGACATATAGTAAAGATAAGCTAAGTAAAATAATGATCTGCATGTTAGAAAGTGGTAGGTACTATGAAAAAAAAAGAAAAATAGAATCAGGAAGAGATTGGAGGTACGGGTGGGGGGCAGCTTAGGTATTGCACAGGACAGTCAGGATAGACCTCACCGAGACTGGGATTTGGGCAAAGACTTGAAGGAGGAGAGGGCAGTAGCCATGTGAGATCTGGGGCAAGCGCCATACCAACAGAGGGGACAAATGGGGCGTGCTTCTAAAACTGTCGTGCTGGGGACCGGGGCAGTACCACCACCAAGGACCTGCCCCAGACTGGGAATCAGTTTCTGAATCAGAAACTGCAGGTGGTTCTGCACCCCTAAGTTAGGGTAAAGCCTTGAGCTAGGAGGGTATGTGGCTGTGGCAGAGGGAGCTCAGGGTTGGAGGAGGTCAGAGAGGGAGGAGGGAGGAGGGAGGAGGGAGGAAGGTCACGTGGGGCTTATAAGGACCTTGTTAGGCCTCCTAAGGACTTTGGCAGATGAGTGGCATGATGTAACTTAGGCCAGGGAAGCATGGCTCTGGGCGGGCTGCGTTTGCTCCCAGCATGCCCAGGAACAGCTTCCTTGCTCTACCTTGGAGTGCCCTGGCACATTCATTTCTTGGGGCTCTTGCTGTTCCAGGAAAAGCCTGGAAAGCTCTTCCCTGAGTCCCTCCTTCACTGTGTTAGATCTTCATCTCAAAGTCAGCCCCTCACAGAGACCTTTCCTGGTCACCCCTTGTCCCTCTCTAACCCCTCACTCTGTTCTGCTTTGCTTCTTAGCGTTTACCACCACTTGGCTTTATTGGAAAGAAGGTCTCCCCACTAGCAGGTCGGCTCCCTGAGAGCAGAGCCCTTGATTCTCTTGGTCTACACAGTATTTCTGAAGCATCAGAACAGAACTTGGCCCATAGAAAGGACTGCAGTAGTTGTTGAGGGAATAAATTAGGCAGAGTAGAAGTTATTGTCCTTTTTGACCAAGAAGGAAACTGGCGCCCAGGAAATAACCCAGGAGGTTGGCTGAGGTCACAAGGTGTATGTGGTGGAGCCAGAGTTGGAAGCGAGAAACCTAGTTCATTGTTGTGGTTTCCCCAAATGTCCCCAATTTTTTGATACACCTCCTTAAATTTCCCTCTCCTTGAATGTGGGCTTGGACACAGTGACTTACTTCTGACAAAGAGAATATAGCAGAATTGACGGTGTCATTTCCAAGATTAGATCCTAAAAGATACTGCAGGTTTCTCCCTGCTCTCTCGCTTGAATCACCTGCTCTGGGGAAGTTAGTTGACATGTCCTGAGGACATCAAGCAGCCCTATGGAGAAGCCCACATGGCTGGAAACTGAGGCTTCCTGCCAACACCCTATGAGGAACTAAGGCCTTATGCCAACAGCCATATGTGTGAGCTTTCTCTGAAGCAGACCCTCCAGCGCAAGTCAAAGTTTTGGACGTCCACAGCCCCAGCTGACATCTTGTTTGCAACCTCACCAGAGACCTTGAGCCAGAATGACCTACCCACGCCATTCTTGGCTTCTCGAACCAGAGAAACTGAGATAATAAATGTCTGTTGTTTAAAGCTGCTCAGTTTGGAGGGCAATTTTGTTACACAGCAGTAGATAATACATGAATACAGCAACCCGTCCCTGGTCCATCCCCCAAGTGGGCCTTACTTTGCTCTACTTTTTATTTTTTCTAAGCATTCATCTTCTTTTTTTTTTTTTTTAAGATTTTATTTATTTATTTATCAGCAAGAGAGTGGCAGGCAGAGGGAGAAGCAGGCTCCACGCTGAGCAGGGAGTCTGATGCGGAACAGATCCCAGGACCCTGAGATCACCACCTGAGCTGAAGGCAGACAGACGCTTAACGGACTGAGCCACCCAGGCATCCCGCATTCATCATCCTTTAACACATTAAATAATTCATTTACTTATCATGTTTAATTGTTTATCTCCCTACCACTAGAATGTCAGCGCTACACGGCAGAAAACATTGTCTATTTTATTTATTGATTTATCCCTAGCACCTAGAGCAGTGCCTGATACCTAGTATACTTCATTAAAAATGAGATATTATCAATATAAGACAGTTCTTATTTTGGAAAACATTAAAATGGAAAAAGAATTCATGGGTGTGAGATTCAATAAAATATGGATGTAGGTGCTCAATAAATATCAGAAAGTAGAATGACAGCAAGCTGGCTTTGCTGAAGGCGGTAATATGCCCCGCCCCAATTCAGACACATTCCTAGCCAATGAGATGTGAGCAGAAGAGGTTGGGTGGGGCTTCCTGGAAAGCTCTTTCAGATGGAATTGGTCAGAAGAGGTGAATCCATGGAGACAAGATGAAGATTGGGGGTTGCCAGGGGCTGGGAGGAAGGGAGAATGGGAGCAACAGCTTAATGATTCCTTTTGGGGTAATAAAAATGCTTCAGAATTAGATAGTTGATTGCACAACATGGTGGCTATATTAAATGCCACTGAATTGTTCACTTTAAAATAGTTAATTTTAGGGCGCCTGGATGGCTCAGTTGGTTAAGAGTCTGCCTTCGGCTCAGGTCATGATCTCAGGGTCCTGGGATCGAGCCCCGCATCGGGGAGGGGGGGGGTCCCAGCTCAGCAGGGAGCCTGCTTCTCCCTCTGCCCCTCCTCCCGCTCATTCTCTCAATCTCTCTCTCAAATAAATAAATAAAATCTTTTTAAAAATTAAAAAATAATAAAAAAATAAAATAGTTAATTTTAGGGGCACCTGGGTGGCTCAGCAGGTTAAGCGTCAGACTCTTGATTTCAGCTCAGACCATGAGCTCAGGGTCATGAGATTGAGCCCAGCCTTGGGCTCTGTGTTCAGCATAGAGTCTGCTTGTCCCTCTCCCCCTCCTCCTCCCCCTGCACTCTCTCTCTCTCTCATAAAAATTAAAAGAAAAATTAAAATAAATAAAATGGTTAATTTTATGTTATATGAATTTCACCTCAATTAAAAAAAAGATGGGTACAACCATCACTCACTTTATGTGCTTTGCCTTCCTTCCCTCCCTTCCTTCCAGGGATGAGGATGTGATGCCTAGAGGGGCAGTAGACATTTTTTTTTTCAGCATGAGGATGGAGGAAGAGGAGGAGGGAGGGTAGGAGGAGGAGTAATAGCTAACACTTATAGAGTGCTTAGTATGTGCCAGATACTGTTCTAAGCTCTTTATATATATTCATTCACTGAATAATTACAACAACCCTATAAGGAAGGTACTATTCCCATTTTATAGATGAAAAAACTGGTACAGAGAAGACATCTTCTCCAAAGATGCAGCGAGTCCTGGGGATGTGGGGGTGGAGGCTGGGTGGCAGAGACGTCCTGGAGGAGTGAGCCTTCCCAGGTGGGCAGGATCTGGACAGATGAAGATGGCAGGGAAATGAGCCTCTGGAGAAAGAGCATAGCTTTTGAATGAAAGCACCAGGGCATGCATGTACAGGATGAAGTTCAGGAAGTATCAGGTAGCTGGGTGGGGTCAGAATCATGGTCGTTTGTATCTGGAGAGGCCGATCAGGCGTGGACAGTGAAAGTCCTTGAAAGTCAGTTCTCCTAACACTGGAAATCATCTGTGAAGGGTTTTCTACATCTTCTCACAACAACCCAAGAAGGAGAAAAGGCAGGAGATATTTCACCCATTTTGCAGAAAGGAATTGAGAAAGAGAGAGGTGAATCAGTTTGGTTAATATTGGATAGCTAGCAAGTGCAAGGGAAGAACTTGAACTTGGGTCTTGTAATTTCACATCCTACACTTGCCTGCTCAAGGAAGGGATGGTGAGCCACTCTTTGGATAGCGAGGGGCCATGGAAGGGTTCTGAGCAAGAAGGTGCTGATCCTCCTACTGGAACTTTCTCTCCTGCCAATGGGAAGGACAGGATGAATTTGAGGCAAACTGCTGCGGTATAGCAACAGACTCGTTCATTCATTTATTCATTCATTCAACAAATACTTACTGAGCCTCTAATGTGTGCCAGGTACTTCCTGACATCATGGAGCTTACAATTTCGTGACAAGAGAGACAAGAACCAAGTGAAAAAAACCAAATAATTACAAACTGTCAAGGGCTAGGAAGGAAAGAAGCAGGCAGAGTGATTTGAACTTACTTTAGAAAGAGGGCACAGGGCTGGCCTCTTGGACAGGAGACATTAAATTGAACTTGATAGAGGGGAAGAGCCATCCCTGCAAAGAACAGAGGGAAGAAGTTCTGGGCAAAGAAGCAATATGTGCAAAGGCTCAAGTGGAAAAAAGCTGGTGGTTTTGAGGAACGGAACGAAGACCCTGAGGCTGGAAGGTGGTGAGCTGAAGGTCAACGATCAGATGGGTAGGCAAGGCTCAGGTTGTGCGGGCGCAGTGGAGCTGAGTCAAGGGGTTGGATGTGTTTCAAGTGGGAAAGGAAGCCACTGGAGCCAGGAGGCTCCCCTTGCTGCCCCCATCAGGACCAGAACCCCGTGATCCCGTGGGGGAAGGAGATTAGGGAGGGATGGGGGTAGGTGTTCAACCACTTCTAGTGGAGTCATATTTAATAAGGGTGGGGCTTTAAGTTTTAAAATCAGCATGTAAGGCAAAAGTCATATGTAGTCCTTAAAAATCCCCCATAGAACTTATTACATTTGCATTTTTGCATCTTCAATCTGTATAGTAATAGGTATGTTTGTATGCACCAGATATAGTAATATGTAGTATAGGAAAAACCACACATTATATAAAAAGCACAAAACAAAGATATTATTTAATATTACTCTTTAACACGTAAAAGAGAAGTGCCCTCTCCTCATTTACCTGTGGGAATCCCCACTAATGCTCTGTGACCCACATTTCCTGGACGTTGCCCCCTGCACCACAGACCACAGCGGGCCTTAGCCCAAGCTGGGCTGGATTCTTCCTCCCAGGAGTTTGGAATTGGGACTGAAAGATAGAAGCCCGACTGAGCGATGCTGGGACTGTCGCACACGAACCTGCGCATGAGCTCTGGGAGCAGCCAGCTTTTGCCACAGGCACCAGGTCAGTGGAGAGAGCCCGCCTGCAGAAGTTGAAGGATGAAGCCAGCATGGAGAGGAAAGAGGCAAGAGGGGAGATGGAGGACTCCTGCCTGAATTCCAGATGGCTTTGCAGGCATCGTGCCAGGCTCCTGTGGCCCTCTGCTCTGGAGTTCCAGGACTGCCCTGGTCTCTTCCTGGCACAGACCTGATATTGCTTCAGGTAGCTAGAGAGACAAAAATGTTGGCTAAGATGAGGACTTTTATCCCCATTTTACAGGTGATGAGAAGAGTGTCAGGAAGTTTGCCTCACCAGCTGATGGGACCAGAGCCAGAAACCGATGCGGCTAGGATTCATGGCAGGGTCTGGCTCAGTCCCAGGTCAGGCTCATTCCACGGCTCGCCCTGCCTCCCCATTGCTCATGTCTGTCCACCAGGGTCAGGGCTCTCTCTGGGTCCGTGAACGCTGCGTCTCTGAGCAGCCCAGCTCTGCACTGGCAGACATCGCTTCCTTGGGCTCAGGAATTCCTGAGCTGCCCGACAACATGACCAGGGTGTCACGTCACCTTGGAAGCTGCTACTTCTGACTTGGCAGCTACAGGTATCCCGTGAACAAGTAGCTTGTGCCTAGCTTTAGAGCCAGGCGCAAAGGATGAGAGCCCTTGACCCTCCCCTTGCCCCCTGAGGATGACCTTGATTTCTGATTGCTGTGTAACTGGGACTCCGAGACCCTGCTCATCTGGGGGGGAGGGAGGGTTTGCCCCAACTGCATTTTCTCACCAGCATCACCCAGCCCTTGAAAATCAGGCTGATAAACGAGTCAACGCTGAGCCCAAACCAGGCATGAGTAATCGTTTCCTTCTCCACGCTGCTGCTCCTGCATCCTGTGGGTGAGTCATTTCCGCATCCCTACACCTCACCCGGTGCCCAGCACGAGTTGGGGATGAGGGCACACTTGCTGAATGAATGGCGTTGAATCTTGCGCTGTGGGATGCTGTGTCCACTCAGTACCCTCGGCAACACTTAAAGCAGCATGAGGGTAGGGCCAAGTTTTATTCTTTGGTGCAGGGAGGGCCAGGAGAGCGCAACGTGGAAGTGTGGGCTCTGCAGACACTCAGGAGTCCCTGGCTTGAATTCCTTCCGTCTCTGCCTCTCTGGATCTTGAAATCCTTTGCAACTTATTCCTTCTCTCTCTGAACCTCAGTTTCCCCATCTGTAAAATGAGCGTGATGATGACTTTCTGACCACGTGATCAGGAGGATTAAGTGAGGTAATATACATCACCAGCCTGACACAAAGTAGGAGTTCAGTAAGATTAATTTTTTCCACTCCGGTATTTCCCACAGTGCCGGGCATGTGGCAGGTATTTGGTAAGGCTAGGTCACCTTCAGGCCACCCTGGACCATCCTGCCGATGTGCTGCAAGCACATGAATGGGCCCAGGAGACACCAGTCACAGAAGCAGATACCAGCTGGGCCCAGCCAAAGTGTAGAAATAGAACCAGGAGTTGATAAACGATTGTTGCGTTAAGCCCTGTGTTTTGAGGTAGTTGTTACACAACAAGAGCAGACTGAGACAAACAGTGAAGTTATAGGAAGGGTCAGAATGGAGCAGGTCTTTAGGAGCCACTGGAACCAGAACCTCCTCTCCATGTCTCTTGTCTTTGCTTTTTTCTGAACATCACCTTTTTTTCTCTTGCACAGCACACTGATTTTCTTCATAGTGTAGAAAACATGGCTGAGTTTTATACCTTGCACTTTCAGCTAATGGAGAAAAACTGACTCCTTTCTCTGTATCCCAGGTCTAAAAATTCCTGGGAAAAGACTCATTGGACCAGCTGGGGTCAAGCGCCCCCTGGGACCAGTCACCGGGTGATGGGGGATGGGGGAGAGGGCAGGATCACAAAGCACACCCTTGCTGACCCATGCTGAGCACAAGATGTGCCAAGCACTGTTCTGAGGCTTACTGTGTGTTTACTGACTTTATCCTCATCGCACAGCAATCCCAGTGGAGCTGTGATGATCTCTGCTTTGAAGTGAGGAGACTGAAAACTGAGGCACAGAGAGCTGAAGTAACTTGTCCAAGGTCACACAGCCAGAAACAAGTGTGGCCAGGAATCTTTCCAAGACTGTCTGACTCTAGAGCAGCCAACCAACACCACCCTGCTTCTCGTACTGAGCTCCGGGGAGACCCCATGTATAGCGGGGTGGGCAGGGTGGAGGCCCTCCAAAGAAGGAACTGGAGCGCTTAGCTCAGAGAGGGGAAGCAGCTAGGGTCCCTTCTTTGGATCAGTAAACCATCCCCTTCCAAATTCTAGGAACTGACATAAGGTGACCATTTTTTTCCCCCACCAAATTAGGACATGCAAAATAGCTTAATGAGCTGGCCAAACAAACCAAAAGCAACTCCCCGCTGTTTCACTCCTTCATGAGAGGAAGGCCAATTCAACACCAAAATATCCGAATGGCAATTATCTCAGACTAAGCCATGGTTTCCCCTTAAGGAAGAGCAGCTGACAAAGGTACATAAACACAGCAAAAAAAAAAAAAAAAAAAAAAAAGGATATATTAAAAACCAATTTGAAGGCAGAAAAATTAAGGCACAATCCTTTGTCTTAAGGATTACATGCTAATGTGACCATTCTCTCGATACGAGTTTGTCCATTTGAAGATCTGGAATTTCTGGGACTTTAAAAAAATGCTACTTATTGTTCAAAATCCAGTTTTCAGTGGGAATATTCAAGGAAATGGAAGCAATTCTTCTAGTCCTTTTATTTTACAGGCCAACTGTGGGGGATTAAGAAAAAAAACCCAGCTTCTGGGTTCTCCAGCCACTTTTTCTTGAACTTCATGATGCCCCTTCTGGCCCTGCTGTCTGGTGTGTGTGGGAGGGGGGACAAGAAGGGGCCGCCTCAAGGGCGGGTCCTCCTCGCCCCCTGCTGCCTTCCACCTGCCCTCCCCATCTATGCTGTTCAAGGACCTGACCAGCCAACCCTCGCCAGAGGGGACCAGCGCAGACTGTCACAGAGAGGTGTGGCTGCCCTTCATGAACCGCTAGACCAGTAAAACCCCTTGCCAGTCCAATTACATTTCAGTGACTGGTTCTCAGAGTCCCAGAGAAGCCCCCGTGACAGCCTTGGCTTGGCTGATTTTAGTCACGAAAAGAAGTATATAGGGGCGCCTGGGTGGCTCAGTCGGTTAAGCGTCTGCCTTCAGCTCAGGTCATGATCCCAGGGTCCTGGGATGGAGCCCTGCATCAGGCTCCCTGCTCAGCAGGGAGTCTGCTTCTCCCTCTCCCTCTGCTGTTCCCCCTGCTTGTGCTCTCTCTCTCTCCCTCTCTCTCTCTCTCCAATAAATAAAAAACCTTAAAAAAAAGAAGTGTGTGAATGAAGACGGATTCTGTTATTATTAATAATAATTAATAATATTAATAATAATAGTAGTGACCTTTGGTGAGCCCTTCCTCCGCCAGGCAATGTGCATGCATCACCTCACTGAATTCTTACAATAACCCTGCAAAGGAGGGGACCGAGGACCCAGGGAGGTTAATGCTCCAGGTGACACAGTAAGCAGCCGGCCAAACTGGGGTTTAAGCTTATGTCTGAAGGTGTGCTAAGTTTTCACTATTGACTACTGTCAATAGTATCCTATTCTTTATTTCCTTCTCAAAATGTGGAGAGGAAGAGTGGTGGGGTTGGGGTGTGGAGAAACCGGGCCCATATCTGTCCGTATCTCCCTTAAGATCTGCTGTTTCCTAGCAGATGGGGACTGCGGCGTGATCATCTCTAGTTACTGCGGCTGTAACCTGTCTCCTTGACTTTGGTGCATAAATTCCCCGGGGGGGGGGCGGGGGCAGCCATGTGCCCCTTCCATGCCCAGCCTGGTGCTGTCCTGGCTGGGGATTCTAGGATGGGGGTGCCCCGAGCCTGGCTCAGACTTAGGGGACAGGGTTGGGTCAGCCAGGAAGGGGTAGCCAGGGGTTTCCTCTGGATGGGCCGGCCTGGCTCCTGCTGGGCTGGAAGCCAGCCTGGAAAGGAATGTCCCAGACATGTCTTAATTCTGTCTATTGTGGAGGGAGCACAGCATTGGAGGATGGGCTCTGCTCTCCAATTCCACAGAAACCAGCTGCTCAAGGGGAAAGAGGCGATTTGGGGAGGGGTGCCTTTATTCTGGGGGAGGAAGTAACACTTTCCTATAAGGTTATCATTCAGGGTCTGGTTTTTCCCTCCTGGGAAGAGACCTCACCACCCCCAGAGCTGATTGGTGCCCAGGGAAGAAGTCTCAGCTTAGCTGGGTGACCACCAGCTCTTTAGCTGGCGCTGTGTAATAGAAACGGAATGCGAGTCACATGGAATTTTATATGTTCTCATAGTCACTTAAAAAAAAAGTAAAAAGAACCAAGTGAAATTAATTTTAATAACAAATTTTATTTAACCCAATAGATCCGAAATTATATCATTGCATCATATAATCAATATAAAAATTAATGAGCTATTTCCTGTTTTCATATTAAATCTTTGAAATCTGGTGTGTATTTTATATTTACAGCATAAATTGGAGTAGCCACAGATCAAGTGCTCAGTAGCCACATGTGGCTAGTAGCTACCATATTGGACAGCAGCTTCACACCATGGATTCTGGAAGCTTTACACCATGGATTCTAGGAAGATCAGAAAGTCTCAGAATTTCTGCATCCTAAGACTGCCTTTGGAAGGACTTCAAGGTCGTCTGGTCCAGTCCATCACACAGCCGGAAAAGACTTTCCTCAAGACTTTCCCCACTGCCCCACTAAGCTTAGCAAAGCTGAGGGTGCCTCTGTGTCTCAGATAACTGCTCTATTGCAGCAGCCCCCTGCCAGTGGAGCTGGGTTGCCGGCAGCCTCCCTTAAGGTGTAATACGGGACCGAAGGTCAGGCGGGAAGACACTGGAAGGAGAGAGGCTATGCCCTCCCCCAGCAGGCCTCCTCTTCTCTGCCACCTTCTCCCTTTCTGGAGGGAACATTGCAGTCTGGGCACAGAGTGGGTAGGAGTTCCTTTGATGAATCCCTAAACCTCAGGCCCAACCCCCTCCCTTCTGATCCTCCTCTCTTCCTTCCTTATTTATTGCTGTCTACAAGGAGCTAGACCTTGTGCTTGGTTGCAGATAAAAGACAGGCCAGACTTCCTGGGGGAAGAAGCAATTAGCTCCGCCTGGGGCAACCAGGGCCGGCTTGAACTGCTGGACTGAAAGGAGCAGTGAAACCCGGGGTGTGTGTGTGTGTGTGTGTGTGTGTGTGTGTGTGTGTGTGTGTGTGTGTGTGTGTGTGTGTGTTGGGGGTTGCGGGGGATAGTAGGGGGTAGAAAATGAAGGAAGAGGACCTCCAGGCAGAAGGCGACACAGAGATAGGGGAGGTATGAAGGAGTAGGGCTCCTATTTTCCCAGCGGTGATGGTTTTCTCCTCCTCCAACCCTGGGGTCTCGGTAGCCACCCTGGCTTCCCATAAAAGAAGAAAGATTCCATTTTTCTTCTAGGTCTGCCCCACCTGAGGTTCCGAGAAGACCAGCACATGATAGGTAATCAGTGAATGGAGGGGAAGGCGGGAAGCAGATGAAAAGGACATTAGGGTGAGGTCAAGCCAGCTGGGCAAGGGGGACATGAGGACCAGGAGAGGGGCAAGCAGGTGTGTCCTGAGCACACAACCTGTCCCCTCATCTCCAGAATCTCACTCCCTCCCCCAGCAGTTGGAGGTGGTATTGCCCCCATTCTCTAGGTGAGGAAAATGAGCCTCAGAGAGGTCCAATAAGGGGTTAAGGCCCATTCTGTCTGATTTCAAGGGCCAATCTTTCTAGGTCCTTCCTGGCATGGCCTCACCTGGCTACTGCCAAGAGCCCAGCAGTGACCAAGTTCTTGGCAGGGCCCTCCCCCCACTTTGGAGAGGACTGCTTCACTGGGAATTCCTGGTGAAATGGAGGGTTCCTGGAAAGGCCTCCCGGAACAGGCAGTCCCTACCCCACTCGACTTGGGGATCACCCACTCTCCCCTCCACTTCCACCTCCCCCAGGTGAGGATGGAAGGTAAGGTGGCTTGCTCCAGGTCATATAGTGAGGGGGTGGGACAGGTGGGATTGACCACCCCTGCCCCTGGGCACTGACTCATGGCAGCGGCTGTGGGAAAACCACTGCAAGTCTTTCAGCCTTGGCTTTCCCACTCAGGCAATGGGTAGGATCGCTCTGGCATATCTGCCTGGGCCTGGAGCCAGGCGACCGGGAAAAAGCTGAGCACAGCGCATCACCGAGGCGCCTCGCCCTGTTCCAGTGCCAACAGTTCACATGGGGCATCCCTGCCCGTGGCCAGCAGCCTCCCCAGTTCTCAGAGGGACCAGGCCAGGCTCCAAGGTGGCTCAGATCCCCCAGCGTCTGCACAGGCAGGGTGACCCACTGCTCCGTTTGCCCAGGACTATCTCCATTCTAACAGTCCACACCTGCATCCTGGGAACCCCTTGGTCCTGGGCAAACTGGGACAGTGGGTCACCCTAGCCCTGACACCAAGTTCAAGTTCACAGCACTCAAAAATGTTCTGAGGGAATAGGATCAATGACTAAAGAGCAAATGAGCAACAGTGCTGGGAAGCAAGTGCTGGAGGCAGAATGGTGACTGCTCTCCTCACTTTATAGATGAGAAACTGAGGCTCAGAGAGTTTGAGCTTTCAGGTGGCTCATCTTGCGTATCTGTTCATCGGCACCAAATTTCCTCTAAACTGTCCCCTGAGTGTTTTGAGCCGGTCACGGGGGTGGGAGACAGCTGGGCAAAAGGCTCGGTGAATTTTGCCCCTCCTCAGCTTGAGGCTGGAAAGGACGCCGGGAGAGAGGGGGGCCAGGGGAGAAGGGGAGGCTGCTCTGTGGCAGCCGCGCAGCAGGACGGAGCCTCAGTGCCCCTGCCGGGCCCGGCGGTGTCAAACCCCACTGCTGCCACCTCAGCTCCGAGGTCTTGCTCTTCAGTTTCCTCATCTGCAAAGTGGGACTGCAGCACAAACGCTCCGCTCCGGAGGTGCTTGTTGCAAGGATTAAATGAGATAATGCAGAGAAAGCACTTCGCACAGTGCCTGGCGGAGAGTAAGCGCTCCAGGAACGTCAGCTGTTACTATTTTTCTTATTCAGTGTCACAGGCACGAGCGGCGTATTCCCTGCGTGGTGGCGCGGCGGCAGCGGCCGTGGAGGACAAAAGTCCGACCGAGGCTCCTGACACTGTGACCTCCGCAAACCCCATCGCTTCTCTGTGCCCCCGTCTCCACGTCTGTCAAATGGGGTTTTAGTGAGCGAGTATTTGGGATGGGGCTAGCACAGAATGCGCCGTCCCTCGCCTCCCCCACGCGGACCTTCACCCTGAGAAGGGTCCTGCGGAGCACACACTGCTATTACTGCCATTTTACGGAAGGAGACAGTGGTAGCAGGTGCTCAGCAGGTCTGGTGCACCAACGCACGGATGCGTGCGGGGAGGGGTGCGTGGACGACCAAACCAAGGGTGGGCGCGTGGGCCGCTCCCCGGGAGCTCGCCTCCCCTCTCCCGGCTTCCCGCGGCCGAGGCGGCTGCGGGCCCCGCGCTCTCCCCGCCAGCGGGTGGGGTGTGGGGACGAGGGGCGCGGGGCGCGGGCAGGTGGCAGATGAAAGGGGCCCCGAGCGCCGCCCGGAAATTCGCCGCGGGGCGAGCGGCGGGGCGGGCTTATCGGCCACCGCGGCCTGCCGGGCGGGCGGGCTCCCGACGCCGCCGCCGCCGCCGCCCCCGCCCCCGCCCGGGGCGGAGGGCCCGGCCGTTCCCACGCTCGGCCTGGGCCGGGGGCGTTCTTGGGCCGGCGTGGCCGCGCGGGCCTCCGCGGCGGAGGCCGGGCTGTAATTAGGGTAATTGCGCGGCTCCCCGCGGGCGGCGGCTCGGGATCCCGCTGTGCCGCGCTGGCCCAGGGGCGGGCAGGGGCCGGGGGCTCCCCCCCTAACCCGCGGCGCGGCAGGCTCCTGCGCCCCCAGCCGAGAAGAGGCTCCGGCGGGGGCTAGGCGGGGAGGCTGCTAGCCTCGATGGAGCATTGTGCGTGCCCTGGTCCGCCAGGCTGTTGCGTTCCTCCTCCACCGAGCGGATGGGAACTTCTGGTGCCCGCCCAGAGAAGGGGCTCAGAACACGGCCCGGTATCCTGATCTGCCCAGCAGTTTAACAGGTGGGCATTCGGAGGCCCAGAGGGGTGAAGCGACTGTGCGCAAGATGACACAGCCAGTGCGTCCACGCTTCAGAGAGAAGGAAAATGAAGACTCCATGCGTCGCAAAGGCTGGTTTGCTTCCTCGAATATTTCTATTTTACTGCACCTTGCCTTCCAACCCTAAAGCCCATCCCTGATCCTTCGGTTCTTGGCAGCCCTACTCATAACCCCAGATCCTTACCACTGATAGAAACCACACGGAATCCTTCTGGAAAAGGCAGGTTAAAAATAAATAATCGGATTTCAAGCTCTAATCTCTAATCCTAAACCCAACTCAAACCTTAACCTAGCTCCACACCTAACTCCCAAATTAATCTTGACTTTGGCCCCCTGCCCAAGTCACCAACCTTCTCTCCCAACGATCCCCTGCCACTGTTCCCACCCATCGCCAGGTACCTTCCTTCCTGACCGTCTGCTAAGGTCTCCTGAGGCTTGTTTCAAAGCCTCTGGACCTTTGTACATGCTGTGGCCTCCCGTTGAGACATCCTTTTCCTGGGGCCCCTTGGTAATCTCTCACCTTTCAAAATCAATGATAAGCTCTTTGGGTTCCACTCCCCACCTGTGCCACCTTGTCCCCTGGCCAGGCTCTCCATAGACTCTGAGCTCTTAGAAGATAGGGTTCAAGTCTGCTGGAAGTGGAAATTGGGAGTAGAAACAATTAATTGTGATGGAATAAGTGAATGCACGAGAATGAGGAAGTAAATAAATGAGGAACGAATGAGTGAATGAATTATTGGATCAACAAGTGAAGAGGGATTCTGAGCCTAAATACTTAACTCGCTCCCTGGTCCTGGATCCCTTTCTGAGTAGGGAATGACTGAAAGACTAAGGGAGTCCCCCTCATCCCCCAAGTGCCTTGAGATTGTTAATTCTGTGTACGTGTGCGCATGTGTGCATATGCATTTGAGCCCGGGACTTTGAATCAGATAAGCCAGGGGTCCATTCCTGGCCATAACGTTTACCAGCTGAGTGACCTGGCAAGTGACTTCACCTCTCTGAGCCTCCATTTGCTGATCTAAAATATAGTAACAATAATACATCCCTTCATGGATAATCAATTGCCCCTGCTCCCCCGCCACCCCCCCCCAAGTCCTTTGCCTGTGGTAGGGTCAGCGTTTGGTGCTACAAGAACACAGTCTTTCTTGAGGGCAAGGAACACCGGTGAGGGTAGAAGACAGGGCTGCAAGGAAGGGAGACAGCCCCCTGGGTGGGGAGGGAGGCTTCACAGATGTGAGAATCAGTCAGTTTGCTGCTGGGCAAGTCCTGGCAGAGGCAGTAGCTTGTTCAAAGACACCAAGCTGGGAACAAAGGTTGCTCTATTATTGCTGGAGGTCAAAGTGGGAGGTGGGGGGTGGTGGCAGAAATTGGGGCTAGTGAGGGTGGTGGTGTCTGGATCAGGAAAAGCCGAGAGGGGCCTTTGGCTGTTGAACTATATCTTGGAGGCAACAGGAAGCCTTTGCAGATGTGAGCAGGGAGGGATGGTCAGATCTGGGTTTTAGCAAGATCACCCTGACCAGCAGTGTGGAGGACAGCATGGAGGTGACCATGGTGGGAAGCAGGGAGGCATTGAGTGCCTACTACGTGCCAGGCACTGCTCTAAATGCTTGTCTATTTTAACTCATTTAATCCCTCCAGCACCCATACACAGTAGGTGCTCTTGGAATCTTCTGGAAATACCACCTGGAGACTAAAGTCTCCCACATTTACATCTCCACCCTGCACCTCCCCACTGTTGGACTTATAAGCCTAACAGCCCACAGGCTTCTCTGCTGGACCTCTAACTGGAATCCTCACCGTCCCATATCTGAAAACGGTCTTCCCAAAGCTGCCAAGAACCTTCCCCTTCTCAGTAAATGGCAATTTCGTCCTTGAAGTTGCTCAGGCTAAAAACTTGGGAGTCATCCTTGTCTATCCTCTCCCCACATTTTCCCCCAGTCCTTATAGCCAGTCCGTCTGCGGGTTTGTCCATTTTGACTTTAGCACATGTCCTCATTCTGACCACCTCCCTAGTGTGGCCAGCCGGGCCGAGCCCTGTTTCTTGCCTGGATTACTGTTGCGGCCCCATTTCTGACTGGTCTCCCTGCCTTCACCCTTGCCCTGGCCCTTCTAGTGGAGTCTTCACAAAGCAGACAGTGTGACCTTCAAATATAAAGTCTGATCAGGTTCCTCCTCTGCTCAGATCTGCCCCCATCTCCCTGGTGTCAAAGTCGAGGTCGTGACAGTAGCAGGTGGGTCCCTCCATGATCTAGTCCCTCTCTCCCAGCTTCTTACCAGACTTCTTCCGTACTCTCCCCCTGTCACTCTGTTCCAGCCACACTGACTTCTTGGCCAGTCCTCCAACGCTCCAAGTTCCTGTTAGCCTCAGAATTCTGCGCTTTACTGTTCCCTCCAGATGGAATGCCATTTCTCCCGTTATCCGTGTAGTTTGCTCCTTCGGATTTCTGCTCAAACGTGACCTTCTTAGTGGGACGTATTATTGGGACATTAGCCACCCTATTTAAAGTAACAGCCTTCTTCCCTCCCAGCCCAGGCGCTCTCTATCCCCTTCCCTATGTGTTCATGGCACATATCACTGTCTGAAATATTTTACTTTTTAATTTTTTTGTTTATTGCGTTCCTCTCCCTCTGCCCCCCACCACACTAGAATATAAGCTCCCCGAGTACAGGGAATTTTGTTTATTTGCTTCACTGCCATATCCCCGGTGCCTAGAATATTATAGGTGCCCAAAGGAATTGTTTTGAACAGCAAATGCAGAATCTCCACTTTAAGGATGAGGAAACCGAGGCACAACAGGGTTAAGTAGTTTGCCTGAGATCGCACACTAGAAAGTGGTTGGGCTGGGATGATGAGCCCAGAATCTGGGCAGTGACAGCAGCGAGAGGGGACAGGGGGGTGGATGACAATAGGGGCTCTCCAGAAGGGCTCAGGTGACTGGGTCCCGAGCCTGTGAACTGACTGCTGCACCAGCAGGGAAACCTGATATTGTGGGACCTCTCAGGGTGGATGTGAAGGTTAAGTTGGTCTGGAATTGAAAGCACATTGTATATGTAGCGAAAAAAGATTTTTTTGCAAAGCTGTCCCATGAATTTTTAATTCCCGGCAATTTTCCTGTCCTTCTTCACCCTTGACACTGAGACATCTACTAGTTCTTGCGGAGGCAGATTCAGCAGCCAAGAACCTCATCCTCCGCTTGACTTTCTAAGTGGATATTTTGAAAGAGTACAACAGACATAGAGTTTCAGAATCCAGAATTTCAGAATTTAAAGACCTACACCCTTGGGAGGGATGAAGCATTTTTCTGAATGCTCCCTTACCCCAACTTCCTTTTATATGTTAAGACCTGGAGTCTGGCCACATGGAGCGGGGACTTTTCACTCCGAGCCCTGGAAGAAGGGACGGTATGAGGTATGGCTGTGATTCTCAAATTTGAGTGTGCATCAGAATCACCTGTGGGCTTAGTCCAACGTGGACGGATGGTCCCAACCCCAGAGTTTCTGATTCAGTAACTCCCACATTGGTCAGGCCTGAGAATCTGCATTTCTTTTTTTAAAGATTTTTTTTTTTAATTCATGAGAGAGAGAGAGAGAGAGAGAGGCAGAGGGAAAAGCAGGCTCCCCACAGAGCAGGGAGCCCAATGTGGGACTCGATCCCGGGATCCTGGGATCATGACCTGAGCCGAAGTCAGACACTTAACGAACTGAGCCCCCAGGCGCCCTGAGGATCTGCATTTCTAACAAGTTCCCAGGTGACATTGACCACACTTTTTAAAAAAAAGATTTTATTGGGGCGCCTGGGTGGCTCAGTGGGTTAAGCGACTGCCTTCGGCTCAGGTCATGATCCTGGAGTCCCGGGATCGAGTCCCACATCGGGCTCCCTGCTCAGCGGGGAGTCTGCTTCTCCCTCTGACCCTCTTCCCTCTCGTGCTCTCTATCTCTCATTCTCTCTCTCAAATAAATAAATAAAATCTTAAAAAAAATAAAAAATAAAAATAAAAAAAGATTTTATTTATTTGAGAAAGAGAGAGAGAACGAACAGTGGGGAGGGATGGGGAGAGGGAGAAGCAGACTCCCCGCTGAGCAGGGAACCCAATGCAGGACTCGATCCCAGGACCCCGGGATCATGACCTGAGCCGAAGGCAGACGCTTACCCGACTGAGCCACCCGGGCGCCCCCACCCGACTTTGAATAGCCCTGATGTCAGGGCTACTCTCAGTCACCTCACACAGCAGCCTTGTGGAGCCCACCCCCTCCAGGATGGAGGTATGGAGAGGGGAGGACAACATAGGGTCTCTAGGACCCCAGGAGATAGGGGTGTAGAAATGCTCAGGAGAACTGTGGGCCAGAGAGAGCTGGGGTCAAAGGGGAGGGTGTGGGAGCTGTGGCCAGGAGCAGTTATGGGGCAATGGATGCCTGGGGACCTGCCCAGAAGACAGGTGGGTTGTATACCTCAGCATGGCTATAGAGGGGGGACACCCAAGGGAAGAGATGAGACTGGAGGCAACACTGGGACCACAGACCCACAGACCCTTCCTCACCCCGAGGTTCCCCAGGCCCTCCCCTCCATATCCCTTCTCTGATGTTACCCAAGGGAAGGAAGAAAGGGGATGAAAAATCCTGAAAGATGGAACATTTTACCCCAAAGAACCCAAGTGAACCCAGAATAGCACAGTTAGACTTTCTTGCCAAAACTCTATTGATTAGTCTTTCTGCTCCTATGAGAGCATGGGGACGTGGCCCCACAGTGGCAATGTGGCGATTAAGAACACAGATTGTGGAGTTCTTTATTGGTGACGCAACCCTGGGCGGTAGACCCTCTCCAAATGCAAATCGAAGGTGCATCTTTCCCCGACTTCATAGGATTGAGAGGTTTCAGAGAAATCGTGCATGCGGTTAGAATGTGCAGAGCCAGTGCCTGGCACCGAGGAAACATGCAATAAATGGTACTTATTTTTATTATGGGTCTAAGCCATTCTTTCTCTCCAATTTTTCCTTCTTTTTTCCTCCTTCCTCAAACGCTTACTGGCAGCTACTCTGCTCTGAGGTGGCTAGATTTTGCCCTGCAGGGAGGAATTGGACAGCTCAGGCGGTCGCTAACCATGGGCTGGTGCTGTGTGGGAGTACTCCCAGGGGCTGGGGGCTGGGAATCCAAGAGGGCTTCCTGGAGGGGAGGAGGGATTGCTTATTTAGCTGGCTTTGTAGAAGCTGGTGACAAATCAAAAGAAGACATTTTAAAGAATAATAATACTTGGGAAGGAAGAGTAAAAATGGTAAAATTCCTCCCTTGGTCAGGGTTCAGAACCATCGTTCTAATGTACAGCAGTTTATAATGGGGGGCAGGAGAGCACGGTCACCTTCGGAATCAGACAGAAATGACTCGGAATCCAGATTCTGAGGTTTAACAAAGTGTGTGACCTTGGGCTAGTTACTTAACCTCTCTGATCCTCAGTTTTCCTTATCTGTAAAATGAGACTAATGATACCTACTGGATGTATGGGTCTGTCGTAAGAGTTACGGGAAGCGGCCTAAGCAAGGCACCTGGGATGTATTTATTTGCTCATTAACTCCAAGTTTCCGGGCAGGAAGGTGGATCGGGACTGTTTCCTCTTCGCCGTGCACCCCGAGCAAGGCTGTTACCTGGCACTCTGGATCTCGAAGGACTGATGATCATCCGTCTTCCCCACCAGCCTGGGTGCTGCTGGGGGACAAGGTCTGATTCCAGCTGTTGGGTGCATACACTTTGGAAAACAGTTTGGCATCCTAAGTAGAGCTGAAGACCACCTGCCTTTTAACACAGGTTGAAAGGTGCTCCCTTTAACACAGGTGCTCCCTTCCTTGATGTTTAGAGAAACCCTCACAGTGGGAGGTATGTACGGAAATGTTCATAGCAGCGTGTTCATCATAGCAAAAAACTGGAGCATCCCAAATATCCACCAAGAGCAGAATGTATAAGCGATTGTGGTATGTTCTCCAATGGAACGGCACACAGCAATGAAAACAAAAGCCTGGCAGTTCCTGATGTCCAGGAACCTCAGGGTGATAATGTTGAACACATAAAGCAAGTCACAGCAGCACACATTCACTATGATTTCTATACATGGTTCACAAATATGCAAAACTAAGTGGTATTTTTTTAGCGATAGAAACACATATGGGAAAATAATTTTTAGAATAAGGGAATGGTGGGCACACAATCCTCTGCCCTGAAGGAGGGAAGGCCCCAGGGCAGGAAGGACACATGGGTGGCACAAAGGGGTCACCTCCGCTCCCTCACCTTTATAAGCTACGTGTGTATTCTAAAAAATTTTTCTGTACTGACCCAGTACTTAATATAACAGGGCAAAATCTCAACTAAGAAGCTTTCTAGGGAGGGGCCCGTGGAGGCAGGGAGTATACAGATGGCTCAGAAGAGAAGGAGCCCCTGGGGCTGCGAGGTTGTGGGCCTATAGCACCTGCCTCACGAGGACGAGTGAGGCATATCTCCCTCGCGATGACCCTTCCCATCGCTGTGATCCCATGATCCGTTATCCTCACAGGACTCTCAGATTTCCCTTCCCCAGTCCCTCCATCCAGGAAACAAAGGGCCCCGGGTTAGGGGGAGAAGAAAACAGGTGTTCACCCTGATGAGGTGGCTTCTGAGTTTTACAGAAGGGTCCTGTGGATTTTCCTGCTTTCTGGGCATCACAGGACCATTGGGAAGAGTTAACGAGAGGAGGCCTGGAGACCCCAGGTGGAGCTCTGGAGCACAAGGAGCGCTCGGTACCTTTCAGTTCAGAAAAAGGAAATGTGCCTTAGCACAGTTCCGTGCTCCCCACAGCAGGACCTCAGAGGTGGGGTCAGAAGAAGCCTTGCGGCTTCTGCCTCCTCCTCTCTTGGAGTGCTGGCTCCTCTGGATGTGAAACCCAAGTTTCCCACAAGTTCAAGTCCCCAGATTTCATTTACAAAGCTTTTCAAAACCTTGGTAGCTTGGCAAACTTAACGTAGGGGCATATTCTATAGGGGAGTGCCCTTGTGGTTGAGGAACTTCTCTGGTGGGAGGCTTCCAGTGGCGCCCAGCCTTGGCATTCCCTGGACAGCCCCCCTCTGGGAGCTGTAGCCTTTCTGAAGCCAGGATCCTGGTTCTGGATTCCGGACGGGGGTGGTGGGAGGGCGGAATTAGGGAGCAACTGGAAGCACTGGGGGCTGTCACAGAGGAGACCCCGACTCGCCCCAGCCGTAGGACCCAGGCAGGTCTCCTTCCTCCCGCGAGCCTCAGATTCCTCAGTGGTAAAATGGGAGAGCCATCCCTGCTCCTCAGGGACAGCTGTGAGGGATGAGAATGTCCACAAAGTGCCGAGGACAGTGGCCCCCAATCCCTGGGCTGGAGGGGAGGGAGCCCAGAGGTTTCTTGATCAGAGCCAATAAGGGGGCTCAAACACTGGCCCTTGAACCTCCCTCTCTCCCCGTCCTCCATTATCTGTCCTACCCCCTGCCCCACCTCCACCCCCCGCCCCCAGGCCTCGTCTTCTGTCGCTCCTTCCCTCATCCTACTGTCTCTCTCTGCCCTCCATTTTCTCCAGTTTGGTGGCCTTCGGGGACATACCTTTGTCCTCCTAGGGGCCCCACCCTGCCACCAGGAGGTTTTGGGACCGAATGTTCCTGGGGCTGGGTGCAGTGAGATGAGCTTCGCTACCACTGGCTTGATGCCCATGCCCTGCCCATGCCACTCCTTGTCAAGGTTACCTTCACTCCACTTAATAGTGGCCTGGCCGAGGCCTGTACCTGGGCTGACTCTGAAGCGTGTGGACGTGAGCTATTTCTAGTGGGTGCCAGCCAATTCTACTCTGCAAATTGCTTCTGCTGCGGTCCAGCTCATGCCTCTCTGTGCCAGTCCATTCCGTTTCCTCGTCCCTAGGAAAACATCAGGATATAAGCACTCCTACATCAAGGCGTGTGAGGCCCAAATGAACTAATGCACGTGAAGGGCTTAGAACCCAGCAGGTGCCGTGTACGTGAAGACTATGAAGGAGATTCCGCCATGTTCTGTTTATCAAGCTGTATGTAATTCTGGAGTCACCTGAATAAGAATCAAAGCTCCTCACTCCATTTTGGGAATTAAATCAATCACAGATGGAGAATTCCTTGGATTCAAGGGAGGCCAGATGCCAAGACTGGACCCTCCAGGCACATCATAAACACCTACTACATGTCTTTTCCTCCCAAGGAAACTGTGACAATTTACCAGGGTGAACGTACTTGGGGGAGAGGGAAAAATCCAGATCTTTGGGATATCTGAACCCTGAGTTTGATATAGTCTCTGGAGACACAGTGCCACTGAGGTCCACGAGTCTATGCGAGGGAGCCTGGTCTTCTCACCACCCCACCACCTTGCTGGTCCACTACCTTGATGACGTCATGCTGATGAGACTTGGGGAGCAGGAAGTAGCAGGCAACCTAAGTCCCCTGGTAAGGTACATGCATGCCTACGTAGGAGATCCAAACCATAGGAATTCAGGGACTGGTACCTTGTGATGCCTCTGGAGGTCTAGAGGTCTGGGCATGTCATGTTTGCTCCTCTAAAGTGAAAGGCAAGTTTGCTGCGTTGTGACCACCCCACCTCCCCTGCCAAGAAAGGAGCATTGCATTTGGTGGGCCTATAGAATGTGGGGGCATGGTGTTCCATATTTGGGTAAGTTATTCCTACCCATTTGCCAAGTTATCCACAAGCCTTCCCCTTGGAAGAGATCCCAGAGGAAGAGAAGTTTCCAGGCTGTGGTGCAGGCACCTGAGGCAGATGGGCCAATTGACTCAGCACACACAATGGTGCTCAACGAGGATGAGTGTATTAGGATGTTGTATGGACCCTTATGGCAAGCCCTGGATAGAAGAATCACAGGGAAGGCCCTTGTTTGTTGTGTTGTTGTTTTGAACAGTGTTATTGGGGTATTATATCCACACTGACTAAACTGTGTGTATTTAATGTGTGGAATTAGGTAAGTTTTGATTCATGTATATACTGTGAAGCCATCACCATAATCAAGGTAATGAACAAATTCATTACCCCCCAAAGATCCTTTGTGCCCTTCTGTAATCCCTCCCTCCAGCCTTTTCCCCTGTCCCCAAGCAACCACCAGTCTGTTTTCCAATTTTGAGACTTTTATAAAAATGGGATCACACAGTAAAGAAAGAGTCCTCTTTCTTTATGTCTGGCTTTTTTCACTCAGCATAATTATGTGTAGATTTCTCCATCTTGTGGCACCTATCACTAGTTCATTCTTTTTCTCTCTTTCTTTTTTTTTTTTTGCTGCATAGTATCCTTTGTATGGATATACCACAGTTTGTTTATTCACTCATCTATTGATGGACAGTTGGGTTTCCAGCTTTTGGCTATGGCATATAAGGCTGCTTGTGAACATTCATGTATGAGTCTCATATGGACATATTCCTTAGCACTGGAATGACCAGGTCATAGGGTAGGTATATATTTACGTTTTTGAGAAACTGCCAAACTGTTTTCCAAAGTGGTTATACCATTTTATGTCCCCACCAGCAGTGTAGGAGAGTTCCAGTTCCTCCTCGTCCTTACCAACACTTGCTATAGGTCAGTCTCTTTAGCTTTACCCTCTCTGATTAACATGTCCTGGCATCTCATTGTGGCTTTAATTTGCATTTCCCTAATGACTAATAATGTTGGGTACCTTTTATGTGCTTGTTTGTCATCCACATATCTTATTTGGTGAAATGTCTGCCCAAATAGTTTGCCCATTTTTTTTTTTAAGTAGGCTTTATGCCCATTGTGAAGCCCAACACAGGGCTTGAACTCACGACCCTGAGATCAAGACCTGAACTGAGATCAGGAGTCAGATGCTTAACTGAATGAGCCACTCAGGTGTCCCCAGCTTGCCCATTTTTAAATTGAGTTACGTGTTTTCTAATTATTAAGTTTTGAATCCTTTATATATTTTGAATATGAGTTCCTTCTTGACTGTTATCATTAGCAAATGTTTTTCTCCCAGGCTGTAGACTGTCTTTTTCATTCTCCTAACAGTGTATTTCAAAGAGTGATTTTATTGTTTATGAAGTCCAATTTATTGATTTTTTTCTTTCATGGATTATGCTTTTGCTGTTGTAGCTACGAAATCTTTGCCTAAGCCAGGACCACAAAATTTTTCTCCTATGTTTCTTCTATACGTTTTATATACATTTGTATACTTATATACATTTATATAATTTAGGGGTATGAATCTACTCTGAGTTACTTTTTACTTATGATGCAAATAGTAGATTGGAGGATGTGTGTGTGTTTTAGCATATAGAAGAGCACTTGTTCTAGCACCGTTTGTGGAAATGACTTACCTTTTCTCCATGGGTGTGCTTGCAAACCTTTCTCAAAAATCAGTTGTATTTATATGTGTATTTTTGGACTCTAAGTTCTGCTCTAATAGTGTATTTGTCTGGCTTTACACCAATCCCACACTACCTTGATTACTGTGGCTTACTCCAAAACAAAGACATAATAAGGGGAAATTTTTGTGTGTGCATGTGTGTGTGTGTGTGTGCATGTGTGTGAGTGTGTGTGTGTGTGTGTGTGTGTGTGTGTGTATTTAACTCATTTTTTCAAATAGGCATACTTGCCAAGAAAGAACTTTTATTTTCCTTGGAAAGTGAGAGCTTCTAAGATGCTTTCCCAGGCGGCACCCCCTTTCCATCTCTAGGTGCTGTCTGATCAGGGCAAGAGAGATAGAACTACACCTCCCATCTTCTAGAGACATATAGACTTTTTTAAATACCACTCAAGATCACATTTATCTTTGTAGTGAGATTACTGTTGATTACTGTTGATTCACTTAGAGCTTGCTATCAACTAAGACTTCTTTTTCTGTTAAAAGTGATCCTGCTAAGCCAGGTCAAGTCAAACCCTCTGTACTGAGCAATGTGCACTTTATAATACATGATTTTTGATTAATAATTATATGTCAAGCCTCATGCTAGGTATTTTACATAATAAATTATTATTATGGCTACCACATACTGAACATTTTTAGCATGTGCCAGATATTGTGCCAGACATTTGTTTTTAATGCTATGGGAATTTATTGGCTAATGTAACTCAAGGGTCTAGGGATTGTAAGGTTTCAGGCACAGTGTGATCAGGCTTAGCCAGCAAATGAGCTAAGCATTTGCATACTTCATTCAAGCCTTATAACACCACTTTATTACTTTTTTGTTGAAGACACTGAGGCTTTGAGAAATGACATCACTGGGGCGCCCGGGTGGCTCAGCTGGTTGAGCATCTGACTCTTGATTTCAGCTCAGGTCATGATCCCAGGGTTGTGAGATCAAGCCACACGTCAGGCTCTGTGCTCAGTGTGGAGTCTGCTTATCTCTCTCCCTCCGCTCCTCTCTGCTGCTCTCTCTCAAATACATAAATAAAATCTAAAAAAAAAAAAAAAAGAAATGACATCACTTTCTCAAGGTCATCAGCCAATAGACTGCAGAGCCAGGAGGTGACTCCGGGGTCCACACTGTCCTGCTTTCCAGTTTGTAGAAATGAGGAAGTGAGGCTCAGAGAGGTTCAATAGGTCATATAGGTAGTAAGTGGACAGATAAGTGAGGACTGGGACCTAGGTCTGCCTGGCTCCAAAGCTGGGCTATTCTGAACCCTGTGCTCTTGGGAGAAAAGTCTTGTGCATGAGTAGTCTGGGGCCAGTCCTCCCAGGCTGGAAGGGATGAACCCTATGTTAGGGACTTTTAAAGTTATAATGTACCAATCAAATGTAAGGGCGGGCATCACCAAGATCATGATTGCTAGTGCCTGGCTTGCCGAGGCTCATTTGGGAGGCTGAAAGACTGGCTTCACTGTATCCATGATTGATTTGGTTACATGAAACAGAAGCCCACTCCAGCTGCTTAAGCCCACAGTGTAATTCAATATGAGGAGTCAGGGCTATATCACAGATCTCAAGGGCAGGCGAGTCACACAAGGACCTCGCTCCCGGACTGGCAAGCCATCAGGACGGAAGGCTCTCTGGGAGTGCCCAGCTTCCCCCTCCCACCCCGTGCTTCTCTCAGAACACTGGTTTCCTTCCTTTCTCTCAGTGAATGTTCTAAGCAGGTCTCCTCTGCACCTAACTGTCTGGGCTCTCCTCGTCCTAACTCTAAAGTCTGGGAAACTGATTGGCTCAGCCTGGCCTCTGCAGTGGTTCCCTCCAAGGCAGGTGCCCACCTCTGGCCAGTCAGCTGGACGAGGAGGGGCTGGATGCATACAACAAAGATGGGCCTCATTCTCCTTCCCTGCCCACGTTGGGGTTAAATCGACACTTACGGACTAAGCAGGTACCCAGAAAGACACGTACTTCCCTTTGGCCTGTCCTGGGGACCGGGAAGAGGCCAGCTGGGTCATTCTTCTGCCTAGTCATTTCTCAGCGCCAAGCATCTTCAGGGGTAAGGTTTCTCTATCAGGGATCCCAGTGCCTCCAGAAACTCCAGAAGACTCTCGGACAGTCTAGTGAAGTGTGTGTAGCTTGTGCTTTTGGGGCTGTTTAAGGTTCCTGGAGACCTGCCTACTTGTTTTTCTTAGTCCCTGAAGGGTGGTTTGCAGACCAATCCGAGGGATTTCCTGTCTGGCCTCCTGAGTCATGTTCAGAAACATGACAGATAAATCTGTGGCTTTTGACCAGTTACTTCTCCCACGGATTCCGTCTGGTGTCCGTGTTTTTCTTTACTGGGTGTGACTCTTTGAACCATAGACTTCTAGAAGGTCAGGACTGGAAGATCACTGCACCCAAATGCCACCCACCTCTCAAATGGGGAAACTAAGACACAGAGAGGAGAGAGGGGTAAATGCAGGGACACCCAAGGGCGGTCTGGAGGGAATTTCGGGGCTTATGTGGACAAACAGGATGTTGTTCTCACAGTTGTGCTTAAATAAACTACACTATTGCCCAGACGGTGGCTAAATTCAGTGAAGCAAAATAATCAAAGACAAACATCAAGTAAAAATAAGTGTATAATTTATACTGGAGAAGGCAAAGTGATGCCAGGAATATGGCATGGGTGAAGTTTAGGAAACACGACACTGATGAATAAGTGAGTGAATGAACCGATGAATGAATGAATGCATAGATAATGGGCAACAGTGGAATCTTTGGGTTTCATCTCCTTATAGACTCAGAATTACTTCCCAGTTCTTGCCTTTCAAGTCAGAGGATTACCAGGGCCCACAAGACACCAGCCTAGCCTCACAGGCACTCTGCCTCTTACTCTGTGAAACAGAAACTGTTTGCCATGCTGTTCTCCTTTTTCAGGTCAGCAAATTTGAACTTCAGGGGCAACTGGTCTCCCTTTCAAGGTGGGTGTCTTAGGTTCTGGTTGCCCAGCTCCCTTTGGGGACTTGTCCCTAATCTTATAGCAGGGAGGGTCTTGAGGAACCAGATGGAGTCTTTGGCTTCCCCTGGGGATCCCTAAATGCCAGCTCTCTTTCTTGGCAAAACCCTGAGCCTGAGCCAGGACTGAGTAATAGAGGGGAAACCACCCTGGATAGAAGTGGGACAGGCCTCAGTGACCGTGGGCAAGTCCCTGCCCTCCTGCACTGGTCTCAGATGCTTCCTCTGATAAACAGAGAGTTTAAACTCCACCTCTGTGCACCCAATAAACATCTCCTGAACTCCTACTTCATTCCTGGCATTTGCTTGGCACATGGGCAGATAAATAGAGGAATTAGACTCAGTGCCTGGAATAACCCAGTCAGGTGGGGTGGGAGGAAGGCACATACGACATATAATTACAGATACTTTCGGCCCCTGCTAGGTGATGTGGACAGTCCCCACCAGATCTGGGATTCCCAGAGTGTGTCGGTCCAGGGAAAAGGACTATGTGATTGACTTGGCAAGATTACAGAGCTGCACCCAGAAAGGTGTTGGCCCTTGAAAGTAAGGGCAGCCCTGGCCCAGCTCCAGATTGCACACCTGGGGAACATGGGCTTTGGAATCAAGCAGATCCAGGTTTCAATCCCGAGCAGAGCCAGTAGTTTCATTCTCTAGGCCTCAAGTCTCTCCTGTTATCAAAGGAGGAAGATGCCCCCAAGCTCCTTAGGACTTAGGAGGCTCCATAAGATGAAAGAAGTATAAGGTCAAGAGTGTGGCACATAAGGCTGGTATGTGGCCTGTGGTTTCATCATCTAGGCAGTTGGTGGGGGAGCTGGACCCCTGCCCCTTCTCTGGGACAGGACACACCCACCCTTTGCCTCCCTTAGCTGGCCTCCCCAGGGGCAAGGTTTCTTGCTAAAGGCCTCCTATTCCAAGAGGACTTGCCCAGCTCTTTCTGGAACCCATAAATGCTAGGGTGGGCTTTCCTCCTCCCAGGCTAGAGTCCTTTCCACCATGCCTCTCTGCTTTCCTGATCTGACTGTGAACTTGGTATGTGCCTGAGCCAGGGAGGAGACCGGCAGGGCTGGAGCCATGGGTGGGACTCCTCTGGGGAAAGCCGAGCCGCCTGCAGATTCCTTCCTCTCTCCCCAGCAGTGTGGGGTAGCGCTGGAGCTGCCTTCTGTTGCTCAACAACTTGCCGAGGACAGGGTGACATCCTTCCTCCCTTCTCGGAGGCAGGGCTGGCTGGCTTCCTAGAAGCAGGCTCCAGGACGCGTCAGACGCACCCAGGGGAGGCAGGAGGAACCTGCTGGTGGGGGGAACATGGTGCGTCCTAGAGCCCCAGGGCAGCAGTGGAAGGACAGGTTTGCCCACATTCTTGGCAGGCCCCAGGATTGCAAAGTACTTTCTGTTTTTGTCACCATCTGCCAGTCACTTACTGGGCCAAGGCCACAGTGCATCAGGCTTTTCAGAGCACTAAGCCCTTCCAACAGCAATTTTCGTTCTTCACAGCACAAGAGATGGGCATCCCTGGTTCTGTTTTACAGATGCGGACATTGAGGCCCCCAGAGGAAGAATCACATGTCCAAACTCAGATGGGCTGATGGAAGGGAATTAATGTTTCCCCGAGAACCTGCTACAAGCCAGGCCCGTTCCATACAAGAACCTCCTTTCCACAGCCCAGCGAGACGCCTTGTTCATGTTTTCCCCACTTTACAGAGGAGCCGACCAAAACCCAAACTGGAGAAGGCACATGCCTGGCATCCCAGGACTAGTAAGCCCCGAGCCAAGATGTGAGTGTGGATTTGCCAGGTTCTAGGTCCTGCTGTGCCCCTCTCCCCTCCGTGGTAAAGGCAAGAAAGCGGAGACTCCGAAAGGTTCAAACTGGGCCAGGGTCAAGGGGCAATGCTTGCTTTCCACCTGGGCCTAACTCCAGAACTCTTGCCTTTCCCATGAAACTACATTGTCTCAATAACTTTTTTCGTAACTGGCTGATACCAAATGACCACAAATATGACTCAAAGACATACAGACCCAGGACCGAAAGGGACATGAATTTTATTACTGTCACTGTTGACGCTCTTCTTCATTGCGAACGTTGCATGGCCAGCATGGACATTGTATGGCTCAGACATGCAGAAATAAGACTTGATTTCTTCTACAAATGAGCCCGACTTGATCACAGCAACCTTCCCCCCAGTATTCTTTCTGGGTGAAAGTTTATTCTCTGCACAACAATACAATGCACGATCCTGCATTTTCTTTTGTTATAAAGAACGTTTGGGGGCAACCAGTAAAATCCGAAGTCAGTCTAGAGCTTAGATAATAGTACCGTATAATGGTGACTCCCCAATTTTAATAATTGTTCTGTGGGTATGTAAGAGGCTGTCCTTGTTTTTAAGAAATACATGTTCAAGTAGTTAGGAGTAAAGAGGTATCGTGTCTGTAACTTTTAAAAATTTCAGAAAAAAACTATATATGCACTGCAGAAAAATATGCAGAAGGGAAAAACAAATGTGGTAACATGTTAACATTTGGGGAATTGGGGTGAAGAAGGGTATCTTGGAATTCTTTGCACTATTTTTGTAACTTTTCTATAAACCTGAAATGGTGTCACAAAAGCAAAAAATTTAAATTAAAAAATGCATTCTTGTTCAGGGTTGGGGGAGTCGAATTAGGATCCAAACTCTGTATTAGAATTGCTCCATCTCTTGGTGGTGCCCACTCCCCACCCCTCAGGATGACATCTGGTAGCAGAGCCTTCCATGACATCGGGGGCCTGGGCTTCTGGGCTTGCTGGCCCTGCTGGCTGCCTTGCCCTTTTGGGTCTCTGGGGTTAGCCTCAGTCCCCATCACTTCTCTGCTGACATAGCTGGTCCAGCCTGGCTCTGGGCCCTGAGCATGACTTTGCAGTCATGGTCTCTTGGTGTCAAGGTTGTGCCCTCTGAGCCCTTCTCATCCTGACCCCAAGCCTCTCACAATCAATGTCTTATCAGTGTTCGGATACGCCCCACTGGAAACTTCTGATGCTTACCATGACCCACAAAGGCCTTAGGGGAGTCAGGCCCTCTGTGAGTCAGTCCCATCAGGAAAACGGAAATCACATTGGCTGTTTTCTTAATATAAGGAACTGGCTAAACAGTATTGGACAAGTGGAAAAGCAAACAGTGAGATATCAGAGGTATAACTGCAGGAAACAGATACCGCCCCTCAGGATGGGAAGACAGAAGAAGAAGCTGAGATTATTAGAACCTAGAAACTGGAGCCCCGGCCCCTGACGAGGGCACGCCTCCGGCCGGCGCTGATCCCTCCAGCAGGCCTCAGTGAGGCTGGTTCTGGGAATGTGTAAACCAGTTGTTACTGGAACCAGTTGCCACTGCCAGGGTGAAGGGCTGCTGGGAGGTGATGCTGCCACAAAGGAAGAGCGAGCAGAAAGCCTCAAGTCCTCTGCCCTGCATCCAGTCTTGAGCTCTCTAGTGCCCCCTATGGACACAGCCTGCCATGGCAACAAATGTCTCAGGACAGAAGAGAGAGGTGGGTTTGGGGTTAAGAGCTCACACCTTATGGGATGCCTGGGTGGCTCAGTGGGTCAAGTGTCTGCCTTCAGCTCAGGTCACGATCCCAGGGTCTTCAGATCGAGCCCTGCATCAGGTTCTCTGCTCAGCGGGGAGTCTGCTTCTCCCTCTCCCTCTGTTTTTGTGCTCTCTCTGTCAAATAAATAAATAAAATCTTTTTTTAAGATTCTATTTATTTATTTGAGAGAGAGAGAGAATGAGAGATAGAGAGCACGAGAGGGAAGAGGGTCAGAGGGAGAAGCAGACTCCCCGCTGAGCAGGGAGCCCGATGCGGGACTCGATCCCGGGACTCCAGGATCATGACCTGAGCCGAAGGCAGTCGCTTAACCCACTGAGCCACCCAGGCGCCCTAAATAAATAAAATCTTAAAAAAAAAAAAAGAGCTCACAGCTCAATAATCAGCATTGACTGGGAAGGGGTGGGACGTGGGGTGGAGCTGGGCAGAGTGAATGTGAGGTCCTCTCCCTATAGAAGACTTACTGCCATTGCACAAGCATGGCTTCCATGGGGGCCCAGGGCCCTCTGTGAGGCCATGTGCTCTCCAGCACCAGGGGAAGCCTCTGGGCTCTGTGCTCTTCTATCTGCAGCAGATTCTCGAGAGGCAGGCTCCAGGCTCGAATCCCATGCTCTTGCTCTCCTTCTTCTCAGTTTCTCCACCCAGATCGGAAGAGCTCCCTGTCTGACTCGAGAAACTGCCTGCTCTCTGACTTCAGCAAAACTTGTATTCTCTGGGTTGTCCGAGTTTGATTGAAGGTTTTCTATGAACGTTTATTTAAAGAGAAGATTCTAGAATTCTGGAAAAAAAATTTTTTTCCTCTCCTATATATGTTGACTCTTACAATTGAATGCCTGGCTCTTCAAAGCAATTTTGCTTCGGCCTCTTTCAAGAGTCCAATTTGACATTCAGTGGCGAACAATGACTTCTTTCTCCAAGGCTGTTCTCTGCCGCCCCCTCAGACAATGAGTGAAGGGCCATTAAACAGCAAGAACATTTGGGCGAAGGAAAAAAACTCAATTAAAAAATTCCCAATATTATCTTACTCAAATAACACGGATTGAGTACTAATTCTGCACTTGGCGCCACGGCAGACGGCATCCTGCTTACAGCCCTGGGAACAAAGTACAAAGGTTTCTGTGGACTTCACAGCCTGAGCTTTTCCCCCTGCCACTGAGCTACACTGCCCTTTGGGGCCAGTTCTATCTTCAAACCTTGTGGAAAATGGAGACTCGGAGACTCGGAGGGGGCTGAGCAGACCAGGAAAGAACACAAGTTCTGGAGCAGTCTAGCCTTGGGCAAGTCACGGAACGCCTCTTTATATAAAGTGGGGATGTTGTCAGGATTTAAGATAATGCACGGGAAGTTTTGGGCACATGGCTTACAAAACAACAGGTATTTGATGAATGGTGATACCATTACGACTGCTACTAATAAAAACAATAATAAACAGAGTTGACTGACACAGGGCTGAGCACTTTACATGTGTTAATTATTTCAATGCCCACGATCTCCCTCCATTCAAGCTGGGAGACTCTCCCTCCTCCCACCCAGCCCTACTGGGAAACCTCCCAGTTTCCGTGCTGTTCGGGCTAGGCTCCACCCTGAGGTCGCAGCTCGGAGCAGGGAATGAGGCCAGCCACAGGAGGACATCATCCATTGCGCTGGACTGTGCATCCATTGGGATGGTTGGAAACATCGATGCAACCCACGGTGTTTTGTTAGTGGTTTTTCTTTCATTCAGCGCTCTGAGTGTTGCGTAACTGCAGTTCCCAATCTTTGTGAGGATGAACACTTTTGTGTGTAATTGAGAAACTGGAAGCCTTTGTGATTTTTGTTATTCTTTATACTATTATTTTAGATTTACCCAAGAGTTACAAAAATGGTACAGAGAGTTCACCGGCTTCCCTTAATGTGACATCATGTTTCATAACCATGGCACATTCATCAAAACTAAGAAATTGACGTTGGACAACACTATTAACTACAGCTTTTATTCGGATTTCGCCAGTTTTTCCACTAATGTCCCTTCTCGGTTCCAGGACCCCATCGAGGGTCCCACACTACATTCGGTCATCATGTCTCCTTAGGCTCTTTCAGTCAGTGACTCTGTCTTTCCTTGTTTTTTTATGACGTTGGCTTTTGAAGAGCACTGGTCAGGTCTGCTGTGGGATGGTCCTGAGGCTTTGTTCCAGGCTTCTCATGATTAGACCGGGGTTGTGGACTGGGGCGGGGGCAATATCACAGAGGAGAGGTGGCCTTCTCGTTCAGTGCTATCCGCGGCTATATCATAGCAACGTGTCTTGTTATTGGTGATGTTAACCTTAATCACTTGGCTAATGTAATGTCCGCCAGGTTTCTCCCCTGTAAAACTTTCTATTTTTTTTTTTTTCTTTTCCATACTTTAGAAGTGAGTCACTAAGTCCGGTCCTGGGGGGAGGGAATTAAGCTCTGCTTCCCAGAGGGATAAGTATCAAAGAATCTGTGGCCATCTTTTAAAGCCATGATGGTAATTGATATTTTGAAGAAGATACTTTGAGGCTAAGCAGATGTTTTATTTCTCCTTAAGATTTCCCTTCCTGTTTTGCATGCATCAGTAATCTTGCCTGCAGCAGTTGGTAACGTGCTATGGAAGAATACTTTTAACATAAAACAAAATACCATGGTATCCATTGTTTGTGAAAATTTGTAATGTCAATAAGCTATTGTGAAATCAGTTTTTATACTGTAGAAACCACAAGAAAATCTACACGGTCTAGCTGGATTTAAAACATATTGCATTCAGGGCTGACTCAGAGCTAGGACCCACCACTGAGGGCACATAGGCTTGGGATTATTGAAATACTTCTGCCCTCATTGGTAACTAGTGACTGCCTCCACCCTACTCCAAGTCCCACCCTCCCCAAGTCTTTGGAAATTTCTCCTCATGTCTCCGCAGTTAAAAGGAAAAAACAAAACAAAACAAAACAAAACAAAACACCAAGCTCTCTAGACATTTCAGTTATGATGAGAACATATCGAACTCTGTTATAATCTCACTCTGCAATAGGAAAAGTCTCCAGCAGGGCGATTCAAAGATTCACCCTTGGGAGAGACATTTTATGGGAAAAGAGAAGGACTAGAATAATTTTTGTTAGATTAGCAAGAAAAAGAGAGTATTGTCTGATTGTCAGTAAAGCAGGAGCATGGGATTTGCCAATGGGTTTGGGGAGGATTTTGCAGATTTGACACCATTCAGCAAATAAAGCATTCATCTTTGCCACAGGACTGGAGCCCTCCTCATCCTTCCTCCCCAGCTCGGGGCTCGGGACCTTCCACTCTGTGCTGGGCTGGCTATGAAATACTTTGAAGAGAATGCAAGTTTTGCATATATACACAAGACATGTTAAATAATCAGCCTGCAGTTCGCTTCATGTACAGTTTGATCCAACTCAGAGAAAGCAGGCTTTTGAGCCAAAAAGAGCCAGTTTTGGAAACTGGTATAAAATAAAAGTCTTGGAACGGTCTAGCATCGGGCAACTTATCACTTTTTATAAATGAGGGGTGTTTTGAGGATTTGAGATAATGGACGGGAAGTTTTTAGCGCTGTGCCTGGGAAATAATTTGATAAATGGAAAGGCTATTCTTAACAACGATAAACACTTATTGACCAGTCAATTACTATGCCAGGCACAGGGTTCAACACTTTACATGTATTATTTATTTTAATCCCCATAATAACTCTATGAATTAGGTGCTTTTAGTATCACCCCCATTTCACAGATGAGGAAATACTGCCTCAGAGAATTCAAGGAACACATCTTAAGTTCACACAGGATGTTGATGGAGCTGATTCAAGCCCAGGCAGCCTGACATCAACGCCTCTATGATAAACACACAGCACACATGGGTGCTCACTAATCCCTGGCAATAACCTGAAAGCCTTCCAGAATTCTATAGCCCTCAGGTTGGGAGCTCCTGCTGTAGCCTACACAGAGACCTTTGGCTTCTTATGAAATATTTCTGACATCAGCGGGCTTTGGTACTTATTTTTATAACTTTATAGCAAGAGGAAGACAGATTAAAAAAGGCAGAGAAATTCATGCAGTTACCCAGAAGCAAACATGAAATAAGATACTTAGCTGGCAGAGTGTAACTGTCCAGAAACAGTCATTAGGCAATACCTCCCCCGCCAAAACGTGGTCTCGGGGTGTCCACTGGAGAATAACTGTCCAGTCATCCATTTCTTAGATCTTACAAAACTTCCTAAAAGTCTGAAGGTAACAAACCATGTGCAAACCCGCCCCCACAAAAAAAACCACCACCACCACCAACAACAACAAACACAGGGCTTCTCTTTAATAAAAATAAAAGTGGGAGTGATCTGCTGAAAACTTTTTTTCTGCTTTAGCATAAAAGATGCCAAAGGTTCCTTCTTCTCTCTCCTCCAAAGGGTAAGGAGGGATGGAAGGGGTTTCCTCCAGGCTCCACCCCTCGTCTACCTCCACAGGAGAACTGTTCTGAGTTTCTAAGTTCGGTTAGGGGCAATTCAAATCTCTTTTTAAAATTAGTTCCCCGAATATTTGGGGTCTGGGACTAAGAACGAAGTGCCGGCTCTGAGAGCAGATGACCTGGGACACTAACAGGTGAGCCCAACAGGCGATGGGCCCTGCCTGGTGCAGGGGGCGTGGTGCCCACAGACTCTCACTGCCTGGAGCAGGGGCAGGACAGCCCCCTCAGGGAGGGAGCTCACCTGGAGTGCAACATCCCTCCAGCAGGGACAGAGCCCTCACGTGACTGCCTCTGGACTTCGAGACTCTTGTCCCCATCTTGGGAGTGAAAGTCAAGTAGTTGCATTTCTCTTGGATTTTAGAATCCTTGGCTATTCTTGAATGACCCAAAGTGGTCAGACTGGCAGGGGAAGGAAGGCACTGACCACAAAAGGTGATCCTGGACTCTCTGCTAAGCCAGTAGCAGGTGCTCAAGACCATTTTAATTCAATTTGGATAGAAAATGGTAACACCCTGCGAGGTTTTTCCCAGTTACAGAAGTATAACAATGGCCCCCCGCCACAGCGCCCCCTCCAGGGGAGGATGACTGCTAGGAGGGGGACTTGGCAAGACTCAGCACTCCTGGTCACCAACTTTGTCTCGTCCCCGTCACCCACCCGTGCTTAATTCCTGGGAACCCACAAGGCCCCTTTGTGTGTGGCCAGCCGCAGCCGGGGCAGTTGGAAGGGCCTGGGCGGGTGCTGTCCTTGGAGTTAGCAGAGAGAAGTACCTCTACTGATGAGGCTGAAGCCGGGAAAAACAGGAAAAATAACTTGCCACCAAAAAGCTCCAGTCTTATGGAAGAGGAGTATCACATTTGACGATCACTCATGCAACACAACGTGACTTTCATTATTCATTGTGTTTCGAGACAAAAGATCTTTCTGTTCTGCTTTGCACTGAACCATTTTTAAATTACCTGGAGATGGAAAGCAGTTTTGAGAGCCCTAGGAACAATCTCTGTTGGCAGCTTGCACCCACCCGTAATGAGGGCCTGGCTCTCTAGCCAAGACCCCCAAAGCCAATCCAAGTGTCTCATAAAGGTGGAGCGGGTAAAGCCAATTTTACTGAAGATTTCATCAGAAGACAGAAGACGGGATGATGTTGCATACCCCAGAGCACAATTTATGCAAATGCTGATCAGACGCCTCCATTCTCTCTTCCTACCCCAGAGATTTCCTTCTTGGCCCGCTGGCTTCACGTTTTCTGTTGCCCCCTTGTCCCTGCCTGCACCCAACTCCCTGGGTCTTGTCTTCCCAGCGCCCCCCTCTCCTGGGCAGAGCCATGTGGAGATGGCCTGGCCCCTCCCGCTGTGCCAGCCTCACCCCTCCCAGCAAACAGAAGCCCCTCTTTCAGAGCTTGAGCATCTACTCTCCCTGGTTTTGGTTTTGGGGGATGTAGAGAAATAATTCTCCCCTCTTCATGGAGATTGTTTTCTATTCCCCTGCCGTCAGTAAACACAAACGCAGTTTTCCCCTTCCCCAAATCCTCGAACATGAACTCAGTCTCTAGAATGCCAAGGCAGAAGACAACGGTGAGAGAGGCCACCCGGAGAATTAAGCAACAATCTGCTTCTGTGGGGTGGGCTCGCGGCTTTGCTCTGGGGGCCTGGCTTCAGCCTCAGCTGTGTCCCAGGGCTGGCACCTGGTCCGGTGTCAACACATGTTTAACGGACAAGTGCTCGCGGGCAGGCCACCTCACTTCTGGGCCTCAGCTTCGTCATTTGTGAAAGGAGAGCGCTAATCCCCTTCCTGTCTGCTTCTCAAGGTGGTGGTGAGGAGCAGACAGGAATTGAAGTGGGGCGCGCCGGCCTGGGTGGCTCCAGCCTCTCGTCCTTTGTCCCCTTTTTGGCTTCCTCAGGAGGGCTCCATCCTCCGGCGAGGCAGAACTGGAAACCACCTGGGCAGGTGCATTGTAGCAAGGAGGGGGGCTGGGTAAAGGTCACCTTGGGCCACCTTCAGCTCACCCTCCCAGCACCTTCCGTGGGCCCTGCTGGCCTGTGCCACAGACCTCCCCCATCTCCCTGTCACCTCATCCATCCCGTGTCACACCCCAAGTCTGAGCCAAGGCTACTCTCCAGGGGTGGATTTGGGTGCCCCAACAGTGAAACAGGCTGCTGCAGGGAGGTAGCCTGCCCCCCCCCCGCCTCCCCCCCCCCGGCCGGCCCTCGCTGGAAGCGGCAGCTGGCAGGGGGACGAATTTTGGATGGGGGGGGGAGGGAGCTGCATTAGTTGGCCTTGGACTCTGAAGATGTGTGTGTTGCTCCAGCTTTGCACGCTCTCTAGCTGGGCGTCAGCCAAGTCTGTTCACGACTCTGAGCCTCAGTTTCCTCCTCTGTGAAATGGGGATGGCGACTGGATCCAGCTCACGAGGCTGCCATGGGGATTCTGTGAGCTCTGCCTGCCGGTGCTTGCAAGAGTCCACTCTCCATGATGGTGGCTGCTGCCCTTCTCTCCAAACCTGTGAAATTTCAGGCTGAAATAAACGGCCAGTGTAAAAGAGAAGGAATACTTAGGAGAGATGGGACGCGTGCTGGGGGCACAAGGAGAGAAGACAGGGCCAGAGAGGTGGGTTGTCTGCGGCTGCCTTTCCCCGAAGCAGCGAGCATCGGCCCGGCAGGTCCGCGTGGACCCCTCTCTGCGACTTCGCTGCGGCTCGCGCCCTCTCTGCCGAGTCCTCCACCGGCCACCACCCTCCCAGCACCCTCACGCGCGCAGACACCGTGCAGTTTCAAAGCACTTTGAACACGCTGTCTCTTTGGATCCACCCAGTAATTCCTACCTGTGATGCGGGTATCATTAGTCCCATCTTTCAGATAAGGAAACCGAGGCTGGGAGAGATCACAGAGCTGGGACTTAGGCTCAGGCCTTCCGCTTCGTGAAGCCCAGTGGCTGCAGTTCTGGGTAAACAAGGCCCTTGGGCAAATTGGACCCACGACCGTGGGAAAGTAGCAATCTCGGGGCCCAAGGGCTCCCCCTGCAGGTGAAGATGGGCCTGGGTGTTCTCTGGAAGCACCCTCCCCCACTGCCCCACACCCGTTTTTTTTTTTTTTTTTTTTTTGGAAGCTGCTGGAAGACAAGGGTGTGGCTACTCTGGGGCCAGAACAATGCTCCAGGCGCAGCCCAGAACTCGGTGTTCCCACCCTGCTGTCCAGGTCCTCTAGCCAGCATGCCGGGCTACTCCCCAGGCAGCAGGGCAAACAAGCCTCCATTGATTCTGGGTCGTGGCTAGAAGAATGCCCCTTTGTTGAGCACTTTCCCCTCCTCCTCTGTGTCCTTGCCCACAAGAGAGGCATTCAGGTAGGAAGCAGCCTGGCCATGGCTCCTCCCGCAGGGACCCCAGAGGGAAGTAAGGAACAGAATACCACCCCAGCTCCCAGAGGAGGCCTCCATTTCCCCCGTCTCTTCTCTCTCCTGTCATTTCCTGGGTTCTCTCCACCCTTCCGTGTCACCCTGTCGAGGCTCGGCGCTGCTGGGGGTGGGGGTGGGCAGGGTCCAGTCCCAGATCTCTGTGTTCAAATCCTCCCTACCTTTCAAGGTCCTGATCAGATGCCTGCTGGTCCGTGAATCCCTCCTAGAATAGGAAGCTTGCTGAGAGGAGGAAGCATGGCTTGTTCCTATCCGTACCCCTGTGCCCAACCCAGAGCTGGGTCCAGAAGAGACACACCAGAGTCTCAAGGAACACAGAAACTGATTCCTGTCGGTGGCACTGGCCGCCTCCCAGCCACCCAGGCCGGAAACCTGACCAACCCCATACCTGGTTCGTCACAAGCTCTGCTGATTCTCCTTGAAGAGTTACCCCAACTTCTTAGCCTGGGCTTCCCACCCCTCCCCAGGTTGGCATCAACCTACCCACCTGCGTCGTGGGGGTTTAAATCTTCCTCCGAATGCCATGGGGAGCTGTTGTTCTGCCACTGGGTCCTGTCCTTGCCTACCTCTGGGCTCTGTCCCACTGGTCTTCGGCCTGACATGCCCTCTCCAAGCCTCTCCATCTGCCTCTATCCCGCTTGGATTCCAGGATCCAATGTGAGACTCGCCATCACCCGGAAGCCTTCCTCGTTTCCTCCAGAGTGCAGCCATCTCTCCCTCCAAACTCCTAGGACGGTACCTCTGGTCTTGGGGCTTAATTACCTAGACTTGTCAAGTTCAGATTCTCGAACATGTGGGTGACTCATCCAATCCTTGCCACCTCCCCATCCCCGTGAGGTTCATACAATGCCCAGTTTTTACAGATGGGTAAAATGAAGCTCAGAGAGGTTCGGCAACTTATCTGTGGCCTCCCATTTAAGGAGGGGGGGCAGGATTTTAATGGACAGCCTCTGACCCCACAATCTAGCTCCAGTCTTACAGCCGCTTCTCCCCTGAGGTAACTTGGTTAGGTATTCAGGGCCCTTCAGGCCTCCCCTGATTTCCTTCCCCAGCTTCTCTGCCCCAGGGACCCTGTGTTCCCAGGGACCACTGGGGCATGCACCCTGCCCTTCTCTGCGTGCCTTGCCGGGGTGAGGGGCCGCTGGCAGAGTAGCGCGCACACGCACAGGTGACTGCCTGGGATGGGGGCATCCGAGGAGGGGCCCCACCACCGCTTCTCTCTCCCCTCCTTCGGTGGGTTTCTGCCATGAGAGTCAGGGAGAGACCTCACTCTAACCAACACCCTTGCCCAAGGGCCACTCAAGTCATCCGGAGAGCCAGGGCCCAAGGCTTTGGAAAAGTTGCCATATCCTAGGGTCGTATTATTGGAAATACAAATATTTCTCCCAGGCATGTGGCATGATGGCTTGGGAAAAGCCATAAAGTCCTTCACTATAGTAACTCTTCACTGGCACTAACCAATCTTCAACTTGTCCTTTTTTGGTTAAATTCAAGATGTCAGGGGTAATAGAAAGTGACAAGAATAGCTTCTTTATCAAGACCACGCAGAATGCAAGGAGCCTGCTGGGCACTTTACATAGACTATCTCACTGAATCCTTTTAACAACCCCAGCATGCAGGTGTGATATTTGTTCCCATCTTACGGATTGAGAAGCTGGGTTTCAGAGAGGTAAAGCAACTTGCCTGAGGTTACAGCGCTGCTAAATGCTGAAACGTCACCCCTGGCCCCACCCTGGTCTGGTGGACTTCAGAGTCTTTGGTCTCAACCGCTGCGGCCCCCTCTGCCACAGGCGTTCGGAGACCCGTCACAGGAGGCAGCTGGAGTGGGGGGCAGGTGTAGTTACCGCGGCTCCTCAGAGGGGAGACTGCAACCGGGGACGCTCAAGATGCTGCAAGAACACTGGTCTTGGTGCCAGGCAGATCCTGGCTTTGCCTCCTCCCAGCTGTGTGTCCTTGCTCGTGTTGTTACCTTCTCTGTGCCTTCATTTCCTCCCCTGTGACATGGGATGATAGTAAGTCCCCCCTCTCTGTCTGCTATGGGAAGGAAGCATGATGATGTTTGTGAACATGTTTTGAGGCCTCGCAGCCCCGTGCCCTGTGTATTATTACGCACTCCCCAGACTTCCAGGGAGTCCAGGATGCGGCGGAGCAGCCCTGGGGGGAGGGAGAGAGGAACGTGCTGGGTTGGGCCTTCTCCGTGTGGAGAGAGGCAGGTGAATGTCTCGCTCAGCCAGCCTCACATGACAAGAGGCGCCTGCTAACTAGGTCACCTTGCAGTAGGAAAGAGCTATTCCGGGAGCTGCCTGCCGCCTCCCAGACCGGGAGCTGCAGAGCTGGGCTATTTCAGGGCTGGCGCCCAAAGCTCATCCAACAACTCTGTCTTGGATCCCGTCCCTGTCTTTGTGCCTCGGGCCTTGAGAGGCCAGGGGCACCTGGTGGGCATTGTGCTGGTGCCCTCTGCATGGCTGCTGTGGGGTAGGCGGTGGCAACACGGGACCATCACACCTTCCCCATCCCATGGAAACCACCGTCCCAGGCGAGGCTGGTGGGTGAGGACAGCAAGATGCCAGGCTCACATTTCCCAGCCTGGCTGCGACACTCAGCTCTTAAATGCAATAGCCCTGGGACACCAGGCAATTTGCTTTACCAGCCTGGGCCTGGGTGATAAAGTAGGGGTGATGGCACCTATGTCCTAGGATTGTTTTGAGGATTAAATGAGATAATGGCCTAAAGCACCAAGCACAGGGGCTGGCCAGAGGAAGGGTCTGATAAACAGTTACAGCTCCTAACTGAGCTTCTGGGGCTTCCCGTGCTTCAACGGCAACTGTGGGAAGGACAATGGATGGCTCAGCAGGTCTGAGAAGAAGGCTGTGTGTTGTGGGATGGGGTGGGGGGCAGGTGGAGGACTGTGCTGCAGAAGCCGGGCTTTGGGGGGCTCTGGCTCTGGCTCCACGAGCACAGGAAAGAGAAGAATTCTTTCGGAAGGAACTCGGCTTTGAGGCCAACAACTGACCGCGTGAGTCGCTCAGCTCTGTGCGGTGTGTCTGCGCTCTGAGCTTCAGGTGCTTCGTCTGCAAAATGGGGGTGGAGACATGTCCCTCCTGCACTCTGGCAAGGAACGGATGGGGTCATCCCCGCAAAGCCTTTAGCACCGAGCTTGGCACCTAGGAAGCACTCAAGAAACGCTGGCTGTTACTGTTCGCTCACTTGATGGTCACAGCAACCCCCGGTCGCTATGCCCATTTTATAGATGAGGAGAGGGACGCACAGAGAGGTTAGGTGGTTTCCCTGAGGTCTCATGGGAAGCAGTGTTGCCGAGATTTGAATCCAGCCTAACTCTGGGATTTGTGCTTTTTGCCACCTTGCCTGGCAGGTGGGAAGTACGAGATAAAGTCTATACCGATATGCGGATACAGACACAGGACCAGGGGCCGGCATGGCGCAGTTATGTAATCCGGGGGTCAGCAGCGTACCTGTTGCTATTACAATTATTAGCCTCGTGGTGACCATCATTCAGAAGTGAACTGGAAATTATAAAGCTTGAGAGTGGCTGGTGAAGGTCGAGGGTGTCCTAAGATATTAGAAAAGGCAACAAGAAATCTGTCAAAAATAATGGGCAAAAACGAGAGTCATAAGCAACTTCCTTGCAGCATTATCAGTAATTGCAAAAAAAAAAAGAAAAGAAAAAATGTATGTATCAAGCAACAAGGGAGTGATTTAGTTAATTATGGTTGATCTCTTTAAAATGACGATAATCTGACAGTTACTGTTGAAGGGAAAAGACTGGGTACAAAATTCTATTTCTGCTCTAAGTATACCTCTATTAAAACTATCACCTGTGTGTAGAGAAGAGTTGAAAGAGAACATGCAAACAGTTGATGTGTTAAATACTGGAATCAAGGGTTTCTTATCTTTTGCAATGTATTTAATGATTCAACCATAGTTTATTGAGCACTTGCTAAATGTCAGCCACTGTGTTAAGCGTGGCTATGTGGATGATATTAGGATTATGTTAGCAGGAAGGCTTACAGAGAAAAGGTTATTGCCTTTCAGGATATTCTGGGGGCAAGCAGCTGAGAGCTGATATGGCCCCTGATCTCCCCGGATCTCTCTGTCTGATAACACTGTCATTCCTAGGAAGTTGTCTCTTTCCAGGTGGTCCCATAGGACACACCACCCCGTTCACCTGCCGCCCGCAGGATGAGGTTGGGCAGGGGAGAGCAGGAAAGGTATGACTGGCGGTTTTTCATACAACCTCCATCCTTATGCATTGGTCAAAACTTTGTCACGTGGTCACCCCAAGCTGCAAAGCAGACTGGGACATGGCGTTGCTTTGGGAGGCCATGAGCCTAGCTAAAAATTCAAGCTAATGTAGAAGCAGGGAAGATGGCAAAGGGGGGACCTCTGTTGCAGCATGCCAAGCTAAGTTGAGGCCACGTCCTTGAAGAGCCCACTGTCCAGTGAAAGGGAGACGCGTGTCAAGAGGTGGTGGAAAGACAGTCAGAGAAGTGCTGTGATTGAGTTATGGGATTACTGGGGACAGATGGCCAATACTACCTGGCAGGGCATCAGCACCTCCCAAGAAATCCATCAACCCCCCCACCTCCATTTTTAAAAATTTTTTTGGACTTAAGGTAGCTACTTGAAACCAAAATAAGCTGAAGTAATTCAAGGGTCAGGGTAAGTTAACAAGCAGTTTTGCCGAGATTCAATACCAAGTGGGTATTTTCCCCCCAGGTGCAATGAGAAGCCAAGAGGGTTTTAAGGAGGGCCAAGGGGAAGGTTTTCCAGGCAGGGACTCAGCAGTGTATAAATCTGGGAGCCTTTTACTTCTGTTAGTGGTTTATTGATTATGTAACAAAACGACCACCAGAGAAGAGCAAATACTTAACAAAGGCACTAGAGGGACCCAGAGCTGGCAGCCGATGGCGGAGCTCTGGAGGAAGAGGCTGGAGGGCTGCCGTCCACGGGAGACCTGCTTTCGTGTGATCCTAAGCACACCCGGAGATCTCTCTGGACCTGCTTCTTCAATTCTAAGAGAAAAATCCTTATTTACTTATGTAAATAAAAACCCCACAGCTGTATCTACGAAAACTTTCCACCACTGCTGTCTCTCGGACCCTGTCTAACCCTGCAGTGGGGCCATCCGCCTGTTCTCCCCCGACCTCCCTCTGCAGCCAGTCTGTCTGCAGATCCGACAGCGCAGGACAGGTGTCCGAGACCGTCCACTTCGCCCCACCAACCTGGCCACCCGCTCTTCTGAGCCCTGACAACTGCTTTGTCTCCTGACCAGCTGGCTTGCTGTTTTCTTGTCCCCTTCCAATCTGTTCTCTACAAACCAGCCAATGGGATATTTTAAATAAAAGTCAGACCAACGGGCGCCTGGGTGGCTCAGTTGGTTAAGCCTCCGGCTCTTGATTTCGGCTCAGGAAGTGATCTCAGGGTTGTGAGATCGAGCCCTGCATGGGGCTCTGTGCCGGGCAAGGAGCCTGCTTAAGATTCTCTCTCTCCCTCTGCCCCTCCGCCGACCGACTTGGGTGCGCACGCACTTTCTCTCTCTCTCTCTCTCTCTTAAAAAAAAACAAAAAAAAACCGTAAAAAGTCGGATCAAGCAAAAGAAACCAGAGACTGCATACTGTATGATTCCAACTACATGATGTTCTGGAAAAGGCAGAACTATGGAGACAGTAAGAAGATCAGTGATTTCCAGGAATTCCACAGGGAGGGAAGGAGGAATGTGGAGAGCGCAGGTGATTTTTTGGGCAGTGGACTTATTCTATAGAATCCCGTAATGGTGGATACATGTCGTCCATCACACATGTGTGCCACACAGAGTGAGCCTTAATGTAAACTGTGGACTTACGGATGAATATTGGCTCACTAATTGCATCAAATGTATCACACCAATGCATGATGTTAATAATAGGGGAAATTGTGTGTGTGTGTGTGTGTGTGTGTGTGTGTGTGTGTGTTGGGGGTGAGAGGGTATATGGGAATTCTCTGTACTTTCCCCTTAATTTTTCTAAAACTACTCTAAACCTAAAACCTAGAACTACTTTAAAAAATAAAGCCTACTGGGGCGCCTGGGTGGCTCAGTCGTTAAGCGTCTGCCTTCGGCTCAGGTCATGATCCCGGGGTCCTGGGATCGAGCCCCGCATTGGAGGCCCTGCTCAGCGGGGAGCCTGCTTCACCCTCTCCCTCTGTCTGCCCCTCCCCCTGCTTGTGCTCTCTCTCTCTCTCTCTGTCATATAAATAAATAAATAAAATCTTAAAAAAAATAAAGCCTATTAATTTAAAAAAGTCACATCGTGTCATTTCCCTGTTTAAAACTCCCCAACTGCTTTTATCCCATTTTGAAAAAACAATAAATTCTAAAAAATAATAAACCCTCTCCCTCCAGCTGAGGAAGCTTCCATGATGTGTTCCTGGCCTTGCTGTCTCCCTTCACGGACTCCAGCTGTAGCTGGTCCTCTCTGTCCCCGAAACATGCCCAGCTTGTTCCCACGCCAGGGCCTCTGTCTGGATGCTCTTCCCCTGATGTTCAGGTGGCTGGTTTCCTCTTAGGATTCCGGTCTTAGTTTATAGGTCAACTCCTTACAGAGGTCTTGCCTGATCACCCAGCAAAGCAGACACCCTGTCACTGGGTGCCATGTAACCCGAGTCACTGGCTGATAGTCTTCCTGTGTGTGCAGCTGTTTCTTTCTTTAGTGCCTGGATCCCCACTAGGATGTCGTTGCCATGGGAACAGGGGGCTTTTCTACCTTCTTCATTGCTTTATCCCCAGCTCCTAGAACAGTGCCTGGCCTATCAAAGGTGCTCAATAGATACTTGTTGAATGAATGAATACGTGAGTAAATGAATTAATTTATTGAAACTCACGCAGGGCTGGGCCTGAGCTGGCTCCTGGATCCTGCAGAAGCCGGGTTCATGACCCCTGGAGGCTCACAGTCTAATCCACAAAGATTTATACCGAACAAAATATGGAGTGGTTAGCCCGGCCATGGAGTCAGATAGTCCTGGCTCTGGTCCATAATAGCTGCTGTCTGTAAAGCACTCAGAAAAGTTCCTAGAGCATATGATATACTTAACAAATGCTAGTCATTGCCATTATCACGCAGGCCATATAAAGACACTCGAAACATCACACTTCTAACACCAGAGTTCAGGGACGGTAGGAAATCACTCCATTCCTTGTTTCTGGATTGGGAGGGAGCATGAGTGAGCACGAGAAGGGGCAGGGTCTTGAGGGGAATGTTCATGCTCCCAGCAGCTCCACGGGACGAGTGCCACTAGGGCAGGTGACAGGGCCGAGATTCAGGGTGGTGTAACACTGCCAGCAGGTGGCAGAACCAGGAATGCCACCATCCCCCACTTACTGTCCCCGCTCTGGAGGCCCCGGGCCCAGCCCTGAGCCTGTGGGCTTACATGGGTGGCAGCACAACCAGAGTGGGCAGGCGCTGGGCTGTGGGTGGGGATGGACCTTCACATCCCAGCCAGGGTGGGACCTGAGGCAAGCCTCCACACTGGAAACATGGGGCCACGGTGGATTCTGCCTCGTCGGGCATATGGTCGCCAGTTCCCAAATTCCGTGACAGAGGGCCGGAGCCGGGGTCCTGCAAGGCAGCACCCTGGGAGGGCATTCAGGGCTGAGGGGAAGGGTAGCAATCATTGTGTTGACGCCTGAGGTAAGTGAGGCCCAGTGAGCCGGCCTGGCCACCTGCAGGTTGGTGGCACATAGCTCCGGTGTGGGTCCTGGGAGAGGCCGTAGTGTTGGAGGCCTCAGCCGCACCCCCAGGGATTCCTGCCCCAGCCCAGGCTCCCCCTTGTGCTCCATGGCTCCCTAGGTGTGGGCAGAGGGTTCGATGACCTCTCTGAGACTCAGTTTCGCCAATTTCAAAGTAGGGCAAATAGCACGTAGCTTCGTAGAGTTGGAAAGATTAGATGCACGTGTATGTGGCAAGCGTGAGCAGAGTGGCTGGAATGTGGTGAGTGGACAAGGAATGTTTGTCTCCCTCTTTCCTGAGATCCATTCCCCACGCGAGCATCGGAGACAGCCTCCTACCCCTCAGCCATGGTTGGAGGACAGCCCTGACACACAGTCTTTCACTCTTCCCACGGCCTCTCATTTAAGGTCAAAACTCCCCAGCTTGGCATCTGGGATACCCCAGGCTATTCTACCTGCCCCCTTTTCTGCCATCTCTTTATTTTACTTATTTTTTTAAATTTTATTTAAATTCAATTAATTAACACACAGTGTATTATTAGTTTCAGAGGTAGAGGTCAGTGATTCATCAGTTGCATATAACACCCAGTGCTCATGCCATCACATGCCCTCCTTAAAGCCCATCCCCCAGTTACCCCATCCCCCCACCCATCTATGCCATCTCTTTATAACTAGTGTCGTGTTAAGTTCATAAGCGAGTCTACAGCCATTTTTAGAGCTGTTGCACGTGCATCCCTGTCTTATGGACCCGATTCACTTTAATATATTAAGGGTTCTGAGAAAGCCTTCAGGAAAGAAATCTGTTTAACCTTGTTCAATCCAGAATTTTCCAAGTGAGTCTGACTGTGAAACCCTATTAATATCCCACAGAACATGCTTGTATTTCCTGAACACCCTTTGCGATTTCCTGCCTGCATGCTCTGCGTAGGTGGGTCTCACTTCCCACAAAGGCTTCCTCCCCAGCACACAGTTACTAATCCCTGGAGGCCCAGATTGGAGACTTCTCCTTGGTCTGGTAGGGTAAGCCCCTCCTTGGGGAGCCCTTAGCTCTGTGCACGGGTCCCTTCCCTTTCCCTCCCACCCCAGCATGTGGGTGCCCCTATCAGGCTGCTCACTCCCACCCCCAACTCCCCAGTGTCTGCCTGCCTGCTCCCCCTTCCCCTGCCCACCAGCCCACTTACATCCTGTTATCTGTCCTCTGTTCTCTGAGAAACTCAAAAACATCTCCTCTAAGAACTTCTTCTATATGCTCCTGTTGAGAAAAATCTCTCTTTTCCTTATGCTTTTAGAGCTAAAGCTCAGCAAGGGTAGGATCCATATTTTTAATTTTTCCACAGTGTTTTGCACTTAGTAGGTGCTCGGCAAATGCATGTTTATTCATACATTTGGCCAATATTTACGAAACTTCTATTATGTGTCCCATGCTGAGTGCTGGGGATATAATGGGAAACAAAGCAGCCGTGGAAGGCAGCAAGGGAAGTGGGAAAAAGCAGACAGCTTTGGTTTAAATCCTGATTCCACCATTTACTAATGGTGCATCTCTGAGCAGGTTTCATCCCTAAAACCAGGAAAGATATAGATCTATCTTAAGGGGTTGCTGTGAGGATTAAATGAGATGATAAATGCAAAGTACTTAGAATATCACCCAGCACAGAGTAAGGCCTGTATCTATGTTGGCTATTGTTATTGTAATACATGTTTTTTGCCTCATAGAGCTTGCTGACTATAGGGAGGACAGACATTGAAAAACTAATTGTACGAATAACTGTTTTTGAGATTTATCAAGAAAGAAAAGAACAGTGCACAATGTGGGTATAAAACAGACGGCCCAGACTCGTCCAGAAGGTCAGGGAAGGCTTCCAGAGGACATGACATTTAAGCCAAGACTGAGGATGAGCAGGAGATGTCAGGCCAAGTGGGAATTGAAGGGCGTTCCATGCAGAGGGAACAGCATGTGCAGAGACACAAAGTCAGGAGGGAGCTTAGCATTTTGGAGGGACTCCAAGAAGGCCAGGGTAATGGAAGCGCAGAGAACAGGGGGCAGAGATAGAGATGAGTTTGCAGAGTGGGGTGTGGGGGGTCGCGTCTGACCCTGGGTCTTCATCCCAGGAGCTTTGGGAAATCTTTGGAGGCTTTGATTAGGGCAGTGATGGTACCTGCATCTCAACAGACCATTCCAGAGTGTGGTGGAGAACCTCAGCGGGAGACTTGTCTCTGGCACTTAGACTGGGGTGCAGGCTGTGGGGAAGGAGAGGTGCATGCATCAGGAAGCGGCTCGGAGATCAAAGAGTGGACAGGAAGGGGCGCCTAAGTGGGAGCAAGGGGAAGAGACAGGTGGCGGAGATGCCTCTAGATTCTCGGTCTGACCAACCGGGGAACGGAAGACCAATCTGCTCACATGCAGAGGGACACGATGAGCCTAGACTGAGTTTGATGGTGCAAAGGGGTTAACAGTTTAAGGGGAGTAAAATTAATACATTATGCCAAATTGAAGAATATAAAGGCAGGTAATTATTGGTTGAACAGAGACTGTGGGTTGAGGGGACCTGTTTTTTTTTTTTTTTATGGGAAAGAGGCTGCAGATGGAGATGTTTCAGTAAAAAGATGTGTATGGGGAGGGGTTTAGACGATAGCAGGCTCCCAGCAGGTGGGGGCTTTGACCAGCCCTGGAAGTGGGTAAAGTATCTAGACAGAAGCCACAAGGCAGACATGCTCTGGTGTCACTTAGGAGATTCACCCACTCATTCATTCAACAAATATTTACTTGTTTATTTATCTACCAATGTTCTAGAGATTAGGGGTAGAATGAATCTAAAAATCCCTTAGCTTCTGCGGGGGTGGGGGACACAGAAAACCAACATCAGCATATACATAATCTCAGGTCAACAGCTATAAAGACAAAGAAGGGAGCATCGCAATTGGAAAGGGACAAAGAAAGCTCTCGGAGTTGAGCGGAAATGCATTTGAGTCTGTCTGAGGGAGAGGCAGTTGAGCGTCAATAAAACCATGGAGAAGTCACAGATTTCTGATTTGAAAATATATCGAAAGCTACCTTCATATTTTTTGTCGTCTTTAAATGTATATTATTAAGTAACTGACATAAATATTTAAAATGTATGAAATTAAAGCCGTAGAAATGAACCATGAAATCAATGAAGAAAACTGTAACCAAAAAACTTCCTTGGGCGCCTGGGTCGCTCAGTTGGTTAAGCGTCTGCCTTGGGCTCAGGTCATGATCCTGGGGTCCTGGGATTGAGCCCAGCTCAGCAGGGAGTCTGCTTCTCCCTCCCTCTCTGCCCTGAGTGAATAAATAAAATCTTTAAAAAAAATTAAAAATAATTTTCCGGTCATTCCAAAAGCAGTACCTCCCTAGGAAGGGTGGGTAAGTGTGAAAAGCAGGTGCACAGAGGCTCATGGAGTCTTTCATGATCCACTTCATACAAAGGAGTGGATCACGTGGATGCCTCAGAAAAAATACTGACTTTTTTTGAGGACTTGACATAAATTACAGAACTGACTAGGAGAACGTAGAAGGTATAATGCACCCCGACAAGAGGACATGGATGGCAAACTGAGTGATGAGTTTCATCAATTAATGGAAGATTTAGGATTAGTCATTGCACAAGAAGACGTAAGGTGTTCTGAAAGAAACCTGACAGAGGTTTTCCTGAGTTTGAGAACAATCCTGAAAATGTACACAATGCAACCAATAGCAAGTTGTGAAATGGGACGAAAGTTTTCTGAATTATCAATATGATTTTTTTCCATGCTGGAAAGGAAACCATGCTGGAGGGAAAGCTGAATCGTCCCTTTCTTCTCTGTATAGAAACACAAACTTACAAAATTGTTGTCCTCAGCCTGAAGAAGCAACCAAAGAAAATGCGGTCCCAGAAGTAGAAAACCAGAAAGGGATGTCAGATGGGCAATTAAAAAAAATGTTATGTACTTTTCTGGATTCTGTGACTTTTGAGCTATTTGTCAGCTTCTAAAATTTTATAATCTGTTGTGGTTTATTCTCTCATTGCAAATAAATCTTCTTACACCTAAAGTCATTAGCTATGGCTGTGATACTGCTATAGTACCCCCAAACTCAGTGGCTTACAACCGTAATTATTTATTTGCATAGTTCTGCAGATCCGTTGGGGCCCCCGCCTTTAGGCTAAAGCAGCTGGGAGTCAGATGATCTGGGACAGGCTCAGGGGGATGGCTCTGCTCCAAGGGTCTCCTATTCCACCTGGGACTAGTGTGCTAATCAGAGAATATCCTTTTTTTTTTTTTTTTAGAGATTTTATTTATTTCAGAGAGAGAGAAAAAGACAGTGAGAGAAAGAGCATGAGCTGGCGGAGGGGTAGAGGGAGAAGCAGACTCCCTGCTGAGCGGGGACCCCCCCCGGGCCCCTGGACCCCGGGATCATGACCTAAGCCAAAGGCAGATGCTTAACCAACTGAGCCACCTAGGCACCCCAGGGAATGTCCTTGTGATGCAAGGCAGCAAGACCCAGCCTCAGAAATGGTATACTGTCATTTCCATTCCACTGGTTAAAACAAGTCATGTGACCAAGCCCAGCATCCGGAACCCTGGAAATATACTCTACTCTTTAGTGGCCAGACCTGCAAGGTCTCATGGCAGAAATGTATACACAAGGAAGGGTGAAGAATTGGGCCCAATCATGCAATCCCCTATTCAGACTTAATTTTACACCTCTAATTTCATAATCTTTACCTTAAAGAGCTCCTCTCCCAAACTGTGTAGAGCTCAGGCTTCCACACTATCTGGATCTATCCCCAGTGGCTGAGTTCTTTGGACGGTGCCCAGGGTAGCTTCAGGGCGGCGGCTCTAAGGAACGTCCCGCAGATGAGAGCCTCATTAGTAGTTTGAAATACTTGATACTGCAAAGTCCTGTTGAATTCAAAGCCCATTTACAACATTTCAAACCATTTCGTTCATCAATGACAGAAAAGGAAGGGCTGTTAAATCCTTTAAATAAAATTTCAGTTGTGCTTGCAAAAAAGTGGTGCTAGTAATTTGTAGAGGTAATTATTTGAAAGTTTTGATCGGGAATTTTGTGTAGCCATTGCAAATACAAAATCTGATCTAAAAATTCATGTTCACAGAAGCAAGCTCAAATCTCTAAGTAAAAATTTTGAAAAAAATTGTGTATGAAAGTGTTTACAAATTCAACATTTAGTGTCTTTGCTAACTGTATTTCCAGGGGATCCTAGGTGTACAGAAATAAATGATCATAATCCTTGGTTTATGGTACACTCTTCAAAAATTTTTAAATATTTATTTATTTTTTTTTTCCATGAGAGTAGTCATTTATTAACTGACCAGATTACAAAAATAATCATGGCGGATACCTTAGTTCATCCTTCTAATAAGCCTATTGATCTGGTCTTCCCTGTTACCAGCATCTCCATCTTCTACAAAATGGGTGGTCTTTTTCTTCATTCCCCCTCGTGGAGAAGATAATTTGAAGGGCCATAAAAAGTTGTTTGCTTCTTTGAAACGTTTTCCAACAGTATAGATCTTGTGAATCAGATCCTCCACGCAGATGATGCCATATTTACCAAGAGATCGGGCAATCAATGTGTTATCTGTCAGGGCAATTCGCTTCTTGTTGATTTTGCCATAACCACGCTTGTAGATCAATTCATTCACCGAGTTCAGATTTGGGTACCCCCATGCTATATAAGTTTCTACAATCCTTAGCACGTTAACTGAAACCTTGTTAAGCTTAACAAAGGTGCCATTGAAGATCTGGCGAAGGCGAAGAAGCTGCAACACCTTTCGAACCTCTGGGCTCACACCATTGATACCTCTGATCCTGATGACAAATGCCAATTTGGGTTCCGCAGGTACGTAGAAGTTGCCAGCTTTTCTTGCCATCCTTGCCATTCGAGTCTCAGTTCTGTACAATCTGCCTATATTCCTTGTGGTAATGCTTAGCTTTTTCATAGATAAGCTTCCTTCTTGCCTTTCGAAGCATCTTCTGAGCAAACTTCTTCCTCAGACGCTTGATCTTCAACTCTGCGAAATTCCTTTGCTTCTTCTTAATGGTTTCTGGCACAGCAGGAACCTTCTTTTTCTTCTCTTCTGCACCCTCCATGATTCCAGCTGGAAAAGAGCTTATTTATTTATTTTTAAAGATTTTATTTATTTACTTATTTGAGAAAGAGAGAGAGGGAACAAGGAGGGGGGAGCGGTAGAGGGGAAGCAGACCCCCCCACTGAGAAGGGAGCCTGACGTGGGGCTCAGTCCCAGGACCCTGAGATCATAACCTGAGCCGAAGGCAGACACCTAACCGAATGAGCCACCCAGGCGCCTCTGTGGTACACTCTTAATATTGGTCCATGTATATTACACATGGTTTAGTTATTTATAGTAACGTGATATGTTACCCAAAACCAAAGCTAGCACGTTGGCTATCATCTACAAGTAACTTAAATTTCCCCATCCCATCCCTTGTCTGACCCAGTATCACATTTTGACTTTTATGGATCTGGATGCTTCTGCCTTTGTGCACCTCTTCCTACACACACATACAGACACACACACACACACACACACACAAATACTTACGTTTATAATATACTGCATTGATAAAAATAATATGTTAATATTATACTTTAAAACATTTCATTTGACCTCTGCTTCTGATTTAAAGGAAATTAAAACATTCTGATGGGCCCTACAAATATTATGGACCTAAGGCACTAAGTCTGCTATGCTGGGATAAGCTGGCTCTACTCCCCACAGTGAGGTACCAATCTCCCTGGATCCTATGCTCATCAATCCCGTTTTATATATTGATTGTATATAATTGATTTATATACATTGATTTTTTTTTAAAGATTTTATTTATTTATTTATTCATGAGAGCCAGAGAGAGAGAGAGAGAGAGAGGCAGAGGGAGAAGCAGGCTCCCAAGGAGCAGGGAGCCCGATGCAGGACTCGATCCCAGGACCCTGGGATCATGACCTGAGCCGAAGGCAGACGCTTAACCATCTGAGCCACCCAGGCGCCCCTACATTGATTTTTATATAATTGATTTATATAATTGATTGCACCTGTATGTATTCCTTTAAAGAAGCCTTTTAATGTTAGTCATTTTTAACTTTATGAAAGGATATCATATTGTATGTAATCCTTGGAGATTTACTTTTCCTGTTTAGTGTTAGATTGGTAAAATTAATTTATATCTGAGGCATGTCCCTGGAGCTGATTCATTTTGCCTGCTGCCTATTGTATACCACGTGTGAGCATAGCACAGTCTATTCATCACTCTCCCGTTGATGGGCATTTGAAATGGACATTTTTCATCATTTCCTGCAGGAACAAACAACTCCAATATTTCAATGGCTTCTAGCACCAAGTTATTTCTAGTCCTCATTCTGGGAGGCTGAGGGTCAGCTGCAGCTCTGCTGGGAAAGTGTCTGCCAACAGGGAGACTTGGCAAGGGTGAAAAAGAATGAAAAATTATGAATAAGGAATGCAGTGGATCCCAGCTGGTTTCCAGCTTTTACTACATGGGCAGCCCTGCTATTACAGGGGTAACGGCGCAGCTGCTGGGTCAGAAGCGATGTGGCTGCTCGGCTTCAGAAGATGATGCCAGACTTTCCCTGGAGTGATTTCGCCCATATACATGCCTGACAACGATGTGCCAAAGATCCTAGGGATCTGCACCCTTTCTGACACTTGATATTATCAGACTCTTTTTTTTTTTAAAGATTTTATTTATTTATTTGACAGAGAGAGACACGGCGAGAGAGGGAGAGAGGAAACACAAGCAGGGGGAGTGGGAGAGGGAGAAGCAGGCTTTCCGACCTGAGCCAAAGGCAGATGCTTAACGACTGAGCCACCCAGGCGCCCCATCAGACACTTTTTTTAAGATTTATTTTTATTTATTTGAGAGAGGGAGAGCGAGAAAGCATGAGTAGGGGGAGGGGGAGAGGGACAAGCAGACTCCTTGCTGAGCAAGGAGCCCGATGCGGGGCTCGATCCCGGGACTCTGGGATCATGACCTGAGCCGAAGACAGACGCTTAACCAACTGAGCCACCCAGGTGCCCTTGGTATTATCGGACTCTTAACTATTGCAAATTGAATGGATGTAGAATGGTGTTTCGCTGAGGCTTCAATTTGCATTTTCCTGATCACTAACATTTGTCCCTTCATACTGACTGGCTCTCTGTGTTTCTTCCTCTCTGAAATATCGTGCTCAGAGCCTTTTTCTGTTTTTCTGCTTTGTTGTTGTTTTTGTTCTTAGTGATTTGTAGTTCTTCATATATTCTTCATATTATTCCCTTGTTGCTTCTGTGTATTGAGATTTTCTCCTCCTGCCTCATCATTTGTTTTTTCACTTCCTGTAAGGTGGCTTTTGTTGAACATAAATTCTTCATTTTAATACAGTCAGGTTTATCACTCTCTTATTTTGTGGTAAATGCGTTTGGGGTCTTATTTAAGAAATCTTTCTCTACTCCAAACTCTAGAAGATATTTACCTCTATTTCCTACTAGGAGTTTTAAAGTCTTCTTTGTGAAATGCAAGTCCTTAATCCATGGAGAGCTGACCTTTCTCTGTGCGTGAAGTCATTTTTTTCCCAGCTCTGTTTATTGCGCCCTCTTCCTTGTTCACCGTGGACCAGACCGAAGTCCACAGACCGAAGTCCCATACTTGTGTGGGTCTGGTTCTGCTTCTCTCTGTTCCTTCCTACCGGCCCATCTGCCCCGATGGCTTTCAGAGCCCAACTTCATAGTAAATCCTGACTTCCGGTGGGGCCAGTCCCTCCTCCCTGCCCTCCCTAGAAGTGCCCATAGCACCGCAGGGCACCCTGAGCCAGGGTGGGAGGGGAGTTGGACAATCTCCTCAAACAGAAAGGGTGAGGGCTTCAGAATCGAATCCCTCTGCATCCCAACTCTGCTCCTTCTAAATGAGTGGCTTCAGGCACCTCAGTTTTCCTTTTGAGCCTTGGGTTTTTGGGCATAAACTGAGTGTAAGGATGCTACCCAACAAAGATGTTCTGAGGGTCAGATAAAACACTCTGAGCAAAGATCTTGGCTCAGCACCTGTCTGTTGACCTTGAGAGTTTGTGAGATGGAGCCCGGAGATGCTAAATGACATGTTCAAGGTCACACGGCTACATTGACCCCATGTTGCCTTCTCACTGCCAGGATTCAAAGATAATTTCTAACTAAATCATTCTTTTCAGTTTCTTTCTTCTGTTTCCCAACAACCCCCACCACCCAAAAATCCATTTCTGAAAGCTCATGGCCACACCATAGTTCCCCACAACACCATCTGCTTTGGCCCTTTCTTATCTGATGGGAACAAAGTGAACTGGATAAGAGTCCCTCTAACAATGCTAGAGAGGAAGCCAGGTTTATTTAAAATCCAACTTTTTATGGCCCTGTTACCACAGGCCTTGGCTGAGCCATGGGTCCGGGGCATCCAAAAGCAACCAGGTCTGGGCCTGGCTTCTGGGAGAATCCTTGGGCTGACCATGAAGCACCCGCTGGAACTCAGGAATCAGGAATCATCGAAGTCACGGTGGCCTTGAGGGTTATGGCTAAAATCAGTCCATGAGGCCGGGCCCACGCCTGTGTTCTTCCCTCTGTCTCTCTTGATCCCACCGCGGCCCCTGGCAGGCCGATGCTCATGAATGAATGAATGAACATCATCAGAGAGATGCAGAGTCATCTGGAAGGGACAGGTTGACCTCATCCTAAAGATGCTAATACCGCCAGGGAAAAGTGCAAGCTTACCAGCCAATTTGGTAAAGTCTTAGAGAAAGGGCTCAGAAAAGAGTATGAGTGTGTTAAAAGTTGCAAGAATTAAAGTGTGTAACTGGCTCAGAGACTGATGGAGAGATAAATGGAGGGGGATGGAAGCCACAGCCAGACCTAAACCTATAAGGAAATTTGGTATACGATAAAGGTGGCATTTCACACATGTGACAGGATATTACATTTAAGGGCAATGGATGGGTCATTTGGAAAAAATCTAGCTGCGCCCCTAACTCATTGCATACACTATAATAAATTCCAGATGAATCCAAAATGTAAAATGACAACCCAAACCGTAGAAATAATAGAAGAAACTATCAGAGAATGTTTGCTTTTTTAATCATGGAGTAGAGAACATCTTTCTAAAACGTTGACACAAATCCCAGGAGTTATCAAGAAAAAGATGGGCAGCTCTGACTATGTAAATATTTTTAAACTTCTATAGGGGGAAAAAGGCATACACAAAGCAAATGACACACTAACCTGAAGAAAATACTGATTTCCTTTCCACATGAGAGAGGCGGACTGAGAAGCTGATTTGCAACGAACTCTCACAATGCAGCATTTTAAAAAAGTACAAAGGAAGAAAAGTAAGAAAGAAAAAGATGAGTAAGAAAAATAGGCAAATAGCATAGGAAAATACATTTTATAGAAAATGATATTCAAACGACCAAAACGCACATGAAGACATGCTTGACTCCACAAAAAACTGATCCGAATGAAAACAACAAGGTGATGATATTTTTCATACATCAGATTGGCAAAAATTAAAAGGCAACCAGTGTTGGGGCAGAGTGTCCGTGGGGCCTTTCATGATCACTGGGCAAATGTAAATTGGCACATTAGTTTTGGAGAGAAATTCATCAATTTCTCTCAAGACTTTATGAGTTTGATCTAGTTAACTCTGGCTTTGAGAATTTATTTTATAGAAACATTGGCATGAGGGACCAAAGAGAAATATACAGGAAGTTCTTTGCAGCATTGTTTGCAATAACAAAAGACTGGACATGCATGTGTATCAGCAGAGGATTGAGGAATTTATGGTATGTCCATATTATACAGCTGATAAAGAATGAGAACAATCCATCTATACATGCCAATACGGAAAGATGCCCACAACTTAGTTTTCTACTTTGAGAGAAAAGCAAGTTGATGGGCGCCTGGCTGGCTTGGTCAGTGGAGCATGTGACTCTTGATCCTGGGGTTGTGGGTTCAAGCTCCATGTAGGGTGTAGAGATCACTTAAAAATAAAATCTTAAAAAAAATGGCTGAATAGCATATATATTATCTACATATGTAATATTATTATATCACTAATATATATTGTAACATATATATTCAAATTCTATTAATTTTTTGATTTATATTTTTAAATTGATCTCTCTCCATATATATTTGTATAACACACACACACACATATATATAATTATATGTGACTTTATATATCTGAAAATTTACACACTGAAGTGTTAACAGTGATTTAGATTGAAGGCAAAGATTGAAATACACATTTTCTATATGACTTAAAATGTTTTCAGTGAGCACATAATATTTTTATAGCAACGTTAGAAAATTGTATTAAAAATATTTTAACGGACATTTTGGCTTAATATATCAGTGTTTGTGAATTGGTTACTAAAAGTCTGCCTCTGAGGACAGACTCCCAACCTGCTAACAGGTAGGGCTTTCTGCTGGATCTTGTTTCCCTCTCCTGGCTTTAGAGACTTCCCCGCAGAGCGCTGGCTTCCTTTTGGAGCTAGAATATGCAAGGACTGCCCTTTTTCCTGAGAGAGCCAGAGAAGCCACCTGTGTTTGCCCAGGACTCGCTGGGGCATAATAATTGTGGCCCAAGTGCATACCCTTAGCATTAAGGCAAACCCCGAAAAAGTAAGTGACTTTGTTGGGTTGGCCTTTCACAGCGTGGTCATGACATCCACCCCAGACTGTGAGCTCCCCCAGGGCAGACCCCACATCCCACTGTTGTCTGTATTCCTAGGGCCAGCACAGAAAAGGTAACTGGACCTAATTTATCAATACAAACATAGACAAAGAGGACTTGCCCACCAGGCAGGTGGTGATGTCTGGCTATCAAATGGACCTAAAGAAGTGAGAAGAGACATTAGCAGTGAGCCATCAATGGCAGGAGGGCCAGAAGGAGAAAGGGCAGATACAGAAAGTCAGTTTATCAAAGGGAAAAAGGGAGGAGGCAGCCAGCAGCCCCCAAACATCTCAGGCAGAACTCATGGAGCATGGAGCTTGCCCATCGTAGGAACAGAGGCAGAGCGGTGAGTGGGGGTGGAGTTGGGAGGTGGGATAGGCTATCCTGTATTCTGTCCTGCAAAGCCAGTGGGTGAGGAGAGAGCTGGTGTTGCTGCTCAAGACATCTGCCCCCAAACCCTCTTTGTGATGGACACAGCTCAGGAAAAGCAGGTAACAGCAACATACCATAGACCACGTGAGATTGAGAGGCTGGCATGAAGTACCTATTTGTGTTGGCATCCCCCGTGCCCAGGGCCTGGCATGGAGCAGGGACTAAGAGTATGCTGGAGGAGGAAGGAAGCAAGGGAGGGCAGCAGAGCTAGGGGGCTGAGACAGGCAGCAGAGATGGGGGACAATGGCCCATGAACCAGTGAGCTCTTTTCTAGTGTCATGTTACCAGAGAATGCTTTGAGGAGGTCCTGGAAGGCTGCCTCCACTTCACTGCCCCTCCTTGGGCTCCATATTCTTATCTCTACCTCGGGTGTTGGGAGAGAGCAAGAACGCTGGACTGGCTCAGTGATTCTGACCTGGACTCCCAGAACCTTAGGGAGCTCTCAAGATAGAAATGGGTACCATGAGCTATTTTAGCACTTCTAAATGCATAACAGGAATTGTGCATTTGCTCGGGAAGAGACTGTATGTGCCGATGGGCCAGGTATCTTTCTTTGAGGCTGGAACTGCATTCCTCCCAAGGAACAGGAAAACATTTGGATCCAGCCTGCTCTGCAGGAGGGCTGACCCAGGTTAGATCATATCCTGGTGGGCCTTTGGCCAAGTTAGCCTCTCTCACATGTTAGTTTCCTCTTCGGTGAAATGGGAGTGATAACAGTCCCCCACTCAGAGGATGATGGTGACCGTGGAATGAGTTAGCACAGGTAAAGCACTTGGCACTGAGCCTGGCCCGGAGTGAGCCTTCGGCAAATGGTAGTTACTATCATTATTAATTCAGGGTAGGAAGACGGGACATCTCGTGCTAATCAGAAACTCTGATTGGAGCTATATATATTGATTAATAAATAGTAGGAAATGAATGAATGATTAATTATTTAGAGCAGCTTTTTGGAAGAGAACATCTTTCAAAACATGAGACCCCTGGAGAGAAATCAGGAGCATACATGGGGGGGGACAAAGATTGAGCCCCTTTGTGTAAATCCCCTTCCTGCCAGAGTCTAATAAGAGCCTAGGCCTTCCCTCGTAGGAGCCTTGGTACAATTGTTTTCTCTGCTTGGAATGCCTTTCTCTCCCCTTCTCTGCCTGCCTGACTCCTCCTAGGACACCTCCTCCAGGAAGCCTCTCGTGGCCCTTCCGCAGCACGCTGGGCTCACTCCTCTGAGGTCACCCACCACAGTGTGCAGTGCTTTCTTAGACCAGTGATTCTCAACCTTGATCATGCATCAGAACCGAATGAAAGGCTTGTTAAAACAGAGATTCAAGGATCTCACCTGTTTATACCATGGCACCTGCAGCAGCTCCTCCGCGTCAAATAACAAGATGTAACACAGAAGATTTCCCAAGGTTTTGTGTGAGGACAGCCATACAACCGTGGTGACCCGGCTGGAGGTGTCACTAGTCTGAAGGCTCAAGGGGTCAGGGAAGGAAGGAGGCCTGTGTCCTAGGTCATAGCGCCCTCTGGTGGCAACAGCTCAGCTCTGCGCCTCGAGCTGTGAGGGGTCGGGTGACAGAAGGGATGGAATTTCTCTCTCCACCCCGTCCATGCCACCACAGAGGTAACTTGCTAAAACCTGGTTCTGACTGTTTTCCCTTCTGTTCTTCCTCCAGGTTAAACCTTACCCACAGCTGTCTACTGCTTTCTGGACAAAGCTAAACGTTCAAGGTCCTTTGCTGCCTGGCCCCTCTTCTCCAGCCTCGTGCCCCTCAGTACCCTATGGCTCTCCCCAGGAACCCTCTGTTTTATCCACACAGACAGGCCGTGGGTCTTATGCCTTCCCATATGCTATTCCTCCTAACGGGACTGCAACGCACCTTCTCCTAGAAACGGACTCTTTCTTTAATGTCAAATGTGGCCTCCTTCCATGAAGGAAGCCCTCCTGGTCTCCCCCAGACAGAAGAGATTGTTCATATAGCCCTGTGCATAGGCCACTATAGAGATCCCATGGTGCATGTAAGTACCAGTTTGTGGGGGGCCTGGGCCCTCTTTGAGACCAGGAGCTTCTTTGGGGCTCCTGACTTAGCTTTGGTGTCTCAAAAAATGCTTATGGAATCTGAAAGACTGTTTTTCTACCTCTCTCTCTCTCTCACACATACACACACCCACACCCACACACATACACACAGCTCCAATGCTCTCAAATCCCCCTTTCGAAGCTGAAAATCACTTTCTAATTCCTAAGGCTGCATAGATCCTTCCTTATAATTCATTCATTAATTCAATCAGCAAATATATTGGAGGCATGCCTTCTGGCAGGCATTAATCCTAGTGCAGGGCATATAGAGGAGAATAAAGACAAAGTTCATAGCCCTGGAACTTACATTCTAGTGGAAGAGAAAGATAATAAACAAAATATATTATATATTGTTAAGTAGTGGTAAGTATTATAAAGAAAAGTAGGGTAAGAGATAGAAATTGATGGAAGGGGTCTATTTTAGGTAGTGTGGTTAAGGAAAGTCTCACTGATGAGATGATATTTGAGCGAAGACCTGAGCAAAGCGAAGCTCTGAACCATGCATATATCTGGGAGAAGGCGTTCCTGATGGCATGCAAAGGCCCTGTGGTAGGAGCAGGCTTGGCACATTCTACGGACAGCAAGAAGGCCAGTGTCTTAAGTTGGGAAATCCAGGAGCAGACTCTCGGATGAGGATTCATGTGCAAGTGACTTATTAAGTGCTCCCTTCGGGGTGAGCAGCAAGGGCATGGGGGAGGCAAGGCAGGGAAGAGGATTCCAAGCAAAGAGGTGACTTCAGGCAGAATGTTGCAGAGGGCGGGCTCAGCTGGATCCTACAGGGAGCTCTGGTGCATGAGTTATGCCTTAGAGTTTGTCCCCACCTAAGGCAAGGTTGCCAAGACTTTCATATTCCCATCAATCCTTGGTTTAGGGCCACCCCTAAACCAGGGAGATGTAAATGCTCAGACACTTCATGCAGGCAAAGTGGACTCCAGTAGCTTGAGGGCAGCCCTGCCCTCCAAAAAGAGCCATGGGTACTGGGTGTTGAAAGCAAAAGCATACCAAAGCTGGAAAACACAAGCAATGAAGGAAAAGGGGGTATCTGAAACAATCTAAGATTATCGAACATTATTAGTGGAGCACTAACATTATCTGTTGTAATCAATGAGGTTGAAGAACAGAAGCCAAGGGGAAGAATTATGAAATGAGATCCAAGAGTTAGCTAAGGCCAGATTAGGTAAACCAATATCTGATTTTGTTCAAAGAGGCAAAGTGCCAAGCTAAAAATCTGTACTTCCCAGCCTTTCTTGCATCTAAGGATGGCCAGTTCGAGACACAGATCTAAGTAGAAGTCTGCAGGAGGCTTCTGAGAAAGCACTGATTTCCTGATGGAAGCACTATTTCTTCCACCTTGCTGCTCCCTTCTTCTTACCTGGAATGTGAACCTGAGACTGGAGGTCAAGCAGCCATCTTGTAACCATGAGGTCATAATGAGGCAAACGTGGTAATAAAAGCTTCAACACTAAGTCTGGTAGACCAGAAAGACAGACGGGGTCTGAATTATTGGAGATGTGGCAGTGTGGCTACACAGCCTGGGATGCCCATCTCCAAACTTTTTTGGGGGGAGGACAATGAGCATCATCCCCAAGTGACACTGCCTCTAAACAGTTTGTGAGTCTACACAGCCTCCTACCTTCTGTGAGATCACCTGTTCCCGCCCAAGTATGGTGGATGTCGTAAAGCTTTTTCAGGCTTGCTGATCTTCTATGTGACTAATCCTATCCTGTTTTATTGTGCATTTATTTAGTTATGAGTGGGGCTGGGTGTTTTTATATGTTTCCTGAGTATTTATATTTATGTGAACTGCATGCCTTTGTGCTTTGCCTGCTTTTGTTTGGGGACCCCAAAGAACTCACGCTGGGCATTGTCATCTTAAAGGTTCTGCGAATTCCCATAGTATAAAATCTGCAGCTTAATGTTAGCATAGAACCCTCCAAAATTATTTGACTACAGAACATGTTTAGTCTTGGAATCCCTTTTGCTATTAGTTAAGACAGAGCATTCCCACTGGTGTGCCACAAATGGGCTGTGGGCATGTTGATCTGTTCGACCCCTCAGAAGGTGACTGCAGCTGAAAATGTATCTGAACACTATCGGATGGCTCCCTCTGGGACTGGCAATCATTATTTTTGTGGCCAAGATTTTATGCCAAGTACCTGCTACCAGCAAGGCTCTGTCGGAGCGGCGTTATGCCACACCTCCCCCGAAGGTGCACAGCGAAATCATCTCAGATCAGCTGATTATCACCCTAGTCCTGGTTTGCTTAGCATCTGCAACATTATTTTACGAGGACCTAGAAAATATTGACATATTTTTAATTTTCTTATTTTTCATATTTTGCTACTGTGGAAGCCTGGATATTATTAGTAGTAATGGTGTTTCCGTATAAAAAATAATGTATCATGTTAATTTTCTCACTTGTCATTTCTTGACTGAGTGAATGACTATTGATTTGCTTTTTAATGCTAATGTTTAACACAGTCTGATTCTTGGTGGAATTTCAGAATGAATTGTTGTTAGCTTTCAAAGACGAGAAAATGCTTCTAAGTTCAACATACCTGCTTGGCCCCTGAGCTTCTGGTCCTTGGGATTGATTGATCCAATGGTAGGGAGAGCACACATCCAGGAAAAGACCTGCACAAGCATGTTCATAGCAGCTGTGTTCATAATAGCTGCAAACTGGAAAGAACCCAAATGTTCATCAACAGATGAATGAAGAAATTGTGATATATCCACACAACAAGGCTGAATTTCTCAAACACGATGCCAAGCGGAAAAGCCAGATAAAAGAGCACCCACCGTATGATTCCATTTACATAAAGTCCTCGAACAGGCAAATGTAACCTACGGTGATAGAAATCAGATCAGGGGTTACCTGGGAAGGGAGGAGGCTGCTTCCTGGGAGGATGGAAATTGTCTCTATCTGGATCTGGCACACAGAAATGGAAAAATACACCAAATGTACCCTGTAGGTGTATATACTTCACACACCTCACTCTATGCGCTGTAGCTCAATAAAAATAATGTAAAAGAAACAATAAAAATTTTATGTCTAGAAATGAAAATAATTGAAAATAATCAAATCAATTATTTAAGAGACCAAGACTATGGCAGCAGAAAATTGATTTTTGAAATATTTTCATTATACTTGGATAGGAGTAATATCTTTTTGTCATGAATTTCCAGAAATTTTATTACTAAGTTAAATGAAAATTAACATTTTAGTATTTCCCATCTTGCCTGCTGAATTCTTTAATTCTTTTAATGCAATGTGTATTAAACATTCTTAGAGATGCAGGAGACATATAGGCACAGAGGCCTATAGTAACCTTAACTACCTTTTATTTAAATAGGTATAATTTAAAAAATTATTTAAATTCAGTTTAATTAACATATACTGTATTATTAGTTTCAGAAGTAGAATTTAGTGATTCATCAGTTGCGTACAATACCCAGTGCTCATTACTTCAAGAGCCCTCCTTAATGCCCGTTACCCAATTACCCCATTCCCACACTCACCTCCCCTCCAGCAACCCTGTTTGTTTCCTAGAGTTATGAGTCTCTTATGGTTTGCTTCCCTCTCTGTTTTCATCTTATTTTATTTTTCCTTCCCTTCCCCTATGTTCATCTGTTTTGTTCCTTAAATTCCACACATGAGTGAGATCATATGATAATTGTCTTTCTCTGACCGACTTATTTCATTTAGCATAATACCCTCTAGCTCCTTCCACATTTTTGCAAATGACAAGATTTCATTCTCTTTGATGGCTGAGTAATATTCCATTGTATATATAAATACCACATCTTCTTTATCCATTCATGTTGATGGACATCTGGGCTCTTTCCATAGTTTGGCTATTGTGGACATTGCTGTTATGAACATTAGGGTGCAGGTGCCCCTTCAAATCATTATGTTTGTATCTTTCAGATAAATACCTAGTAGTGCAATTACTGGGTCATAGGGTAGCTCTATTTTCAACATTTTGAGGAACCTCCACACTGTTTTCCAGAGTGGCTGCACCAGTTTGCATTCTTACCAACAGTATAAGAGGGTTCCCCTTTCTCCACATCCTCACCAACATCTGTTTTTTCCTGAGTTGTTAATTTTAGCCATTCTGATGGGTGTGAGTGGTATCTCATTGTGTAATTTTTACAGATAATTATTTTCCCATTATAATGAAAAACTTTTAATTAAAACTAGGATGTCTTCAGAGCGCCTGGGTGGCTCAGCCGGTTGAGCATCCGACTCTTGGTTTTGGCTCAGGTCATGATCTCATGTTTGTGGGATCAAGCCCCCACGTAGGGCTCCACTGAGAGTCTGCTTGAGACTCTCTCTCTCCCTCTCCTTCCCCCCTGCTCCTCCTCACCCCCCACCCCTGCTCTCACACTCTGTCTCTCTCTAAAATAAATAGATGAATCTTAAAAAAAAACTGAGATGCCATCAGAATCACTAAACACAGTAGTACAGAAAACGTTTGTCATTCAACAGTCAATAAATACACCAAGATAATCTCCCATTTGGACTCTGGGACCCTCCAGTTTTATCTGTTGGCCCAGAAGTCTAATGTCCTGGAAAAGTCATCATGTGATGCAAGGTGGCCAGGCCATCCCTGCCTACACCTGACTGCAAACCTTTCAGCTACTGTAGGAAAATAATTGATTTTGGTAAATGTCTGTCATTCCAAAGCAAGAAACAAAGTCCTTTAATAAGCTCTGTTACAACACTTTCAGGCAGAGCTCAAGAAACTGGTTGCAAGGTCCTGCACCTAATAGCCAAAGTCAAAATATCTCACCCATGTGCAGAATCGCTCATCTCACCAGTCCACATGAAAACTATCAGTACTGAATTTGGGGCTGAAGAAGCAGATAGAGGTTTTGGTTCGGTCACTGAAGCCCCCAGCTTTGGGGGAGGAACCAATGTTCAGAGAAGACACCATTGAAAATGTTGTTTATATTACCAAAGCTTTGACTAGAATGACATATTTGAGAGAAACACGCATTGAATCAGATATGACCAGACAACTTTAAGGAAACAAGGTTGACTTTATGGAGCCAAGGAAGGCCCTTGGAAATGTCGGCCTGATACCTTGCTTACAGAGTTCCCAACAGCCTTACCAGACCCCACTCACACACTCACCAGCTGTCTCTGCAAAAGCTTGAACTCAAGATCAACTGATATGGTTCCAGCCGATGAACAAACAAGGGCCTGCATTCCTTACCTGAGACAACAAGTCTAAGACCCTGTCCACGTTATACCAGCTCTTAGAGCATGCCCATAGGCCCTTCTCCTTGTCCTAAGATAACCTCTTGACATCAGGGACTACATTTCACCTCATTCTGATGTTAAGTCTCCACCCCAAAGTGAACATGGTAATATACATTACGCATATGTTTGCTCAATGTACATGCTACATCTTTTCCCATGAATAATCATAAATTTCCCTGTCCTTTTATCAAGATGTAGGTAAAGGATTCTTTGGATTTTTTTTCTCCTGTCAATTCAAGTTTATTCTAATGTCGCATTGGTTCCTTCAAATTGTACTTTTTAAAATTCTTTTACTTTCCAAAAAAAAAAAAACAAAGAAGTGTATAGAAAAATTGCCTCTTCCAAACAATCCTCTGGATTCATTGACAACATCTCAGGGGACGCAGAACCAGAGCTAATCCAGAAGCCCAAAAAACCTTTCATTGCAGAATGCTGAAGCTCCAATCATCAGTAATGGTGGTCAGCTAGAAGCAGCAGTGAGCAGAATTCTCAGAACCCAGTGAGGAGTGAGTAGTCCAGCGTAAAAGAGCGCCTTGGATTGTGGTCTCCTGGGGTGGCTGCAGCAACAGGATGTAGAACCTTGACTTCACAAATTTGTCCCCCAAATCCTGAGACTTGAGAAGCACATTCTTTCATTCACAGAAAGCTATCATATGTAAAGATCTGAATTCCATAATAAATGATGTGATCAAAATGATAAACTAACACCCAAGCCATGCGGCACCTGAGTGGCTCAGTCAGTTGAGCATCTGATCTCGTCTCAGGTCTTGAACTCTTGGTTGTGAGTTTGAGCCCTGCATTGGGCTCCACGCTGGCATTGAGCCTACTTAAAAAACAAAAAACAAAAACCAAAAAAAGACCCCAAGCCTGTCAGCCCTGTGTGTTTTCCGCTTCATGTGAGGAAATAGGACAACATAACGACTCTGCTGTTTCATACAGAAATGCACTGACTCGCCTAAAGAAGAGTTCTGTCAGGAGTTTGTGGGCTTAAAAAACAATAAAAATAAAATGTAAAAATTGTGAACCAGTCTCACTTTGCGATTTTTTTTTTGAAAGATTGTAAGTGACTTCAAAATCTGACTTACTTAGTTGACATTTTTGAGTCTCTGAGTGAACTTGATTGAAAGTTGTGAGAATTATGTGAAAGTACATTTGTGCAGGCCTGGGTTAACTCAGCAGGCCTGGGTTGCCCAAACTCTGCACATTCCAAAGATATTCAGGACTAGCCCTCGACCAGCTCTTGGAAGATGACCTCTGAGCTCTCGGGCCATGGACCATGATGCGTTAGTTTAATATTTGGGGACCTGGAGATGGAGTAGTTAAGGCCGGTCATGTGGGTGCTGTATCCCTAAGTGACTTAATCCAAACGAAAAACTCTGGACAACAAAGCTAGCTGAGCTTCCCCGGTTGTCAACACTCTGCCTGCGTGTTCACATATCATTGCTGGGAGAATTAAGGCCTCTCTGGGCGACTCCATCACAGAAGGACAATTAGAAGCTTGTGCCTAGTTTCTCCTGGACTTCTTCACCCGAGCACCTTTTCCCTGCACTGATTTTCTGCTCTGAATCCACTAGCAAATCAGAGCCTAGGGGCGATCTTGGGATTCCCCCGCCCAGTATTAATACATGTTACCAACACTTAGGGACAAAGAAAAAAAATTTGCCTTCGGAGAAGTGAAATTACCAGTGAACTAACTTGGAGTTATGATTTGAATCCTAAAAAGAAACTGCTAAGACTGATAGAGCAATGTCTGTGTATGTTGGAAGAAAGTTTCATCATAACTTTAAAATACTTGACTTGAGAAAAGTACAATTGCATTCTAAAGCCCTTTATATCACTACTGGAAATTTCAATACCATATGTTATCAATGAAAGAAAAAACAGAACTGTTAGTGTTTGAGAACAATTGCCTCATTAAAGTAAAATTCAAAGGATCCTACTCTATTAAGAATAAAAAAGGAGTTTCTGACAGTTGGAGTGGGAAAATGGTAGATATTGCTGCCATTCACAGTATCTACTTTGTGAAATATTTCTTGTCAATGGTGATGATCATGAATTTGAATGGAGCATAATTGGAAAAACATAATCAGAAATACTGTGTCCATTTCCGAGATAGAATCTAATATAAAATGTTCATGAGAGCAAGCTGATTTCCTATCAGACATTTGAAAAGAGGTTATTTGGAAATTTTACTCTAATTCAATATTTACTATTTGCCTAAATACTTTGTATGTTATTTCCTTTCATAATTATGTACCATAAAGAAAATATAATTAGTATTGTCACCGAGTTTTATATAGACAGTCCCAAATCTTGAGTATATTCTAATACACCATAAAAATCCTGCCATTTCTGACATGGGAAATTTCCTACATCCCGTGATGGGGAACATGTTTGGGAAGCACTGAGTTAAAAGAGTTTGCTGTAAAAAGACTCAAATTATGGGGGCTTAAAAATACAGAATTGTAGGGGTTCCTGGTGGCTCTGTGGGTTCAGCGACTGACTCTTGGCTTTGGCTCAGGTCTATCTTGGTGATCTCAGGGTCCTGGGATCAACCCCCCATTGGGCTCCAAGCTCAGCTCGGAGTCTGCTTGGGATTCTCTCTTCTTCTGCATGCCCCCATGCTCATTCTAGCTCTCTAATGAGTAAATAAATCTTAAAAAAAAAAAATACAGAGTTGCATTGCCCTGTCAGGTAACAGTCCAAACGTAAGCAGTCCCGGGATGCTATGTTGGCTCCTTGGGTCATCACTTGAACACATGCCAGCCAGTAAGAAGTTGTAAGTTTTACTTTTGTCATTGCTGCATTCAGCAGGGGATGTTAGTGATCTTTGTACCTGCCCTCTTCCCCTTCTGACCACAGGCTTTTTGGGCAGGGAGCATCTCTCATTAGATGAAACATCTTGGAGCCAGACAGACATGGGTTCAAACCTCATCTCTGCTGATTACAAGCTGGGAACTTGGGCAGGTACTTATCCTTTCTTAGGCTCAGTTTCCTCATCCATAAAATGGAGAGAAGAGAATGAACCTCAAAGGGCTGTCAGGAGAATTAAATGAGGAAGGCAGGTCAAGCACTCAGTGTTGCATCCGTTGGAGAGTGTGAGCCAATGGGGCTCAGGATTTGTCTGTACCCCTGGTATCCGGCATGGAGCCTTGAAAAGTTGGGTTTGCATCAGTCTTGGTTGAGATGAACAGGATTGAACTGAGTTCAGGGAAGCTCAGGGAACATTTAGTCTCCAGCACCTCAGGTCCTCCCCGTGTGCACAGAAGCTCCGGAAGCCACAGGAAGCCCTAAGTGAAGATTTTCGGGAGGGGAGAGTGGTAAGTCAGGGTAACGTGCCCAGGAGGGCTAAGCACACAGACAGGGTGATGACAATATCCACTACACTGGATGTTGCCATTTTTTATGTTTTTAGAGAAAAATGTCTGCATAGACCCTACATTTTGCCTGGAAAGGGGAAGGAATGTTATAAGAAGTGGGCAGTGATTATCCTCTATGCCTTAGGGGGCAGCCTGGCCATGGTGGACTTGTGGTCATCTACCTCCCCCCCTTGACCTATTCTCTGCTTCTTCCTTAGTAATAAGAGCTTCTCTGTGCAGATGGTCACCTGCTCAAGACTACATTCCCCAGCCTCCCCTGCAGCCCACATGTGGCTCTCTGGCTCCATTCTGACCTGTGGAATGGGACAGAAGGGGTGTGGGCAACGTCTACATTATTGCCTCAAAGGAAATTGTTTTCCTTCACTTCCTTTCTCTCTCTACTCCTGTGACGGTGTGAATACAGACATGGCAGGAAGCCAGGCTTGGCCATGCAGATGAGGACAACACTGTGTGGGAAGGCAGAGCAACAAGATAGAAGGAACCTGGGTCCAGGCTGGCCAGCCTGTCAGCTAGGACCACTCACCCTAAGTCTGTTACATGGTGAGAGATAAATATGAATCTTATGGAAGCCACACATTTTGGGGTTTTTGCCCTGGGGGATTAGCTTGCCCTGGGCTCTGGGACAAGGCAGCCTCTGATTAAGACAGGAGAGCCCACGAAGGGCCTGCAGGAGCTGATGGAGCCCAGGAAGCCATTCACACGACTGGCCAGCTGGCTGCGAAGGAGACTTCTAAGGAAAAGAAGGTGTCCTCCAGGGTGAGTGAGCTCTGCCAGAGCCAGGAGGCTGCAGGGCAAAGTGCAGACTGAGACCAGGTGTAGGAAGAGGCAAGAAAGGCAGGCTGGCTCCCTAGAAGAAAGAGGACCTCTACAGGAGGAGGGGGGCAGTTTCTCTTCTGCTTGGAGGAAAGGTCCAGGGTGGGGGGTTGACAGTGAGCAGAGGGCAAGGCTGAGTTTGGACCATGAGTGGCTGGAGTGGCTGCAGGCGTGGAGGCTGCCAACCAAGGTCTGGGAGAGACCTCAAGGCAGCTAGCAGATCCACAACCTGGAGGGAGATGACATTTAAGGTGACAATTACAAGTGGAGAAGCAGAGGGTATTTTCTCTGGGCTACACATTCGGCTGAAGGGACAGAGCCCAGGGCTGCATGAGATGGCACAAGGTAGAACTACTCTCAGTCATGCAGGCCTGTGCAGTTGGGCTCCGGAACGGTGCTGTCCGGCGCTAGAGTCTGGCCTTTGTCTGATTCGTTGCTTCCCGGCACTCAGAGCTCCAAGTTTTACTTTCCACTTGGTCGAACTGGGGCGGCATTTCCCAGCACCCCTTTCCCTGTAGGGTCCCACAGGGGTGGTCAGCAGAGGAGCTGCTTCGAAGACCGGGCAGCAGAAGCAAAGTGGTGGCCATTATTCTTTGAAGGGAGTTCTGGTGACAGAGGGATGCCTAAGTGCTGGGTGGGTTCCGGCTTGTCCTCGCTGCTTAGCCAGCACCTCTGCTCCAGGGCTGGCCCTGCTGACCACAGTGGCCCCCGGGTGCACCACCAGAGGCCTGGGTCCCCGAGGGGGGCGCCAGCCACCCAGACCTCCCATAGACCTTCCCCGAGGCTGGGCATGGCCAACTTCTCCACACCCCAGCCACTCCCTGGCGTCCACTTTGATGGTTTTTCACAAGGATTTGTTAATGACCCTTCTCCGATCCCCATCTCCCCACCCTGACCTTTACATCCTCAGCAACTCCTACAGTTGCACACAGTTTAATTCTCATGGTAAATCCCTCGTGCCTCAGCAAGTCAAGACAGCTCTGGGTGCTCCCCATGCTGGCTGGGCTTCCAGCTTCTTTGAGTCTCTCAGTTTTCACTCAATCGTCTACTTTGTTGCTGCCAAAGTCTTTACTCCTGTCGTCTCTCCTGTTCTCCTGACTTTATGTGGATTAGCATGTTTTTATTTTTATATTTTAAGGATTTATGTGTTTATTTGAGAGAGAGGGAGAGCACGCGCGAGTGTGGGGGCAGGGGCAGAGGGACAGAATTTTCGAGAAGATTCCCTGCTGAATGCAGAACCCCATGCCAGGGGCTGAGATGACCCTGAGATCATGACCTGAGCTGAAATCAAGAGTCAGATGCTTAACTGACTGAGCCACCCAGTGCCCCGGACTAACATGTTTTTAAAAACATTTCTTTATTGTAGTTTTCATGAGGTTTCAGTGGGGTGGGAAAATTTGGCGTGTTTGTTCAATCTAGCATTGTAATCCGGAGGTCTTCTTACTACTGAGGTCTTCGCAGGGACCGTTCACAGCTTCCTACCAGGATCTGTGACACAGCACATGAGCCCCTCCTCCAAACCCCCTCCAACCCACTTTGCCAGCCTGCCCATTCTTAGAGACACTGCTCTGGGAGGTTTTTTTGACATCTGGCTGCGTTAGGTGCCCCTCCTGGGGGTTCCAAGGTGCCCCTCCACTTTCCCCCAATCCTATACTGACCTCAGTACGGTAATTGTCTCTGTGACCCAGGCGCCTGGGACAGTGCCTGGCACATGGGGGAGGCCAGCACATGCTTCGTCAGTGAATGAATGAAATAGATACCCATTTTGCTGACCCTTTTGCTTTGCTTGCATAAAAGGAAACAGGGGAAGATGACTTATTTACCTAAAAACGAAGAAGATCTGGCATGGAGGTGGGAGAGAGGAGACAGCTTACAATTTAAAAGAGCCAAATAAAATGTTGTTCTTGAAAGAAAGAGGAGCTTTGGTAGATGACCATATTATTCCCAGTTTAGCTTTAAAAAGAGCCCTGAGAAAACGAATCTACCTTGCCAAAAGTCAGGGTGGTTGTTATGAGGAGGGGTGGTGGGGTGGTGGAGTGTATAGGCGGTAACTGGAGGGGAATGAGGGAACCTTTTGGGGTGCTGGTAATGTTCCGTTTCTTAGTCTGGGTGCTACTTTCATGGGTGTGGTCAATAGGTAAAAATACATCAAGTTGTACACTTATAATTTTTACAATTTTTTGCACTATGTTACATTTCAAAAAAGCTTTACAAAATATAATTTTTAAAAGATTTTTTTAAAGGTTTTATTTATTTAAGGAATCTCTACACCCAATGTAGGGCTTGAACTCACGACCCCGAGATCAAGAGTCACATGATCTTCTGACCGAGCCAGTCAGGGGCCCCAAAATATAATTTTTTTAAAAACAAACAACAACCCAGCCCTCAACTTCTTCCTGCAGAATCACATCACCTCTACCATATCATTCTCTTCCATCTTTCCAGTTATTTAAACCCACAAACAGGTGGGTGTTTTCCCCATAGCTCCTTGAGATCAGATTAATTAAATATGTGTTGAATGAAGGTATTTTAAAAGGTTGAATCATTTTTAAAACTCTCAGCATGTGCAACAGGAATCGAAGTGCTAATTATGCAAACGTGGGAGTTGTTGGAGAGCATATAGGAGTTGTCCCTATTTCCCCCCAGGTTTAAAAGGTGCCTTTCAAGTGGTCATGGTAATCATGGCAGGAGTGTGAGTAGTTCTTGGAGACTGAAATAGATCTCTTAGAGAGATCCAGGATACAGATGTCTGGAGCCTGGCCCCAGAATTTGAAATTGTAACTATGGAGTTTTATACACATACATAGCTCCACTGAGTGCTTCCTGGATGCAAATCTTTCTAAATCTCTCAATCTCCTGACTGTCCATCTTCTTTGTGCCAATTGGTTAGGTCACTCAACTCTGTAGCAGCTGGGAGAATGCTGGATGCCTAGTGGGGGTCTGGAGAATATTGGCATACCAACCCCCTAGTGATCCTCAGTCCACAAATCACCTTGAGGAAACACTGCCTGGAATCATTTGAGTCCCTTGGATTTCTGAGTTGGGCTGAAGTAAGGATTGGTTTCGTGGTGTCTTCCCAACTGAAATATAATTGGTTCTCTTGCAACAATACTCGTTTGTCTTGGACAAATAGGTAGAAAAAAGCCACACCATGAGAAAGTTGAACATCACAAGGTTAATTTCATAGTCTTAATCCAGTTCATCAAATATCTACTGAGGGCTTGCTGTATGCCAAGCACTGTGCTAGGCACTGTGGACAGAACACTCTGCCTCTAGAGTTTTCACACTAGAAGGGTGTAGGGGCCACCATTTGGTTGGAAGCAAGTAGTGGGAGCTTGTCCAATGAGCACAGAGTTTTTAGGGAGATTAGATGTTTGAGGTGGTTTTGTGGGGCTTGTGAAGTTTTAGGGAGGCTTTGCCACCTCTTCCTGCAGCTATTGGAGCTGAAAAGAGGCAGTTCTTTCTCTCAGTCTAGAGAGAAGCAAATCCAGATAATCTCAATATAATATGGTAAATGCTGGAAAAGATGAACAAGAGAGTGCTCTGTAGATCAGAAGAGTAATAGTCAACTAGCATGGAAAGTGGGGAGGAGTTCTTAATGCTGAGGATACTGGAAATAAGTCCTGTTTGCCAGGTTTTCTGAACCCAAAAGTCAAAATATATGATCTGAAAAGTAGTCACTTTCTCATCTGCCTATTTATTTGCATTAAAAATCTTATACGAGTATAATAATAAAATGACATTTAGTTATACGTGTAATACATTACTTTTATTAAAAAGAGTAAAATTCCAAGAAATCAGAACTGTCCCCCTGAATCTGGGATAGGTGTTGATGTTTTATATATATATATATTTGTCAACTAAGGATTCATTGTTATACTTGCATAATAACATGTTTTTATAAAGTGTTTTCTTCTTTGTCTTTTATTATGTTTTTCCCCTAAATGTATTATTGAGTTACTAGTGTATGATTATACCATAGGATTATATATAACACTAATGCATATTATTATATGCCCTACATGAGACAGATGTCTCCATCAGATTATTCTAACATCTCATCATGTTCTCCTGAAGGACATCAATTAATTTTGAGGTAGATACGAATTTTACCCCAAGCTCAAATAACTGTTGAAAGCCTTTGAATGTAATGTGAATAGCTTTATTTCATGCCTCTCTCAGAGTGTAATAATCACTGCCCCTCACGATCTACCCCGCACTCAGGTTAGCGAACTTTCTTTATAAAGATTTATTTATTTATTTATTTGACAGAGAGAGAGAGAGAGAGAGAGAGAGAGAGAGCACAAGCAGGGGGACCGTCAGGCACAGGCAGAGGGAGAAGCAGGCTTTACAGGGAACATGATGCGGGGCTTGATCCCAGGACCTTGAGATTATGACCTGAGTTAAAGGCAGGTGCTTAACCCACTGAGCCACCCAGGCACCCCTAGAGAACTTTCTTTATAGACGAGTACAAGAAGATGCTTCATAATTTACTTCTGAATAAGCCAGGCCTTCTGGTGGCTTCTTCCCCACACTGCATACTCTTGGCATCCTGTTGGCTCTCAGCCGAATTGCTTTGCCTGATTTGCACTTTGAGGCACTGCCATCAGCCTTTATTGAGAATCATTCCAGCGAGGAGCCCCATGAGCATAGGTCTGTTGTACGGATGTTACTGAGACCATTCTTCTGTGTGTTCCATATCCTGTGTCCTCTCCATGAAGACTCTCAGAAGAAATTTCTGATCTCAGTTACAGGAATAAAGGTCCTTTTAATTCATTCAGTAAACATTAACTGCAGGCCATGTGAGAGGTGCTGGGGTATACTCATAAATGAAATACAGTCTGGTAGAGAAGACAGACATCAAATAACGAATTACCCCATCAATTGTTATAGTTTTGATAAACTATAGGAAAAATAGTGTGTGTGTGGGCGTGTGTGTGTGTGCGGGCACTTAGGGGTGCCAATAAGGGGCTTTAGGGGGTCAGTGAAAGGTTATTTGAGGAAGTGATATTTCTCCTGAGCAACTATTGTATGGTTTTCTGTGAATCATATTGACCCTTCTCACTTTGGCTGCTGGTAAATTAAAATTTGTGATTAACCTCTAGAAAGCTTATAGGATTAGGGATCTAATTGAATTTCTAGATTTATTTATTTGCAGGGGAAAAATATTTTCCAAATGTGCACTATGTGCCGGGACCCACTAGGCACTGAGCACACATCAGTAAGTCAGATAAACAGGTCCCACACCTCACGAGCTTAGAGATAAGGGGGAGATCTGGACAAGGAAGTGAGCCGTCAAAACACAACTTGTGAGTGCTGTGCTTGGAGAAGTCCAGGCAGCAAAAGAAGAAAGGAGGAGAGGTGCTAGCCCCTGGAAGGCTGTCCAGGAAAGTTACTTGGGGCAAGTGAAGGCCAAGCTGAAATGTGACATTAGGAAGACAAAGGGAAGGGGGTTTTCCCACACAGGTCTGTGCAAAGATCCAGATGCGGGAAAGAGAACAAATGGCATGTTTAGGCAACTGGAAGAGTCCAGTGTGGCTAGAGCATGGGGTGGGTCGTATGGCTAGAGGAGTAAACTGAGGCCAGTTTGTGCATAGCCTCATTAAATCAAATTGTGGTTTTGACTTTATCCTGAAGGCAGTGGAGTGTCATTGAGGAGAAAAAGTTCCTACCCTAATTTTCGCTTTGCCTCATTTTTTCTCTTGTATTTTACACACCCACACCCACACCCACACACAGCTTTAAATCCTCTCATGTCCAAGTGAGGGTAACCAACTAATTCACTAAAGAAAGCTGGCTCAAGTGAGGCAAATCCAGTATAACACATTCGTACTAAAATAATATATAGTCAATAAGAGAGGATACAGACTGTGCACAGAATATCTCTTGAAAGACAAACAGGAAACTGGTAATACTGGTTGCTTCTGGAAGGAAAACTAGGTGGCTGGGGAATAGATACGTGAGGGAAGTTTTTACTGTGTATTCCTTTTTTTTTTTTTTTAAAGATTTTATTTATTTATTTGATAGAGAGCAAGACAGCACAAGCAGGGGGAGGGGCAGAGGGAGAGGGAGAAGCAGGCTCCCCACAGCAGGGAGCCCAACATGGGGCTTGATTCCAGGACCCTGGGATCATGACTTGAGCTGAAGGCAGATGCTTAACCGACTGAGCCACCCAGGCGCCCCTGTGTATTCCCTTTTACCTTCTGAATTTTGTACCATTTACATATCTGTTAAAAACTAAACAAAAATTTTAATTTTAGTATAAGTAGCCCCCATCTGGGCAAAACATACAAATTTAAATCAGTAGTTGTGGGCTCCTTCCTGCTCCATGGCTCACCCAGATAATCTGTTAGCACACCTGGCCAGGGGGACCACATAGTGATGCACAAGTGGAGAAAGCCACTCAAAGGAGCCTCAGTGAGGAAACAGTTAGCAAGATCTGGTGGGGGCAGAACAGAAAGGATTCAAAGTGAAACTTCACATGCGCTCTCAGGAGGGCATTCTTACTTTTCACTCCCGTCTTCATCATATGGAATATAGTAACAAGCATGGCATTCACATCACAGGGTGGTAGTGGGAATTAAAGTTATTAAAAGGTGAGGGAGAATTATACCGATAAGGGATCTGAGACAGACAAACGTGAAGTAATCTCAAAGAGATTACGATCGGGTGGGGAGGTGACACACAATCAGGCCTGCAATTTCAGCACCCTGTGATAAGTGTCTTAGGGAAGGCAGGGAGCGCGCCACGGGAGGCGCGAGTAGGAGCGGCACAGTCCTGGGTCACGTTCCCTAGGAACAAGGACAGAGATGGGGTTCTTGTGTAAGTGAATAACTGAGTAATGCTCTCAAGTGAAACCTGAAAGGGGGAAGCAGCATAGGGCAGGGAAGGAGCTAGACCAGAGAAGAGGTGTGTTTAGTTCAGGGGTTGGCCTTCCGATCAAATCCGTATTTCTATTTCTGTGACACATATTTTGTTCAGGTATTACACTTTTCGTGCTATGAAGACAGAATTAAGGAGCTGTGACCCTATGGCCCCCAAAGCCTAAAATACTATCAGGCCCTTTTCAGAAAAGTTTGCTGCCCCCTAGTGTAGGCCTCGGCCTGATCTGGGGGCGGGGGTGGGGGGGTGGGGTGGGGTGTGGAGCTCCAGAGCAGGCCCAGCATTGCAGAATTGTCCCACCTGGAGACAAGGTGCCTGTTTGTTCCTGCCGGGACTTTCATGCTTAGAAGAGCCCCAAACCTGGAGTTCAGGAGACAGGTCCGGGCTGGAAATATCAATTTGAGAGTCGTCAGAATATAGATGGTACTTAAAGTCTGGATGAGATCATGTAAAGAATGATTATAGAAGCAGAAGGGATCTTTTGAGCCCTGGGGCATACCAGTGTTTAGAGGTCACGAACAGGAATGGCTCCAGAAAAGGGCACCCAGAAGGAGAGGCCTGGGAAAGAGGAGAAAAACAGAAAATGCTTTCCTAGAAGCCTGGGAAAGAACACGCTTTAAGGAGGGAGTGACTAGCTGTGACAAATGCTGTTAGGAAAATGCTGCAGTCAGTTTAGGAGCGGGACCTGGGGACAGCATGGCTGCCCCCACAAGCCCACAGGGAGTCTGTGAGCTCAGGGTTGGGGAGAGGGGCAGTGCAAACAATGCAAATATGCACACGCGCACTCACACCATGCATGTCTGGCCGCACTGGCCTCTTTATCCGGGACCTGTGAGACTACGGCTGGGATACAGAGGTCTGGGAACACAGAGGTTAATTTTCGACAAGCACAGGTTCAGTGGAACTACGTGAGCAATAGCCTGATCAGAATGAGTTCCAGAGAAAGGGAGGGAATTGGGAGACGAGTGCAAACAGCACTTTCTAGGAGCTGTGTTGAAAAGGACACAGAGAAATGAGGGGTAGCCAGAGAATCATGTACAGTCAAGAGAGATCAAGAAATGATCTGGTAGAGAGGGGAGAACTGCTGGTGCACGAGGGGAGAATTACCAGAGTGACATTCTTGAGTTGATGAGAAGATATGGCGCTTGAAACAATGAGGATGGTTTGTTCACAGGACAGGGGGAGAAGGCAGAGCTTGTGTGCGGAGATAGAAACAGGCCGATGGATACCACACTGGGAGCTCAAGGAAGTTCTCCCGATGGCTTTTATTTTCTCAGTGAAATAGGAAGCAAGACCACTGCTGAGAACGAGTATGGGGGAGGAGAAGGCAGAGGTTCGAAGAAAGAGAGGAAAGGGTAAAGTGATCATCCAGAATACTGAATGGCTCATTCTTGTGTCTCCTGCAACATCTCTATTACTTCGGCAAGTATGTTCTCAGTGTCTATCATGTCCCAGCGCTAAGATAAACACCAAATGCTTCTTGAAAGAATGTGTGGCCATAGCACATCTTCAAATACATCCCAAGCATGTTTTAGATTTGGAGCTGAGTGCAGCTTGGGTAGCTTGGCAGGGTAGGAGCAGTGGTGATCCAGATTTGGAAGCCAGAAGCTCTCTTTGGGCCACTGAAGAAGTCTCCTAACTGGTTTCTTGGAAACCATTTGTTTGAGTCGTTTTCCTGAAAAACAAACTTGATCATGTCACAGCTTCCCTTTAAATCTTTCAATGAAGACTACAAGAGCTTGTGACAAATTGCTTCTAGGGAAGAAAACAGGAACATTGGGGTACAGAGGTGAGAAATTTTTCAAGTGTATCCTGTGTAGTGTTTGGAGGAAAAAAAAATTAACCATATGCATGTATTCACTATTTCAAAGAAAAACAAAATCCCCTCCTCAAAAAAATTTCTATGGCTTTCCACTGCCTGTAGGAGAAAGAAAATCCTCCACTAAGTCTATAATGCTCTGCATGGTATGGCCATGCCCACCTCTCCATCCTGATCTCATAATCTCTCTTGCTTTGGGTTTTCCCGACACTGCTACACTGGCCTTCCCATTCAGCTGTGCTAGACGCTTCTAGGCCTCAGAGCCTTTACACAGGCTTTCCTTTCTTCCTCACTCATTCTTACTCCCAACCTCTCCCTTCCCTTTCTTTGCCAGTAAATTTCAGTTGTCAGCTTTAACCTACTTTTCCAGGAGACGCTCTCTTGCCTGCATCCCCGATCTACACCAGACTTGGTCAGTTCCCACACTGGATACTCCAGCAGCAAAAATTTATGAGAATCACGATGAAGTGCAATTAGCTGATCACTTTGCCCCACTACGCCCCACTACACCAGGACAGGGTCCTCTGGAGCCCAGCACAGTGTGTGGCACACAGGGGGTGCTCAATGAGTGTTAGCTGGACGAAACTATATCTCTGGCGCCTTCTCCATCCAAAGCAGCCGCCCTCAGGGCGGATGAGGGGCAAGGAAGCCAGAGGTGGAAGGAGTCGGCGCCCAGCTATCCTTCTAGGCTTTCCCATTTAGAGACCAGCCGGGGGTGACACTACCGGTTCCTCGGGCCAGAGGGCGTGGCGGGAGAGATGGCCTGGGGTCGCACCACCAGCAGCCGTGAACGTGGTGCTCACAAGGTCGGACGGTTCAGAGACATGGTGTGATGGATCTAGCCTCCTCTAGAAGGCTGCTGGAGCCAGACGACATATGTGCCAGGTGTGAGTCCAAAAACGGCCTCTTCTGCAAGAGAGGAAGCCTGGACCACCGACTGCGGACAAAGGCTGCGAGGCAGAAAGGCCGCAACCAGCCTGGTCTCGAACTGCCGCGCGTCCAAGGCGTCAGCGGCGCTGGAACAACCCCGCACTGCCGCCCACCCGGACGAGAAAACGCGTCCCCCCCACGCCTGCGCACTCGGGGCCCTGTGCCCCGCGCACCCAGACCCCGCCCCGGGGAGGGCCCGCGCGCCCGCTCCGCCCCCCGCCTCTGCGTGCGCACCGCCTGGAGCCCGCCTCCGTGAAAGACTGCCGGGCGCATGCGGCCGGGCTGGTTCACTGGCGGCCCGGGGCCCAGCGCGCGCGTCGTACCCCTAGCTCCTTAGCTGACGGCAGGCCTGTAGGCCGGCCTCAGGTAGGCTGACTCCAGGGATCACGGGGGAACTGTTCTCCTGTGCAGGAATCGGCGGCGCGAGCTGAGCCCGGCGCGGGACAGCCACACCGCCGGTTGACAGACACCGTTTCCACCAATCAGGGTGAGGTGGCTCGCAGGCCTGACCAATGGGCTGCATGCCTAGCGGGAGTGGGGCGGGCAGCCAGGCCGGCGAGGAGCCGGCTCCCGCGCGCGGGGCCGCGTGGCTGGGCGCCGCTAGGAAGCCGGGCCGCAACGGGCGCGGGGCGGCGGGAAAGGCCGCGGGGCCGGGGCCGTGGGGGCCGGCAGTGCCCATTTCAGCGCGGCCTGGCTCGGCTGACCCGGGGGCCGGGGATGACGCGTGGGACCGGGAGGGCCGTAGAGGCGCGGGAGCCCCTCTGCTCAGCCCTCCCGGAGCCTCCCGGGCGGCCGCCGCTCGGTGAGGACCACCCCGGCCCTCGCCCCTCCGGGCCTGGCACACGGCCTCAGCCTGGCTGGCAGGCGGTTCAAGGTCCGAGACGCGCCGCCGCGTGGGGGGATGGATTCGGCGGCCTGGCCACGGCCCCTCCGGCGCGCCCCGACTCCCGTGGGCGGAAGGGGCCTTGCGGCTCGCCCGCCCGCCGGGCTCCGGGTGCGGCCCCTCCGGCCCCACAGCCGGCTCGCTCCCCTCCGGGCCGCCCGGAGTGAGCATGCTGCGTTTTTAAAGAAGTTCACTACGTTTGCGTGGCACACTTAGGTCCACACTCATTATAATGTCCAGTCCTCAACAGTCCTGGTGACAGGCGATGCGGGAGATTCTCACCCCATTTTACACATGTAAGGACCCGGGCTTCGAGCAGCTTGAGTGACCTGACAGGTCTCAGTACACAAGTGGTAGGCTGGAGGTGGTTCTCAAAACATTTTTTAACAACAAAAAAGCTTTTCTTCCTTTCCATCTTTGTTGAATTCTTCTGATGCATTTTTTTTTTAAGATTTTTTTTATTTTTAAGTAATCTTTACACCCAGCGTGGGGCTTCACCTCAACAAACCCCCAGATCAAGAGTCGCATGCTACACCAACTGAGCCAGCTGGGCACCTTCTTTTTTTTTTTTAGAATTCTTTTTTTGTTGTTTTATAAAGATTGTATTTTTAAGTAATCTCTATATCCAAGGTGGGGCTCGAACTCACAACCCCGACATCAAGAGTCGCTTGCTCTACTTACATAGCTGGCCAGGGGCGTCTGATGCATCTTAATTTATGTTCTGTGCTCAAAAACCTTCTGATGTGTCCATTGCCTTCAGAATAAAGTTCAGATAGGACACTCAAGTTTCCCCAGAATTTGGTCCCTTGCTTATATTTCCAACTTCTTTCCCACTGCCTTCCGCCTGTGTCTCCCTGTCTCTTTTCTTGGCCCTACCTCTGTTTTCTATAGGTGGCCTTCCCCTTCCTGTTCACTCTGTCCCCTTCCCCGTGCTTTATGTCTTACAGTGCGTCCGCTGCGAGTCTCTGGTCAACAGAGCAGGAGCATTCTGGATCCTCTCCCTGCCTCAGTTTCTCACACCTTCTTCTGCTGGGCCATGATCTGTACCTTGGTCTTGTCACTGAAAGCTTTCAGCTCTCTCTTCTCCAAGTATGCCTTTCATATGTTGTCCCTGTTTCCCACCATCACTGGATTACTCATTTATTTGTAAATGTTTTTTTCTCTGACTGGACTGCCAGCAGCTTGAGTTATAAGCCCAGATCTGATTAAGTTTTGGGGTCTCTGCTCTTCCCATAGGCAGCCTGAGGTGATGATCTCTGAAAATGGTTCGCTGTTCACTTGACCCAGAAAATCATGCAAATCAGGAGGTTCAAATCTTTGTGTTTACCTTAACACACGTGAAACCGCTCAGGCCACCAAGGGTATGCATATCCAAAAAGCCACCGAGTATCTGAAGGATGTCACTTTGCAGATGTGACGTGTGCCACTCTGTTGCTACAATGGTGGAGTTGGTAGCTGTGCCCAGGTCAAACGGTGGGGCTGCACACCGGGTCACTGGCCCAAAAAGAGTGCTGAATTTTTACTGCACATGCTTAAAAATGCAGACAGTAATGCTGAACTTAAGGGTTTAGAGGTGACAGAGTAGTGTCCCCCCTCAGTGTCGTCATTGAGCACATCAAGGTGAACAGAAGCCCCAGGATGTGGTGTAACAGGGCTTATGGTTGGATTAACACATACATGAACTCACCCTGCCACATTGAGTTGGTCCTTCCTGAGAAAGAGCAGATTGTCCTTAATCCAGAAGAGGAGGTTGCACAGAAGAAAAAGATCCCAGAAGAAACTGAAGAAACAAAAACTTAACAGCCTGGTAGGAAATTCTGCATAAAATAAATGCAAATAAAAGTAAAAAAAAAAGAAAAAAATTTTGTGGTCCCCAAAGTGTGTAGCACAGTAGCACCTACATGGGGGGGTGGGGTCGGTTACTCATCAGTGTGAGTGTGTCCTGTCAGCCTCTCCCACCCGGTCTTTGAGCACAGTGGAATCTTTACTGCCAGGCACTGGGGGAGGCTGCAGGAATCTCCCCTCAAGGGAGCTGTTACCCTCTTAAGTAAAATTGGGGCAAATCAAATGCAAATGGATGAGAAGAGTCTTCTGGAAAAGTAACGTGCTCCATAACCCACTCGGACTTTCTAGGAACACCTAAAATTGAGTCTGAGACCGGTTATGGTGTCAGGGATATACCTGATTAGAACACATCTAAAATGTAGCCACGTCTAATATTCATGTGTCACTAAGGAGCCATTTGACTGTGAGGTGACAAAAGTAGTATTCTCCCCCTCGAATATTAGGGAGTTGGGGTCAAATTAGTTTGGGAAAACTGTATACTGTATACCCATTTGGGGAGCTCACAGTGTGCATTAACTTATTAAAGGCTACTGGAGGTCTGGCATTAAACCAACTGACTGTTTAACAGCATTTCTCTGATTTATATGTCTGTAAAAGGCTTTATGGGAACCCCATATACATTTTGCAGAAACCAGGGAGCACGCTTTTGGACATGCTGTAACAGGATAGAAAGAGCAAGTCATGGTCTGGGTGTCTTCCTTGCTATCCAAGGGGGAAGTCCTCTTGAGCATTCTTACTTTGCCAAGTGTATTCGTTCCTGCCTTGGGGAGGAGTAGGGCAGGGGAATGCTTGAAGCCGAACTCCCCAGGTTCCTTGTTCCTTTCTTAGCTTATTTTTATTATAATTTGGCTTCACATGAAGTGTTCCCGGAGGAGGAAAATGTCCTGACCATGCCAAAGCAAGCATTCTCTTCTACTTGGAGATTGTGTTTCTCAGTTTGGTCACATTTGGATTTACCGGCCGAGCGATGTGTCTGGGCCTCTGAAGCTAGGGGCCAAGTGATGAATTCTCCCTGGCAAGCCTGTTGCGTTCGCCTCCGCCTCACGTCGTGCCTCTGTCACTCCTGCCTCCATGCACTCCTTTATTTCTCACCACATCTGTTACCTCCTCCCCGGACACAGCTGCGCGGCTCGTTGGATTTAATCGAATCTGTACTCTCTTTGAGTCCTCTGCCCATTATGTGCTTCAGGCTGGTTTGGTATCTGATGTTCTTTTCCTCCAGTATATACAGTTTCTCCTCATGGCACACCTGGGTGAGATTGCTGACAAGGAGTAAGTTGTTAACAGGAGACAACGACCTCTAATTAAAGGATTTTTAGGCTTCATTGCAACTCCTTTTAAACGTTGAAGTTCTTTTATTCTGTCTTCCAAAACCTGGAGAAGCTGTGTTTTCTTGCTGATACATTGTAGTAGGTTAGCCAGAGACGTTCTGTCTTTTTGTGGGCAATCGGAGTGCTCATCCAAGGTTGAAATCTTTTTTTCTTCCCGTGCAGGGTAAATGATGAGGTGCCTGCTTCCGTACCCCAGGGTCCGGTGGTTATGTCAACCAGCATTTGGGGCATAACGTTTTTATCAACAGAGCTGTTTTTAAATTTTTACATTTTATTTTTTATTAGGTTGTCTCTCAAGGTTGTTAGTTGTCAAAGCTTTAAACAAAAGCTGCATTATTAGACTAGCAAGTTGTTTTTCAACTCCTGTTTGACTAAAGCCATTCAGTGATCCCAAGGAGTGTTTGTTAGGGTCCCACAGAACAACCTTCTGGAGTCGTGTGGCCGAGAGGGAAACAGGCTCCTGGAGGATGCAGAGCTAGCCTTTGAACTGAGATATGTGTGCTTTGTGGAGACCTGGCTTACTTGTAATTTTTCCTTCTCCCACTCCCAGGTCAAAAAGTAAAATGAAGTACATTCTAGTTACTGGTGGTGTTATATCAGGAATCGGAAAAGGAATCATTGCCAGCAGCGTGGGCACAATACTGAAGTCATGCGGTTTACACGTAACTTCAATTAAGATTGACCCATACATTAACATTGATGCAGGAACATTCTCTCCCTATGAACATGGTAAGCACAATGCATTTCTTTCTTTTATTAAAATAATAATTGTGGAGTAGGTGGAAGAACAGGGTCAGCCCTTGGAAATTGTGTGTATTTTGCATAACGTAACTTGCATTTTCTGCCTTCCAAAAAGGTCCTTGGTGTAGCAGAATTTGCTTTTCTCACCTAGACAGAGAGGAAGCAGAAATCTAAACAGGCAATGTAGCGATCAGAGTCTAGAGGTTTCTGTAATAGAAACCTCTGTCTGAGGGGGAAAAGAAAAGAAGACCTTTCTTCCTTTCCCATTTTTGAGCTCGTCTCCTACTGTGATGGTAAGAATGAACCATCGTGGGCAAAACTTCTAGAACGACGTTTCAAGGAATGAACACTAAACAAAGGAATGGGGGAAACTTTGAGTTTCACAACTTTGTTTGGGACTAAAGTGTATGCCAGACGTTGGTTTTTTTCTAATCAACAGGACCTTAATATCCGGTGTGAGTTCTGAAGGAAATCATGCTTTTTATCCCGTCTGAAACCTTTTTCTGCTCAAGTAGGAGGCTTTATTGAAAGTTCTTTCTCTTTGGGCAGCAGACCCCATACTCCTGTAAAGCTCCCTATATCCGTGGCCCTGGAGGCTGTTTTCCTTCCGCCCCATGGTCTCTCGTTACTTCCTGATTCAGACGGAGCTTGTTGGTAGACTGGAAGTATGCTATTACCTTTTGGAGAATGGTTGGTGATTTTTCTTTCTTCTGTGTCATATTTAGTTTTCTAGAAATAAATTTGTCTGCTTCACATCAAGGTAATGCAGACGTTTCTATCCGCGTGTTTACATTTTGAGACTCACGTTTACCCTGACGTATGTTTTTCACTTACCCTGACCATGTGTGCTGTTCATCACAGGTGAGGTTTTTGTGCTGGATGATGGTGGGGAAGTCGACCTTGACCTGGGGAACTATGAGCGCTTCCTTGACATCCGCCTCACCAAGGACAATAATCTGACCACTGGAAAGATCTACCAGTATGTCATTAACAAGGAACGCAAAGGAGATTACTTGGGGAAAACCGTCCAAGGTAAAACTGGATTTGCCTTCAAGGTGTAAAAAATCTTAACCAGTTTGCTTTCTCTTGTGTGCAGAAATTTACTTTCTATGCAATTTCAGCCTGAAAGTGTCAAGGTATTGTTACTGACATATGCCTTTGGTTGAAAATTCAGAGCTGTATGGCTGTTTACTCAAAAAAATCGCGTGAGGAAACCCCCTGCCGCTCTGTGAATGGCACTGGAGCTGTGAGCCCCTCGAAGGATGTGAGTCCAGAGGGCTGCTGTTTTTATGCGTGAGGAGTATGTTGTTGAAGGCAGCTAGGTCAGGGCAGCAAGCCCGATGGTGTGTATATGTCATGCATCTGGGGCTGATTTCAACAGTGGTAGGAAGAGAACGTTCTTTGTGCATAGTGGTCTGCAGGCATGGGCGCACGTGGGCCTGGGGGAGTTGGAGAGGCGGGGCTCCAGTCCTCCTGCACCCTCAGAGCCAGCCAGCTTCACTTGTGTCTGTCTGTTGCCCTGGAGTTCTCCACCACGTTCACTTAGGAAAATTGCCACTCTTGAAAGGTGGGGTTGGAAAACCACTGGTCTAGTGTAATGGCGGAAGTCCAAATTGGGAGGGTGGGGTGCTGAAAAGTGTCTTGTCTCTGAGTTATGAGAGTGAATCTCTTGGCTTAAGACCTCGCTGAACTGAAAGCCGAGGGTCACACTGACAGCCAGCTCTAGTCTGGGGCCGCCCTGGTCCGATTCGGAGCGCACGGGGTCATGTTTAGATTGTAGCCCTGCCACTTACCAGCTTTGTGAACACAGGCAGATTGCTGAACCTCTTTGGGATCTGGTTCCCTTTTCTGTCAAACCAAGATAATACCTGCCCTTCCTGATTGTTGGGAGGGCAAGAAAGTCTCTCTGAGTTCCTGACACATAGAAGGGGGATCAATTAGGAATTAGGATGATCTCGATCAGTTTGTTGTTCTAGGCCTCCAGTGTATTCATTCGTGTATGCATTCATTCGTCACATATTTCTTGAATACTCAACTGTGGTCACACCCTCCCTGGCACTGGGGCTACGTGATGAACAAGACCAGCGAGACTGTCGCCCCCACGGAGGCCAGCGTGTGGGAGACACAAAACAAACTGATGAAACAAGATGTCTGATGAGAGCTGTGAAGGAAGTAAATAGTGAGAAGAGAGAGTGCGTGGGGACAGCCTGTTTGGACAGGTGGTTAGGGGGAGTCTCCACGAGGGGGCATTTGCCCTGAGAGGCTGGCCGGGGGCCTGTGGAGGAGGGGGCAGAGCCCGCACAGGGGCTCAGGCTGTGGGCGCTCCGTCAGGGAGGTGGGGGGGGGGCCCTGCAGCCAGGTTACACAGGACCTTCTGGGCCATGGCCGCAGAGTTTGGATTTTACGCAAGAGCATTGGGAAGCCATTGAAGAGTTTAAAACAGGGGAAGGGGGAGCTCTGTTTTGCATTTTTAAAAGATCCTGTTGGCTGCTGAGTGTGGAGTAGATAATGAATAGCCTTGTGCCTGAGGCCCTGCTGGTTAAACAGGCAGGAAGTTAAACAGTAATCCCTGCCCCTGAGGAGCTTGCCTCCTGAGTCCGACAACGAGGATTTTAACAAGTGTTGAGCGGTAGCTGGCTTTACCGAGGGGCACCGGCCCGTGAGGCACTCTGCTCAGCATTTTACCAGTGGTGTCGCATAAAATTCCCACAACTTTGAAGTAGAAACTGTTACTTCCACTGAGCAGGTAGGGAAATTGAGCTTAAGAATAGTTAAGTGATTCACTCAAGGATCGGGACCTGATGAGTGGCAGAACTGAGGTATGAATCCAGACATTCTGGCCCCAGAGGCTGCGCTCCTGACCACCCTGCCCTCCCGTACTGTCTCTTACCCCGGGGCTGTTTATCCTTTGGTACGCTGGAACATCCTGGAACAGGGGCCTGGAAAGCACCCTGTGTGAAGTGGCTGCCTTCAGCCGTAAGTGGTGCGGGGGTGCAGCCGGGGTAGTCTCTGCACAGGGTATAAGGGCTCTGAGTGGGTTCCGGACACACTCTTGGCCTTACCCTCTTGTGCGTCCAGCCACAACTTGGAAACCTGGAAAGGAGGCCGCAGGGAGTGTGAGCCCAGAGATTTTTAAATGCCGTTTAAGAGTGGTCTCAACAGGGGCGCCTGGGGGGGCTCAGCCGGTTAAATCATCTGCCTTCGGCTCGGGTCATGATCTCAGGGTCCTGGGATCGAGCCCCACATCGGGCTCCCTGCTCAGCGGGGAGTCTGCTTCGCCTTCTCCCTCTGTTCCTTCCCCCTGCTCGTGCACTTGCTCTCTCTCTCTCTCTCTCTCTCTCTCTCAAGTAAGTAAACACATCTTAAAAAAGTGGTCTCAACAATATTTTTATGACCCTATCACTACTCTAGGCCAAGACTGCGGCACGTAAGTGTGTCTGCCTCACACGTTAAGTGTGTCTGCCTCCGGGGCGCCTGGGTGGCTCAGTCGTTAAGCGTCTGTCTTCAGCCCAGGCCCTTGATCCCAGGGTCCTGGGATCGAGTGCCGCGTCTGGCTCCCTGCTCAGCAGGGAGCCTGCTTCTCTCCCCCTGCTTGTGTTCCCTCTCTCACTGTCTCTCTCTCTGTCAAATAAATAAATAAAATCTTAAAAAAAAAAAAAAGTGTGTCTGCCTGCACCAGTGCTGACAGAAAAGTGTAAGGTATGTATTTCTTTTCTCTTTTCCAGTTGTTCCTCACATCACAGATGCAATCCAGGAGTGGGTCATGAGACAGGCATTAATACCTGTGGATGAAGATGGCCTGGAACCTCAAGTGTGTGTAATTGAGGTTTGTATGAGTCTTTTCTCACCAAATGTACCCATTCACCTCCTTAGTCTACCATCAGCACCTGATAAGACAGTACCCCATGAGGCCCTTGACCCTCCTCACTGCAGTGGGGCAGGTTTGGGCACAGTGCTAGTTATGGGAGTGGCCACGACATCGAAAGCAGTCCTCCGTGCAAGCGATTGTCCTCTTCAGCCTGTGTACATTTGCTCACTGTGGACTGTCCCAGGAAGGGCGGCCGGACACGTTTTCCTCTGTCTCTTGAGAACGTCAGCTGGCCTTCAGCTCTCCTCTGATAGGAACGTTCATCTCTCTGAAGGAGCCCCAATGCTTTCAGTTTCTTTATACCTGTTCTGCCTGCTGGTCCTAGCTGTTGGATCTGTGTTCCTACAGAAATAGGGACTCAGAAATTCCAGCAGTTTGTTTATAACGGATACTTTTTCATACAAAAGTTATTTACGGCTAACTAAGTAGATCAGATTTCGGTTTCTTTTCTTCGTGACTTTGTATAAATAAAATTTCTAGTGTATCTTTCACATGATCTTTTTCTTGGCCAGATCTATAACCTTGGGGTATGGAGAGCCTGTCCAGAAAAGTAACCTTTCAGCATAAGAAAATGTCAGTTACTGCCAAGTGATTTAGCCGGGCGCAGAGAGTCCACATTTTGCTGTTTCTGATCACCGGGCTGAGATGATGAGGTGCATTTGTTAGAAAACTAAAGCACGAGAGGAACCTTTAGTGCTTGACCTCTATAATACCTTTGTTCTTGTAGCTCGGTGGAACGGTGGGAGATATAGAAAGCATGCCCTTTATTGAAGCCTTCCGTCAGTTCCAGTTCAAGGTCAAGAGAGAGAACTTTTGTAATATTCACGTCAGTCTCGTTCCTCAGGTAAGGCACTTGAGTTTTACTTTGGGGGGATGGAGCAGAAAGAGAAGACGATGGCTTTCATCCCTTATCTGTTTTAGATACGTGAGGTGCAGGGAATAAAGATCTTCTTTGTGAATTTAAAATGATTTGTAATCATACTTTTTTGAAAAGATCAGATGGAAAACGTTTAGAAGATTAGCCAGGGAAGTTGCATTTGAAGATGGTGGGTTGAAAATGTCCATTGTCTCTACTACATGGTGAAACCCTGCTATAATTAGAGTAAAGGGAATTTTTTTTTCTTTTAAAGAGAAACACAAAGATAGATAACATGAAGGAGTCAGTGGGAACGAAACATGGGAACATGTAGAAAGTGAAGTAGCGGACATGGGAGAGCAGAGTTGTGAGCCTGTAGCAGGGCCGGCTGAGAAGTAGCCCTGTTTGCCCTGCACAACCCCCAAAGGCTCAGGAAGGGGCAGCGCCGGGTGCACTGGGGGGCTGGGGGGCAGCTCATGATAACTGCTATTTGAGAAGCAGCTAGAACCCAGCATCTCCTTCTCTAATGTGCACACTTGGACATTAGTCCCTTTCCCACCTTGGCAGAACACTGAAGCTTTTTCTCTGGAGAGGGATTCTAGATGTGCAGATACTAGCAGTAGTTAAGAGGGGTAATACTGAAGTAAAACCATGGGGGTAAGCGCACTTTAATGCTGTTGGGACACCCTGCTTTCTTCTGCCATTCAGTTCCCAGAATCATCACAGCCAGGCTTGGACTGTCCACGTGAAGTTCACGATGGGGTCTCTGACTAGCCCAGGAGAAAACACTCTGCCCTCAGAGGCTCCCCAGTGAAATAGTGAGGACCCCAGGGTCCTCCCACCCACTCACTCAGAACTTCCAATTAGCTTTTAAATGTCACCTGGTGGCCAATGATCACCAGACATTTGGAGAAAGCACCTAGATGCGCAAGAAATCAAAACCGCAGGACAAAGGGGAACTCACAGAAAATTTCGGCTCCAGAGGAAGCCGGAAACTTGGAAACCAGAACAACCTGTCATTAATGTCTTCAGAGAGTCAAAGGGGAGATAAACTGCATTCATGAAATAAAAATTGGATACCCTAAGAAGGGGGCATTCAGAGAATAGAAAAGAGTTCTTGGAAATTAAAAATGGGATAGCAGGAATGAAAAACTTGAGAGAAAGAAGGTGGAGGAACTAACGTAGGAAGTACCCAAGAAGATCAAGAGAGAGGAAATGGGAGAGCAGGGGTAAGAGAATGAGAGGACTGGGCTGGAATTTCCAGAAAATACTAGAGAAACAGAGAGGGACGAGTCATCAGAACCAGGGGTCAGCATACTGTGCCCACAAGGCCAGATCAGCCCACCCCGTTTTTGCAGATAAAGTTGTATGGAAATACAGCCGTGCCCACCTGTTTATGTGTTGTCTATGGCGGCTTCTGTATTCAAACAGCAGAGTTCGAGTCCTTGTGACAGACTGTATGGCCCATAAAACCTAAAGTACTCATTACCTGGCCTACAGGAAAAGTTTTCTGATCCTTTGATCTAAATAATTCAAGGAGATTTCAGGATGATTGAAAGGACCCACTGAATGCCCAGCATATACTGAATGGGAAATGACCCACAGCAAGGCACATCACTGTGAAATTTCATAATCATGGGGCAGATATTCTAAAAGGCTGTAAAGAGAAAAACCAAGAATTAGTAAGGCGTTACACTTTCTAAGCAGCAATACTAGAAGCTAGAAGACAGTGAAGCTATTTCCTTACAAGTGCTCAGGGAAAAATGCTTTCCAGCCTAGAATTCTGTACCCAGCAAATCTGGGAAGTGTGAGAAGAGAATAGAGATAATTTAGTACTTACGAAACTCAGCATGCCAAGAAAACAAAACAGAAGAGAAACACCAACCAAGAAAAACAAACCAAATTTGGACAGAAAGGAAAAGTATGGTGCATGGTTTACGATGGGCAGGATTTAAATACTCAAACGCACATAACACTGGAGAGATACCATGAGATGGGCTGTAGGCACAGGACAGGTGCTTATGTAGTAGAGAGAGAGGGTTCCTCCTGTATCTAACAGGGGAATCAATAGGAAATGTCTCAAACTACATGTCAAGAAGTAGCATGAAACATACCAGAAGGATCATTTAAGAGTGGGAGAGTGGCTCCCCTGGGGTTTGGGGAAGGGGAGGGGCTCAGTGGGCGCCAGTACCACTGTCGTTCGGACGGGCCTTGTGGAACTGTCTGACTCTAAAATACATGTACACGTGCCTTTGACAAAAATGCAGACAATTAGACACTGATCAATAAAAGGGGTTCAGAGAAAATTCACGCTGAAAATTCTTTATCCTAGAGAAAGGAACTTTTTTTTCCCTTTTGTAAAATAGCCAAGTTCAACAGGGGAGCAGAAGACCAAACCCACCCAGAATAGCGTTCGGGAGCTCAGAGGGCTTGGGCTTTCTCCGGATCTGGTAAGATTTTATGATTCCCTGGTTTCAGCGTGATCTTGTATGCCTAATTAAATCTGTGTACCATGTGACTTCACTTATATGGAATCGAAAAAACAAAACAAACAAAAACCAGAAACAGACCGATAAAGACAGAGAACAGACTGGTGGTTGGCAGAGGGGCGGGGGTGGGGGGAGGGAGGAATGGGAGCCGCAGACTTCCGGTTACCCAGTGACTAAGGCCCGGCTGCGCACGTAGTGAGCATGGCATAGGGCATAGAGTCCGGTCGCTGGGTTTTGCTCCTGAAACCCATGTAACATCGTGTGTCAACTATACTTCAGTTAAAAAAAAAAAAAAAGGAAAAAGATAAAACAGAGGAAGGAGGGAAGGAAGGAAGGGAATGAATGAGTGAATGAATGAATGTATGTATGTATGTATGTCTGCTCCCCGGCAGATAAGACCTTTGTTTTGTTGGCATGCTTTTCGATGATGCTGGGGAAATGGTTAGTGCTTTGAGCCTCACGGGCATGCATGAGGTCGTGCCTTGTCTCCCCTCTGCGTCCATCATTCCCTGTCCCTTCCCTCCTACCCAAGCCTTTACCTGAGGAAAACCCCAGCTGGTTCCTGTAGTTCGTGCTCTGCGTGTTCATCTGCACCGCCACGCTCTTACGTTTCTCCAGCGTGGGATTTTAGGAATTTCAGTTTTGAAAACAGGTCCTGTTTTCATAGTTGGCCTGCATTGTGCTGGAGTTAACATTTTCATCCGGCTTCACGGGGTGATGTCTGTTTTCATTTCAGTCAGGAAAAAACCCCAGCTCCATAATCCCTTTCTTCTGTCTGAATGTCTTCCTTTGTTTACTGCCAGGTTGTGTGCAGGTGCTCAAATCCTCTCGACACGTCAGTGAAAGAGAAAATCTCGATGTTCTGCCACGTCGAACCTGAACAAGTAAGTCGAAATTCCATCTTCTCGTCAGTCGTGGTTTGCTTCTGGTTATCCTGAGGTCTCTTAGCCACTTGGCTTCACGAAGCTTGCTGCTTATTTCACAGTTCGAGGCAGTAGGCTGTTCCCTGGAACTGATGCTGTTGGTCTGTGGTTTTCTGGACATACTTGACCTCTCCGGTCTCTTCTCTCCCACTCCTTGTGCCCTTCGCTCCAGCCACACTGCATGGTGTCCCCTCCCTGTTGGGCTGGCTGTCTCCTAATCATTTTCATCCTCCAGGCCTCAGTCGGGACACAGTATTGTCCTAGAAGCTTTACCTGTCAGACTGCCTCCCCCTCAGACCTCAAGGTTCATCCTTCTTGGGCAACCTGTGTGTCTCACAGGTGCTGGTGGTGGGCCTGTTACACTGCCCCTCAGAGAGAGAGAGAGAGTGTTGGTGTGTGTGTGTGTTGGTGTGTGGTGTGTGTGTGTGTGTGTGTATGTGTATAGTGTATCCCCGTCCGTGTTTGTCTCTACTCGTAGACTTAGCTTCTTGAAGGCAGGGACCACTTCATTCAGCTTTATATTCCTGGTGCCTAGTGTCTAAGGTGGCATTGGCTCTAAACCTATTTTAGTCTTTTCCGTCACATGTCCTCATGGAGGGTACCTATTAAATAGGGAATTCAAAAATTTGGGACCTGTTCTATGTCCAGTGTGGGGCACGGTCGGGAAGGCCTGGTGTATGGCTGCGGGTCAGTCAGGTCGGCTGAAGGAGAGGAGCAGGGAAGTTGAGGTCCAGGAATTTGTGATTAGGCTGTGAATGGTTTGCTTTGCTGCTGGGTTACTGAGGATCAGGAGATGAAGCAGGAGAGCCCGACTGGCCTAAGGAGGAGAGAAGGAAGGAGCAGTGTTGAAATAAGAGCAGTTCATTTACGAGACTACAGGGGATATGGAAGCGAGGGTCGTTAAAGTCACTGGCACTGAAGTGAAGAGAGCAGGACAGCCTCTGACCCCCCATCTCTGCGAGCACTCAGGTGTCTGGGTGTGAGCGTGGCCCGGGGCCTGAGATCAGTGTTCCTAGTGTGCTTCCCAAGCTGGGAGCTCTCTTAGGAATTCTGCTTCCTGCCAAATACAGATCTTTGACTTAACGATGGGCTAAGTCCCAGGAAGCCTGTTGTGAGCTGAAAATATCCTGAGTCGAAAATGCACGAACACACCTAGCCTGCTTTAAATGTGCTCAGAAGACTTACATTAGCCTACAGGAGGCAGAATCGTCTAACACAAAGCCTGTTTTACAAGAAAGTATTGACTGTCTTGTGTCATTCATCGAACACTGTACTGAAAGTGGAAAACAGAGTGGTTGTATGGGTACAGAACAAAGCATATTGGTTGTTTACCCTGGTGATGGTGGGGCTGCCTGGAGGCTTCGGCTTGCTGCTGCGGCCCGACATCATGAGAGAGTGAACGGCCTATTGCTAGCCTGGGAAAAGACCAAAATTCAAAATGCAGAGTACCCTTTCTACCAAATGTGTGGTGTTGTCACACCATCCTAAAGCAGACATTGTAAGTCGGGAGCTATCTGTATGTAGAGCATCAGAATAATTTCATTGTTAGGAACAACCTTCTTAGGCATTTCATTTGTTTCAGGTATTTCTATCCTAGCAAGTGAAGGTAATTCAATTCTGTGATAGGATAGGTTATAAAAAAATGCTATTAAAAATGTGACAGGTGTTTCTAGATTTAAGTTTGAATTGCAAATCTTTCGCCTATTTTTTGAGTTGCTTATCTTACTGAGTTATAGGAAAATTCTGTATATTCTGAGTAATAGTCTTTTGTCAGATATATGATTTGCACATTTTTCTCCCAAGTCCATGGCTTGTCTTACCTTTTTAATGGTATCTTTTGGAGCACAAAAGCTTTTACATTCTGATGAACTCCAGTTTATCCATTTTTCTCTTTATAGGTTGTGCTGTTGGTACCCTGTCCAAGAACTCCCATTTAACAAAAAGATTTGGTGTTTTCTTCTAAAAGGTTTATAATTTTAGGTCTTATATTTAGGCCTGGGATCCATTGTGAGTTAACTTTTATGGATAGCAACTTTCTAATAAAAGTTGAAATTCGTCTTTCTGCCTGTGGATATCCAGTTGCTCCAGCTGCTTTCGTTGGAAGGACTGTCCTTCAATAGTAATCTGTAATTTTTTTTTTTTTAATTAAAGGTGCTTTTTTAAGATTTCTTTATCTTTGTAAAGTTTTTTTTCTAGGATTATTTATAGTTATTCATAATTTTTGCAACTATATGAATGGCATATTTTTAAAAATGACATTTCCTAGGAGCCCCTAGGAAAAGTTGAGCGTCTGACTCTTGATCTCAGCTCAGGTCTTGTTCTCAGGGTCATGAGTTCAAGCCCCATGTTGGGCTCCACGCTGGGCATGGAGCCTACTTAAAGAAATTACATTTTCTAATTAGATATAACCCATGTATAGGAACCCTGCTGACTTCTGCTCATTGATCTCAAGCCTAGCAGCCTTGCCTGAAATTCCGCTAGTTCTGTTTGTTTACATGTAAATTCTAAGGGTTTTTGTGGATAAGGAATAAAACTCTATACAGTTCTTGGCAGTCATTTCTTATTTTCCAGTTCGTATGTATATATATATGCGTGTGTGTGTGTGTGTGTGTGTGTGCGTGTGTATGTTTCTTATTTAATTGTAATGGGTAACATCTCTAGTACATTACTGAATAGATGTAGTGATAGTGGCCAGTTTTGCCTTGTCTCAGACTTTATAAAGATTAAGCATTAATATTAAATATTGAGAACCAAATGATGTTTGCTGTGGGCTTTTTTTTTCTTTATGTTTTTCACATTTTCCCTGATAGTCCTAATTCACCAAGAATTTTTACTATGGATTGGTTTTGAATTTTTATTAGCTCTTCATCCACTGAGGCGACTTTTTTTTTTTTCCTTTTTTAATCTGTTCATGTAGTGAATTCCACTGTTAAATATCCTAATGCAGCGGTTTTCAGATTCAGCCTGAAAAACTACTTATGCCTGCCTCCCCTGCCCACCCCGAGGTTCTAGTTTATGTGACGTGGGGTGCACTATGGGCTTGTGAATTTTTAAAAGCTCACCCAAGCGAGTCCAATGTACAGCCAAGTTTGACAGTCACTGTTCTTGGGGCAAATCCTACTTGGACATGAATTTTTTCTTTTTTTAAACTACATTTATGGTTTGGTTTGTGATTTTTTTTTTTTTTTTTTTTAAGATTTTATTTTGGAGAGTGAGGGTGGGCGGGGGAGGGGCAGAGGGAGAGAATCTCTGCTGAGTGCGAGTGCAGAACCCGACATGGGGATCAATCCTGTGACCCTGAGATCATGACCTGAGCTGAAATCAAGAGTCGATGCTTAACCGACTCAGCCACCTAGGCGCCCCTGATTTATTATTTTTTTTAAAGGATTTTTGCAGTCATGTTCATAAGAGATTAGCCTCTAATTTTTTATTCTGTACTTGAGTCAGTTTTGGTAATGTATGTTTTTCTAGAAAATTGCCCTTGCCATTTTCAGATTTAGAAGTTATTTTCTGAAGGTGATATAGCCAGTAGGAGGCTGCCAGCCCAGTTCATTTTTGTTTGTTTTTACCCGTTTTTACGCAGGTGATCTGTGTCCATGATGTCTCATCCATCTACCGAGTCCCCTTGTTATTAGAGGAGCAGGGAGTCGTGGACTATTTTCTCCGGAGACTTGACCTTCCGATCGAGAGGCAGCCACGAAAAATGCTGATGAAGTGGAAAGAGATGGCAGACAGGTTTGCCTTGTGATAAGGAGCTGGAGTTCGGACCTTAATTTCTCTTTTCTGGAGGGTCTCCGGGAATTTGCTTGTGCTGTCACCTCCTGCTAGCAAAGGACTCAGTGGTAAGAGAGGCAGAGACAGGCTCTCAGCCCTCAGGTCGCTGTACCAGGGATGAGGAAGTCCTGGCAGAGCTGAGCTCAGATCACACACCTGTGGCCTTGAGTCCTCTCGACTAGGAAATCCATGTGAATAGGTGTCCAGTGGCCGCAGGCGAGCTCTCGTATCTGAGGCCTGCCCCACTGGCTGACCGTGGCTGGCACGCCTGGGTCCCCTCCAGATAGCTGAGCTGGGTTTGGGAATGTGCCGCTCACCGCCCACCAGAAGAGGATGCGCAGGGGTGTCCAGTTTTGTGTTACTGCTGCTGCCAAAGCTCCTCGCTTTGAGAACCGTCCCCATTCCTCTGAAAGTTCAGTGATGCTCTGCATCGCTTCAGAGGTGTGGGCGCAGCCTCAGAGTGCGGGCTGCCCGCCACCATAGCTGGACGGGGCCGGGGCCGGGGCGCTCCTGCCTTGCTCTGTGATAGGCGTTTTCCTTTGGACATTCTCCCTTTCAGGCTTTGTGCATTTCCATGTATATCTATAGGCAGCCACAAAAATGGCACACGGCTCTGGGATCTTGTTTTCATACAATATTACAAACATTTTTGCTCTGTTATTAATTACACTTTATGATGAAGATTTTTGGTGACTATAGACTATTGTGTTAATGTCCTAAGATTTATTTGACTATTCCCTTCATCACATTAACTCCTATGAATTGTCTGTTAATTTTTTTTGCTCTTTGGGGATTTTAATTTTTAAGAAAAACTTTGTGTGAGATTTGGAAGCTTTCTTCATGCTTCATGCTTCATGTTTCTTCATGCCCGGTTCTTAAATCCTACTTTCTTTACAAAGCCTGCCACGTGGATTTGAAAGTTGCTTCTTCTTTTCTGTTCTGGATGTAGGACTCAGATTATACCTGTTCCCATTATATGCTTCCCAGAGATGTTTTTCTTCTTTTTGCAAAGCAATTTTGATCTCGTGGTGGTCTATACATTGTATTCTAAATACTTTGGTGTTTCTTGGCCTTTGTTTGATAGATATGATCGCTTGCTGGAGACCTGCTCTATAGCCCTTGTGGGCAAATACACCAAGTTTTCAGACTCGTATGCCTCTGTCATTAAAGCTCTGGAACATTCTGCACTGGCCATCAACCACAAGTTAGAAATCAAGGTAAGGAGGGGCGGCACGCGTATAGCTGAGGCGTGGACAGGGAGGGTTTCTGGATTCTTCATAGATGCTATGCTGTGGGCATATCTGCTTTATATTCTTGGAACTCAGCATTTCTTTTTAGGAATAGAAAGGATTCATGGTTGGCTTCCTGGCTTTGAGAGAGAATAGCAGAACATTTTCAGGAAACAGTGAAGGGGAGAGATGGTCAGGGTAGTAGTTGCGAAAGAGCGAATGGTTGAATCTGTGTATCAGGTGACCACGTAAAATTGCGCCAGGGGAACGGGGAGCCCTGGTGGACCAGAAGCACATTGCTGTTCCACTTACTGGGTCTGTGAAGTACAAGTGCTAATACCCACCTCCGAGAGCGGGGAGGTTTCTCTGAAACGTGCGTCCGGTTGCCTGGCCAGTGCCTGGAACATGGCCGGCACCTGTGAGTAGTCCTGCTTGTGTTCTGCTCCGTGATGTGAGGGGCAGAAGCCGAGCTGACAGACCGTCAGGGCTTGGCTCCTGCTTGTCTTCTTCAGGCGCTGGAGTCTTGAGGTTCAGGGCTCAGATTCTGGCTGGCCTCACCACTGGCGTTGGGGTTGGCCGCCTCCTCCTCCAGGTGTTTCTCAGCGTTGTAATTTAGTTTGCTTTGTACTGAGGAACAGGTTCCTGTAGAATGACCTACTGTATATGTTTTAAGAATTACGGGATCTTACTACGCTTCCCTGACTTACTTTTGCTCATTCTTTGGCTCATTCATCTGCCGTATGCACTTGGACATAGTTTGTGCATCTCATGGTAGATGGTGGGGGCCGAGAGGTGAATGAGTCCGTGAGGTCTCGAAGGTGTGAAGGGAGCACACAGGAAAGGGGGGGAACCTGTCTGGGTAGATGTGTGAGGAGGGCAGACGTCCTCCAAGAGGGACTCTGGGAGACTTTGGGAAGATGGAGGAGGCAGAAGGGAAGGGCATTCAAACAGAAGGTAGAGTGTATCCAAGGGCTTGGAGATGGGGAATAGTTGTTACTCAGTGGATGGAAAAGTGAACTGGGGGATGTCTGGAGACAGGTCTGTGAGGTCATGAACCCTGTTGCCTGGCCCACAGCTGGGTCTTCCCTGAGGTTCGGGGAGGTCATTGCCGGGTATTGGGCAGGAAGGAGTAAGAAAAAGATGAATGACGTAAGAAGGGGGCAGAAGGTCTGAGTGGACACTTCCATGAAAGCTGCACCTGATGTATGTGAAAAGGCAGTCAAGGGCAGTGCCTTCGGTTGTCAGGGAAATATATGCACATTAAATCACTGTGAGACACTGACACCCGAGGAGAGGAGCGGAGAGAGGCCGAGCGTGCTGGTGAGGACGGGGAGCTCCGTGCCTTGCTGGTGGGCCGGTGAAATGGCAGGACCGCTGAGAACACAGCCTGGCGCTTTCCTACAAAGGGAAACGTGCACTTACTCTGGGACCCAGCACTTCCAGTCCCTGACATCTACTCTGAAAACACACGTCCACAAAAAGTATTTTTTATACAAGAGGACTGTTATTTTCATAGCCGGAATCTGGAACCAATCCAAATGTCCAGCGTGAGTTGGTATGTACGTTGTGGTGTATTTCCACAGTGGCAAACAGCTCAGGGATAAAAAGGAATAAACTCGTGACACGCACAGCAACAGGGATGAATCCCAGAAACATACTGAGCCAAAAAAGACACAGCCCCCACAGACACAGAAGGCTGCGTGGTGTGTGTTTTTATTTTCTATTAAGTTCTAAAAGAAGCGTCTGTGGTGATAGAAAGCAGAGCCAGGGGTGTCTGGGGCAGGAGGCGGAGAGGAGGTTGTTTGCAGGGGGAGGGCAGAGGGAACTTTCTGGGGTGACAGTCATTTTCTTTATCTTTGATTGAGGTGGTCGTGACACCTTTGTGTGTATGTTTGACAAAATTCATCAGAGTGTACACTTAAAATGCTTGGATTTTATCGTCTGTAAGTTATACTTCAGTAAAGGTGGAAGATGGAAAGCAGTCTAGGTGGTGGGCTGGGAAAAAATGCATTCTGAACAGAGAGAACGCTTTATTTTATTTATTTATTTATTTTTTTCACCTTTATTTTTCAAGATTTCATTTATTTATTTGTCAGCACGAGCACAAGCGGGGGAGGGGCAGAAGGAGAGGGGGAAGCAGGCTCCCCGCTGAGCAGGGAGTCCGGATGCGGGGGCTCCATCCCAGGACCCCGGGGTCATGACCTGAGTGGAAGGCAGATGCTTAACGACTGAACCCCCCAGGCGCCCCCAGAGAGAGCACTTTAGACTCACTCTAGCGGGCTGAGGGTAGAGCCAGTGGAGAGCCGGACTGGGGAGGCAAATGATTTTTGAAGGCAACATTTATATTTTATTTTATTTTATTTTATTTTTTTTTTTATTTTTTATTTTTTTTTTAAAGATTTTATTTATTTATTTGGGAGAGATATTTGAGAGAGAGAGAGAATGAGAGATAGAAAGCATGAGAAGGAAGAGGGTCAGAGGGAGAAGCAGACTCCCTGCCGAGCAGGGAGCCCGATGCGGGACTCGATCCCGGGACTCCAGGATCATGACCTGAGCCGAAGGCAGTCGCTTAACCAACTGAGCCACCCAGGCGCCCAACAACATTTATATTTTAAAATATAAGAAAGAATTTAAAGTTTATTTAAAAATTATTAAGTTTAAATATATGAAGATTGTAATTTTGAAACTTTATTTTTTATTTTTCTATTTTTCTAAAGATTTTATTCATTTGAGTGAGAGAGAGAGCACAAGCATGAGCATGGGGAGGAGGGGCAGAGGCAGAGGGAGAAGCAGGCTCCCCGCTGAGCTGGGAGCCCGATGCGGGGCTCGTTTCCCAGGACCCCGGGATCATGACCTGAGCTGAAGGCAGATGCTTAACTGGCTGAGCCACCCAGGCGCCCCTAAAACTTTATTTTAAAGTGAAGAGAGACAGGGCATTGACAGTATCATTTGGTAATTGGGAAAATGCGGCGCTGGAGTCATGGCCTGCTTCTTTTCTCCCCTGCCCAAATGATCCCCAGTACATAGATTCTACCGACTTGGAGCCGAGCATGTTGCAGGAGGAGCCCGTGCGCTATCACGAAGCCTGGCAGAAGCTCTGTAGTGCTCAGTGAGTAGTACCCTCTGCCTTTGGTTTCCAGGGGTCTTGGGGTAGGGAGGGAGGGGCTTTAATGAGCAGAGCCCTGTGCTTTCATGTGCTAGTAGTAGGTAATCTGCTTTTTAAAGATCTTTTAATTTTTTTTTTTTAAGATGTTATTCATTTATTTGACAGCGAGAGAGGGAACACAAGCAGGGGGAGTGCGAGAGGGAGAAGCAGGCTTCCCGTGTAGCAGGGAGCCTGATGTGGGGCTCGATCCCAGGACCCTGGGATCATGACCTGAGCTGAAGGCAGACGCCTAACGACTGAGCCACCCAGGCGCCCCTAAAGATCTTTTAATTATTGAAAAGGCTACAATCTGTGTGATTTTTTTTTTTTAAAGATTTTATTTATTTGAGAGCAAGTGGGAGAGTGAGAGAGAGAGAGAGAGCATGAGCAGGGGGGAGCAGCAGAGGGAGAGGGAGAAGCAAGCTCCCCACTGAGCAAGGAGCCCAGTGCAGGGCTCGATCCCAGCATCCTGCGATCATGACCTGAGCTAAAGGCAGACGCTTAACCATCTGAGCCACCCAGGTGCCCTACAAATCTGTATGATTTAAGCCTTACAAAAATACAGCTTATCAGTATAGTTGAATCGGAAGGAAACGTGTTCTGATTTTATGGACGTTTGCTGTCTTGTGTCTCCTGATGAGGCTTATTTAAAGATTTTCATCTGGAACATTTGATGAGGACCCATCAGCAGAGTCTCTTAGTTTGTTTTTGACAGCTGTTGTTTATAATAGTAAACAATCAGCAGGAAACTCTAGCTCTCTGGAACAGTGGCATGTTCTAGAGCCCTACAACTATGACTGAGGCCCCTGCTTGGCAGACACTCTCAGTTGATAGGGAAAGTGCTCCCTTCCCACACAAGGGAGCGCTTTAAGCCAAGAAGTAAGCAGTTGCATATGTATTAACATATATTGACAATTATGAAAGAATCCATGTGTGCCATCTTTTTTTTACTGGTAAGCACTTAGTGCACATTTTCTAAGCTCACAGTGTTTGCGTTCAGCTCACTGGCTGTCTCGAAATCACCTCATAACCCCGGTAGGAAAATGCACGGAGCAACTTTGTAGCACCGTTGTCTTGGGCATGTGGCTCCTTGGGCTGGTGGTAAGAGCCAATCGCCATGTGCTGTGCTCTCTTGTACAGCGGAGTGCTGGTTCCAGGGGGATTTGGTGTTCGGGGCACAGAAGGAAAAATCCAAGCCATCGCCTGGGCTCGGAAACAGAAGAAGCCTTTTTTGGGTAAGGAGTAGGAAAGATCAAGAAAAGGTGCCACACGGGAGCCTGTTAGTAAAATGGAGGTTACCGGAACCAAGCACGGATGCCGTCTTTCTAGATAGCAACTCAAGCAGAAGCCGTTTTGGTCCTGTTTGGGAGAAATTCAGACTCTCTTAGCGTGAAAAGTTTAAGACTTGTACACCCATGTGTAGATGTGGAATTTGGGGAGGATGAAATAGCAATCAGGAAATCTTGTCCATTTGCGGGATCCAGCTGTTTGGCAGGACACGTGATGCTGAGTTTCACATCCTCACTTGGAATCAGGCAAAGTGATTTTGGATGCTTCCCGGTGCTGCAAAGTTTAGCAGTTTTCAACTTGATCAGTTGTAAATGGGAACTTAATGAGAGAGAATAGGAAAACTTGAATTGTTAAGTATGAATGGAATATTGTGTATTTCTAAAATTGAATAGCTTATAAAACCTGGGATCTTCACATGAGAAGTTTTTGAAAGCTTAGACCCAGTTTTTTTTTTTAATAGAAAATTTTAAAAATTTTATTATGTTAATCACCATACATTACATCATTAGTTTTTGATGTAGTGTTCCATGATTCATTGTTTGCGTATAACACCCAGTGCTCCGTGCAGTACATGCCCTCCTTAATACCCATCACCAGGCTAACCCATCCCCCCACCCCCTCCCCTCGAGAACCCTCAGTTTGTTTCTCAGATCCTTAGTCTCTCATGGTTTGTCTCCCCCTCCAATTTGCCCCCTTCATTTTTCCCTATCTACTATCTTCTTTTTTTTAACATATAATGTATTACTTGTTTCAGGGGTACAGGTCTGTGATTCATCAGTCTTATACAATTCACAGCGCTCACCATAGCACATACCCTCCCCAGTGTCTATCACCCAGCCACCCCATCCCTCCCACCCCCCACCACTCCAGCAACCCTCAGTTTGTTTCCTGAGATTAAGAATTCCTCATATCAGTGAGGTCATGTGATACATTAGACCTAGTTTTTGAAAGCTGATAACAGATAAAACACAGCAGGGGTGCTTGTGGGTAGCAGGAAAGTATGAGAGTTTGTGGTGGTCATTCTGTGAGCAAACGGTACGTGGAGTCCAGCGCAGGTTGGTGGGAAATGCAGGAGCTGCCTTTTCCATGGAGCTTCATTTGTGTTTTCTCTTCCGCCTGCAAGGTGTGTGCTTAGGGATGCAGTTGGCGGTGGTTGAATTTTCAAGAAATGTGCTGGGATGGCAGGGTAAGTGTTCATTAAAAACCTTGTTAAATCCTTGCTGAAGTGTTCCCTGGAGGGCATGAAGCCTGGCGCCCACTGGGTGACTGGGGGCCCTGGAGAAGGCCAGGCCTGGCTTCACGGTACCTTGTGGGGTACAGTAGAGGGGAAGTGCTGTGTGAACGGAGGGAAAGTTCCACTCCTCCGTGTAGACCGCAGGAAGGAGGGGTCATAGCCGAGCAGGCAGCCTGGCTCTTTGCCCCTGCATTTCCAGCTCCGGAGCTGCCCGCCTGCCCATCAACATAGCCACCATCCCTGAGCTGGCTGAGCGAGGAGACTCTGGCCTGCGTGAGGCTGTGCAGTTATGAACTTGGGCCCCGGAGCTGGTCAGACCTGGGCTCAACTTCTGACTCTCCCTTATTGGGGGTGGTTTTAGATAAGTTACTTAGCCTTTCTGGGCTTCTGTGTCTTCTTTAAAATGGGGTGATAGTGGTACCTGCTTCTCATGGTTGTAAGAAGCGAATGAAATAATGCACATAAATAGTCCCAGCACGGTGCCTGGCAAGTAGGAAATTCTCTGTGCCTCGCTAACTGTCCAGGCCACCCGAAAACTCTGTGGCTTCCATCAACGTTTTAACATGTCTCAGAGTGCCGTGGGGTGAGTGGACTTGGCTGGCTGGTTTTCTGCTCCCTGTGGTGCATCTGATCATCCTGCCGTGCATTCAGCTCTGCTCAGCAGGGACCTTGAGATGGTTCTCTCCATGGAGCAAGGCTCATCCTGCACTCATTCAGCCGAGACATCTCATAGCGAGGCGACCTACTGGCTTCCAAAATGATAGGCCCGGTGTGCAGGCACTTAGCAAGCTTGCTCATGTCCCAAGGCCCAGCGCAGCTGGTGGGAGAGGGCACCACACAGTGCGACTGCGGGGGCGAGGCTCATTGGGACCACCGATGGAGGAGCCCACGCAGCCCCTCTCGTCTCTGTAGCCCAGCTGACAAACACGGGGATTTCAGAAAGACCTTAGAAGTTGTAAGATAAAGAAACCAAGCATCCTGAGGAGTGTGAAGGCAGTCTGGCTCCACGAGCGACGAGTGGCTCTCCCGCGGCCAGCTTACTGTTAGGGTTGGGCTCCTTGTAGATGTTTCTGAGAGGCCGCCTCCCACTCAGCCCGAGGGCATGGTGGCCATTCTCCAGGCTGCATGCCCTTTAGTTCTGGCTCCTGAGCCCCTGGCAGGTGCTGTCCTAGCTGCCCGCCGCCCTAGAGCTGGCCCTCTGGGCACCCTGGACCCTCTCCCAGCCACAACCCGTTGCCCACTCGGGTCCCCAGGTGGTTGGGGGACCTGGTGACGAACTTACCTTCAGCTGGGACCTGGGCCTCGTAAGGCCCAGGAGGGAAGGATACCGGGCCTGTCACACACAGGGAGCCAGGCTGTACCAGGGACTGGGTTCTTTTCCTTTTAGTTTTTAGTGGTTTTGCTTATGGCTAGACCATAAATTCAGTAAGGGAGAGGGAGGAAGATCAGTGAATTCCCGACTGAGCTGCTGCGCGAGGCAGTTGGGCAGGGCGACACGGAAGACGCCAAGGAGGAGAGAAATGTGCCGTCCGCCCTGGAGAGAGACACTCTGAGACAACAGCGTACGAACTGTCATAAGGAGGCAGTATTTAAATAAAGATGATGAGGTTGTGCCGCTGGTTTCAGTTTCCCCATTTTGTGCGGCTTGTCTTCCAGAGAGCTCACAGATGGAAAACATTCACCCGTGTGTGTGCACTGAGTACTTCGTATCTTAAGGTTACCCCTGGTTTTTGTTGGAATCACTGAACGGTCACTTTGAATTGGGGAGGGAAGTTGTAGTTTAGAGCTTAGGAATGATGCTCGAAAATAATCACTGTTGTTTGTAACTATTTTCATAACATAAGTACTTCGATTTTTCAGATGCCAATTCTACAGAGTTTGACCCTAAGACCAATCATCCTGTGGTGAGTCCAGTGTTTGAACCTCATGAGGACTTAGAAAGGGCACGGAGGGGGCATTCATGAGAGCGCTCAGCGCTCAGACACAGGAAGGAGACCACTGGGTCCGTCCATGGAACCCTCAGACCAGATGGGAAGAACTTTTATTTTTCATAGTGTAATTTCTCACTTCTCTTCCCAGTTTGCAACAGAAAATGTTTAAGACAGGTATCACCCCAGCCAACCAGGGTGGTTCCTGGTTAGCATAATTCTCCATCCCTGCTCCCCCTGATCCCCAGGAGTGCATAACGCTGCTGGCGGGAAACACGTGGGCCCCTACTGTGCGCCAGGCGCTGTCCTCACCACTTTACAGGTCCTCGTTCATTTCGTCCCTGACAACCTGGGGAGACGGGCATGTTATTCAAGACCCGTGGAACATGGTTGTTGAACGAACACGTTTAATGGTAACTAAAGCTTGTGGAGGCCTGCATCCCTCATGTGATGTCTCCTGTCAGAGGAATGTGGCTCCTGGGGAGGGACAGCGCCTTTATTCATCTTCAGATCTCCCACCCGGGGGTGACAGGTCTGTTCTTGATACCAAAGATGCTGTGATAAACGAGGTGGACAAAGCTCTTGATCTCAGGGCATTTAAACAGCATCAGTATATGCTTGTTGACTTGAAACTGAACTCTGCTCAGACGAAGAGCTCAGAAGAGCGAAGGGTTTGAAGGGTGCAGCCTCACGGTGGTGGGAAGGTAGGGCCCAGAGACGGTCCTTGAGGCCAGGAGGTGCTCAGAGGAGCCTGGGACTGAGCTGTGTGCTGGGCTGTCGTGGCTCGGGGGCCTCAGACTCTGTGCTGCCCACACGTTCACCGAGCTCTGGCCGAGACACGGCAAACCCTGAGAAGCGTCCCTTTCCTCTGAGCAGCTCATCAGTCCAGTGGAGGAGACATGTGTTATAACCTATCCAGTCTCGCATCCGTGCTGCTGGGTTAAGTCTCCAGAACGTGCTGAGGCCCAACAGCCCTCATGATCCAAAGCGCTGGGGGCAGGAATGGCCAAGGGTGGGGGCAGCTCAGGACGACAGGCTGAAGGCTTAAGTCCCTACCCAAGTCCCTACCCAACACAGGTTATAAACGATGAGGGGAAGGCCTTTCCCCAGCGGCGAGCGTCTCCTCTGAGCAAGGGCTGGGGGATTAGAGCTGCTCACAGGCCCTTGTCACTCAGCGCAGGCGGTCTGTCTGCTAACAGAAGCAGAGTGTGGTAGTGCGTGTTTATTTTTTGAACACCTCCAGGTCATAGACATGCCAGAACACAATCCTGGGCAGATGGGCGGAACCATGAGGCTGGGCAAGAGGAGAACCCTGTTCCAGACCAAGAACTCGGTCATGAGTAAGAGCTGCCTGCCCCCTGCCCCCCCCCCCCCCCCCGCCTCCACCTCCGCCTCCTGCAGGTCCGAGACACACGTCTTGGGCTGCTGCTGGGGCTCCGAAGAGCCAGGCTGGCTTTTTTGGTTTTGCTCTTGCTTTTGAGTTTTTTTCCCCTTCCTACTCATTTCCTTTTAGGAGGCGCTGTAATAGCCGAAGAAGCAGTGTGGCTCTTAGCCCACGGGCAGTGCGCTCAGGGGCCTGGGGGTCTCGGGTGCGGGCGGCTCCCGGGAAGGAGGCAGTGAGGTGCAGTCCCCCGCAGTCTGTCCTTCCCCTAGGCTGTTCGGGGGAACTGAATTAAACTGCCAGTGGTGGCAGTTGCTGTCCCCAGAAAGGCAGTTTTGTGCGGGCCAACCTAAATCGTTTTTATTCTAAAAGTAATAGGTGCTAAAGATTAAGGGAAAATCAGGGGAAGAAAATACTTGACAATGACTGCAGTCGGTCTCCTCTCGCTCACTAGGAAAATTCTGTATATTAGCAGGGGCCCCTTGTGTCTGTCATCGTTTGAGTCAGTTGAGTAGGCGACCGTGCAGTGCTCCCAGCTCTGTGCTCTGTGGACTTGGGGACCGCCCTGGCAGCCCCTGAGTGCAGCGCTGGTGCCACGACGCTCTGGGGACCGTGACTTACCCACATGGCTCCCCCCGCGGGCCACCTCCGCAGCTCTGGAAGTGTCTTTCTAGGTTCAGCTGTTCGATGCATCCTGGTGTGTTTTCCAGGGCAGTTCCCAGCGGAAAGTGCTTTGAATCGCAGTAATGATGCGCTTGCGGGGGGGACGGTGTGGAAACGTTTGTTTCTGTGACAGTTTTTTCCTGACGTGGTCAGAAGAGTCAGAGCCTGAGGATGAGTCTACACTGCACTGCTGCGGGCAGGTGGCCCTAGTTGGCAGGAGAGCCCAGAGCTGGCCTTCAGAGGCCCGGCCGCGTTGGCACGGGAAAGTACACTGGAAGCAGGATATGGTCGAGTAGATTCTTCCGTGAATCAGAATTCTTTGCATCAGCCTGCTTTCTTTTGCCAGGGAAACTCTACGGAGATCCAGATTACCTGGAAGAGAGGCACCGCCACAGATTTGAGGTGAGGAGTTGAGCTTAGTGACCTTTCAACTTTTCTCCTTCTGGCGACTCTGGAAACGCAGCAAGCTGAGAGGTCAGCCGACTTAACTCTTTGTGTGCCTGCAGGTGAATCCAGTCCTGAAGAAGTGTCTGGAAGAGCAGGGCCTGAAGTTCGTCGGCCAGGACGTTGGGGGAGAGAGGATGGAGATCGTGGAGCTGGAGGGTGATGAGTGTGGGGTGGCCATCGGGGGTGAGGGGGGCTTAGCAGGCCTGGGCGCTGGGGCCTGGGAGCGCTGACCTGACGGCCAGAGGAGGCAGCCCCGCGCTTGCTGGGGGTGCTCTTGGGGAACAGGTGTCCGGGGTCCCGGGGAGCCCATCCTCCCGCGGGCAGCGCTGTGCTTCTGGCCTTGGTTCTCATTCTCCAGAATGAGAGCTTGCCCTTGGTCCTTGAACCCTGCTTCTGATGTGAGGAAGCCGGGGAGTAGGGCCAGCCGGGCGGGGACCCGGGAGAGGAGGGCCCCGTCAGCCAATAGGGCGACAGCGTGGGGGCGAGGGTGTCTGCTGCCCCCAGCTTTGCGGCTGCTTTTACCTGCATTCCCATTAAGACGCTATTTTTAGATAATTTTAGGGTCTGTAGAAACGTGAAACACCTGACAGGGTTTGCTCATCTTCCGTGTTTTATGCACGTGACAAAAGTGCTGCTTTTGCGTTTGTTTCAGATCATCCCTTCTTCGTTGGGGTTCAGTACCACCCTGAGTTCCTGTCCCGGCCCATCAAGCCTTCGCCTCCGTACTTTGGCCTCCTGCTGGCCTCCGTGGGGAGGCTCCCGCATTACCTTCAGAAAGGCTGCAGGCTCTCGCCCAGGTGCGGTCACTCTTCTCTAGTCACAGCGGCTCATCACAGTGGGCGTGCTCTCCTCCCCGGGGCCCCTCGGGCTGCCTGGGTGCCACCTGGACCTTCCCCTGTGCGGGGTCCGGGCCGTCAGTACAGCACCCGGCCTCCAGGCTCGCGTGTGGCGGTGGGGCTCCGGGGTCTGTGGGGCGCTGGCTTTCACGGGCTGGCGGCCACAGCCCCGGTGGATCCCTGCCTCGCCGCTACCTTCCTTCAGAACCAGTTCCTCACTCTGAGCTGGGGGTTGGAGTTCCAGGAGTGAAGTATAAACCGAATGTATATCTTTTCTAACTAGAAGAAGAAAATCCCTCTACAGCTCTGTGCTCAATACGTAAAGCAGGATAGCGTCTCTCTGATTCCTGCTGTGTGCGGACAAGGGTCCTGTGGTGACGGTGGCTAGGAACACGAGAGGAAAGTGGGTCTGTGGTGGGAGACGATGAATAAACCATCCGAATTCCACAGGGACACCTACAGTGACAGGAGTGGAAGCAGCTCCCCGGACTCTGAAATCACCGAATTGAAGTTCCCATCAATAAATCATGACTGATGGTAACGTAAGTGGCGTTTCTCAGCTCTAGTATCTTTGTTTGTTTGGTGGTTATGCTAGACTTGGAAGCTGTCGTGAAAGTCTGATGGTGAGAATTTTATCTGCCAGAGTAAGGTCGGTGTGGGTATCAGGTGGGCGAGGCCCCCCTGAGTTACAGTGTCGGTACCCCCTGGGCCTCGGGGCTTCAGTGCAGGGCGGAGGGGACACCAGCCACTGGGCAGTTGTCCTGTCGCTGATTGCGACATTCAGGTGCCAGTCTGACCAAACCTGGGGGAACTGGGCTCTCAGACCCTGTTATCTCATGTAGCCATAAACTTGGGAGAACCTTGAAGGAGGTGACTGGTGTGACAAAATGGTCATGTTTGCAGAACCTCAGGCTTTCGTCAGGAAGTGCTTTAAAATTGACACAACGTACAACACTTATGTTGATTGCTGCTTATTCTGGAAATCCTTTAAAATCGGAACAATTATCGGGCAGACTTGGAACGTCGGTCTTTACAGTGACAGGGTTTGTATGTTCCTGATGTGAGGTGGCTGTTGAGCACTGCCATAAATGACATTCAGTATTACTGTGATAACCGAGTGAACTATGTTCAGCTCCTGCTGGTGGGAGTACCAGCAGGGGGCTGGGGGGGGGGCGGTCAGGAGTCTGTGGGGTCTGAAAGGAGAACCAGGGATGTGGTGAGGTCCCATAGGTGGGGGCCCCAGCCCAGCCGGCGAGAGCTCCCAGCATGTGGCACAGGCAGGTGACCTCCTGAGCCCTGCACACCTCGAGCTCACCAGTGGCCTCTGGGCTGCGCGACTGTGCCCTCCGGCCCTGGATGCCGAGCTGCTTGGCCTGTGGCAGCCCCTGCTGGGCGGGCGGGAGACGTGGGTTCACGCCCGGCGCGGGCAGTGGTTGTGTCCTGGCACAGATGCACTCCTCCGTCTCCGATCTGCTGCGGGCTGCCTGCTAGTCCGAGAAACTGCCCGGAAGAGGAGCCTATGTTCCCAGTCAGGGGCCGGGTAGTTGGTTAAGTCCTGACTCTCCCTGCTGGCAGCCCTGTGGGGAGGCTGGGTGCACTGACAAGAACGCCAGCATTGGGGTGGAGGAAGAAGCCTCGTACGATCTGGAAAGCGTGGGATTGTGCAGGTGTTCCAGAGTTAGCTTCTAACGATCCATATTAGGCTCCTGTTACTGGTCTTCACTGGGAAGTGGACATGGTTTGCTGTAGCAGCCGACTCTGAACTCTTAACTTTCCTACTTGCATATACATCATATAATAGCTCTTTTTGTTTTTAAACAGGGATGATTCTTCAAGAGAGCCTTTGGACTTTGAGAGTTTACAGCTTTGACTTTACACTCAACTTTTGACACTTCCTTTAAATTATGTTTTTATTAAGATTATTTTATTATGGGGGAAAGGTATTTGGAAGACTTTGTGACTCGCATGTCCCATCCTGTGTGCCGGCCCCTCCTGGGTGCCGCCCTGTGTCGACACCCCACACGGTCCCCGCGGCGCTCCGCCGAGGAGGGCGGCCTCTGGGCGGGGCTGGATGACGCACGCGCCGGGGGAGGGCCCAGCAGTCACCTCGTTTCTCCAACTACCTCCTGTCATCGTGGATTCAAGCGTGCGGCGCGTTGCTTCCCCTGCAACGCCTAGATCACAAGACGTGTGCCCCGTGGACGGATCACGGTAGCGAGTGCTGACGACACTTGGTGCTGGTGAGCCGAGGGCCTTGCTTGGCACCAGGAGCGGTGAAACCAGAAACAGCCCTGGCACTGCTCTGCTCTGTGGGGCCTCTCGCTGCCCGCAGTGGCGGGGACACGGTGGCCGAAGGGAACGGGTGGTTTGGTGTCACATGGAATGGCGAGGAGTCTTTCTCTCTGAAGTGTGGTTTCAGGATCCCTGTCCTCTGGCCGCGAGTCCCTTCCTGGGGATGGGAAATACTCCTTGCATCAAGGGGTTGCTTAAAAAAAAGAACAAAGAATCTTTTGGGGAAACTGCCTCTCAAAGCCTCTCCTATATAGACAGCTTTGTTCGAGGGGAGTTTGTCCTTCCAGAATGGTGTTACTGCCGTTGAAATGCAATCTGAAAAGCTATTTTCTTAACGTGGTGCAACTGTAGGCACCGCCGCGTGCCCGCTGTCCTCCGGCTAAGACCCCGTGTATACTCTAACTTAAGAAATAAATGACGCAGAACGAGACACGCCTTTGTGTGTCGGGCTCTTTATGTCGCGGCTGGGCGGGAAATGTCTCAGTGCGGTCCTGGACATGCCCGTGTCACCTCAACGGTCAGCACCTGGCTGTCCTCAGTGGGGGCGGCCCTAAGCAGATGAGCTGATCGTCTGCTTAAAAACTGAGAGGAGCCTTTCTTTTTCGTGGGAAACCAGAATTTCCCCCAAAGGCTTCAAATTTGGGTTCCCAGCATATAGAGATGCAAAGAAGCGTGGGTGCTGCTTGGTCGTGGGAAAGAGGGGAGGGCCGTGTTACTCATGGGGGTCTCTCCCTCTGCCGGGCGCGGATGGGGCCCCTCGCGCGTGTGACCCGGGAGCGGCGGACCGACGGCTGTCAGCCAGCAGGACTGCTTTATCCGTCGCTGGTCCTCCTGTCCCCCGGGCTTCTGTGTCCAGGGCAGTGTTCTGAGTGGTTTCTCCCCAGAGTGAAATCAGCACCACCGACCCTGCGCTCCTTGGGGCCTGTTGCTGCCATTGGCGCCACCCGCCCTCTGGCCGCTGAGCCCTCTGAGCCCGCCTCCTCGTGAGCTGGCTCCTCCCAACAGTCCGAGGCGGAGGCTCAGGCTGGGTTTCCTGTCTGTGGCCAACCGCGTTTCCTCACTGACATTCGAGAAACCGGGTTGGGGAGAAAAACGTTTCTCAGCGTTTAGCGCAGCTCCTCCGTCAGGGACGGGAGAAGCAGCGGGTTTCCCTGTGTGCCTCCGTTCACCGTCTCCAGGCCACCATCCCCGCTGGGGCCCAGAAGCGGGGGTGCCTGGCCTGACCAAGAGCAACCGCGCCACCTCTGTCTCCGACTTCTCGCGGACCGAAGTCAAGTGTGTCACTCACGGAGGTCTTCACGCCTGGCTTGGCGCTTTGGACACGGCTGCTGGGGTGGATTCTGACCCCTGTTCGCGCCTGGTGGGCTCAGTCTGAATCCTTTCTGACGTGCCCGGCGGTGGCAGCAGCACTCCCTACAACACTGAGGGCTCGCTTGGGCTTGGGACGGTTTGCAGATGTTCCCGGGGCCTCAGCTGACCCGTTGTTAAGTGCTGGCCATTCGGGTAACCCATGTGGAGAAGGGACTCCCCGGCTGGCTGTCCGGGGCCGGCGGAGCCTGAGCAGCCCTGTGTCCCCTGCCCCGCCGGCTGAGGCAGCGGGCACCGTGGCACTTCCACCCAGCCAGGCCGGGGCTTAGCAGCCTGGAGCAGCTCAGCGACACGGCTGCGCCTTGTCTTTGTCGCCACGGGCTGTGTCCCAGGAAGGGCACTTCTGAGGGTCGTGCTGCCTGGACCAGCCTCTAGCCTGTGCCTGGCACGTGGATGGGGCTCACAAATGGTTCCCCTCTGACTTCCTCAGCAGCACATCCTCTGTGCGGTTCTCAGGGAGCCTCTGAAAACTTGGTTCAGGCCCTGCGTTTGGGTGACCGAGGAGCCCAGCGGACGAGCAGCAGGAGTTGGGTAGTAACGTGCCACGAGACCGGCCTCCCTTACTAGCACGGTTGGTAAGTGGGAAGAGCAAGTCTCCAAGCAGCCGAGACTGGCGCAGGAGGGGTCTCCTGGCCAACGACCCAGGGGCTGTGGTGCCAGAGCTGCTCTTTCTACTCTGGATGAGGCCAAGGACCTCTAGACCAACGACGGAGAGCAGGGCAGCACGAGTGTGTTCTGTGGCCCTCCTGAGAAATGCCCTGTTTGACCAGGTGCCACGCTTTTCTGGTGGCTCGGACCCTAAGCTGGGTATTGCTTGTTTCCCCAGCAGGTTGCAATTTGGTATCTATGACCTGCCAGCCGTGTTTTAGGTTCTGAACGTTAGCAATGAACAAAACAGACCCAAATCCCTGTCCCCGGGAGCGTGTATTCTACCGTGGCGCAGGGAACAGCAAGGAAAGCTACAGAGTGTAACTGACGTGTGTGCCGAGGAAGGAGGCCGGAAGCAGGCAAGGGGGAGGGAGGTGTCATCTGCCGTTGGGTGGATAGGGAATTGGCTTTCCCCTCCACTTGAAGGTGGAGCCCAGAGGAAACAGCAGCCCTGCAGCTTGGGGGAGCAGCCTTCTAGGCAGGGAAGCACCCAGTGCAAAGGCCCTGCGGCAGGTGTGTTCGGGAGACAATGGATCTCTGTAGTGGGAGCACCCGAGCAAGGGGCAGAGGGTCTGGGGGCAGAGGGTCTGAGGTCAGATGGGCCAGGTTGGGCAGAATTGGGTAGCCCGCTGTTCGGACTTCGCCGCTGACGAAATGGGAACTTCCTGCAGGGCTTTGGGTGCTAGCATGGCATGATCAAATGTTGGCTCGGGAGTGTCGGGCTCTGCTGGTGGAGATGGGGGAATCCTCACTAGTGGCTGGAGGGTGCTTGGCCTGGAGGTCCCACCCTGTGCAGGTGCCAGTGGGTGCTGGCGAGACACAGGACGTCGGTCTGATGATGACCAGGTGCCCCCGCTCCCTGTCCATTTCACTGTCTTACAGATGAAGAAGCTGAACAAAGAGGTAGCAGTTTGTCCCTCCCTCCAGGGGACCTAGTCTGTAAGGTCGAGCTGGAATGGATTGCAACTGTTGGGGCCCCCCAGCTCTGGGTGGGAGGAGCCCCCGGGCTGGCTCAGCCTCCTGGACCGAGGTGGGCTGGCCATGGGACTCGGGACTCGGCTGCGTCCAGCGGACTGATTGCGTGCGCGGCCGAGAAAGAACATCCTCGCCCCAGGTGCATGTAATTTATTCAAGAGCTGGGACAATCACAAGTTCCAGCAAGCCCAGGGTTGGGTGCCCGGTGACCGAGTGTGCCTCGCCATCGGCAGAAGGGCTTTCCCAAGAGGACACGTTCCTTTCTGGCCTGTCTCGCCGCTGGGGTCAGAGACCCCGGCCTGGGCAAAATGAGCGTCTGAGGGAGTAGGGCAGTCCCTCACAGCTCGGCCCTGGGATGGCTCTGGCCGAGTTTTTAGCAGTTATTTCTGGAAGTAAGGTTCCTGGGGGATCAAGCTGAGAGCAGTTCCTCAGCTCCGTAGCCCGGGGTCCGCTCAGGATTGAAGCCTGCCCTCGGGCTGTTGTTGACGGAGCATGGACGGACGCGCTCCCGCGCTCCCATCCACCTCCGAGCAGCCCAGAGGGCTTTCAGGGTGAGGATTTGGGCGCACATGGGCAGTCCCGCATCTGCCAGTGGAGCTGGCCTTCCCCGCGCCACTCTGTCGCCCACCCGCGTGCCGGGGCCCTCACAGGACGCAGCAGGTGCAGGAGACGGGTGCAGGCTGCTGCAGCTGCTGCCTGAGCTGCTCCTTCTCTGCCGTCAGCACCTTCAGCCTCTGCTCCAGCTTGCTCAGCTCAGCCGCCCACTTCTGCGGGCGCCACAGAGGTAGAGGTCCACGCTGGGGCTGCCGGGGGCCGCGCCCGCCACCCCCCCGCCCACCCGGGGTTGAGCCGATGGAGGAGGGCCCCGGGGGGCCTACTCGAGGCCACCGGGAGGCACGTGGGCCCGGCGAGGTGCGAGCCAGGCCCCTGGCGGGGCCACCACCCCTGACAAGTCAGCCCTGGGTCTTGAGGGAAGCCGCCCGCCCGGAGGCCTGCTAGCATCCCAGACCCTGGGCTGACCCACCCTCTGGAGCCTCCTCGGGTCCCAGGGGCAGACCCGGGTGGGCCGCCGCCCCGCAATGTCCTTCCCTCTCTCGCCGGCAGCCCCTTGCCCTCCTCTGCTTCTCTGCCACCTGATGTGGCCCTCTTGAAAAGGCTTTTTCTTGGGACTGTGTCCAGCACTAACTGCCTTCTCATCGTAAGGGCCTTCCCCCAAATGCACTACAGTCTTTGGGGTGGTCTTCAGCCCTCTCCATATGCCACTCCCCCGGCTCAGCCAGCCACACAACGCCCCGGAGTGTGTGGGCTGCTTTCAGTGCAGCCCTCCCGTGTTCTGGCGGGTGATGGGGCACCGGGGGAAGCTGATGGCGTGGCCCGGACTGCGCGGTGAGGGGCCCCCAGCCGGCGGCTCACCTGCCTGCACCACTCCTGGATGGCGTGGCCGGACAGCGGGCCCTGGATGCTCCCGTCCCGCCGAAGGAACACCTCCCCCTGGTCGGTCTCGTAGAGCTGCGGCTCGGCCTGGGCCCTGGGGGCGTGCACGCTCAGGCGGATCACCTTGGTAAGGGCGACAGCGGCTCTGGCAGGCACCGCGGCCCCCCCACATCCCGGGGGGCTCCCGGAGCAGCCTGGGGGCGGGGCTTCCAGCCTCTCCTCCCGTCACTCTCTCAGGTCCCCTTGGCCCCCGTCCCTACCCAGCCCTGCTCGGCAGAGTGGAGGGTCCTCCCTCGTTGCGGGGGGCGGGGGGGACGACAAGACAGACTCCGAGACCTTCCTGGTGGCGGCTCACCTTGAGCGGCGTGCTGGAGGCGGAGGTGCTGACCACCGGGATGAAGGAGAGTGTGTAGGCGTCGGGGAAGACCTGGGGCTGGAAGCCCTGCAGGATGGAGTCCACCAGCAGGCGCACGCGGTCCTCGTCGTGGTGGCTGCAGCGCACGCCCTGCACCAGGCCGCTGTCCTCGACGCCCACGAACAGGCTGCCGCCCTCGCTGTTGAGGAAGGCGCACACGTAGCGCCGCAGGTGGTGCTTGAAGGCCAGGCTCAGGTACTCGCCACCGCCGCGCTTGAACTCCACGCTGCGCGTCTCGTTGCCCAGGAAGGCGCCCTGGAAGAGGCGCTCCTGGCCCACGATCTCCTGGTGCACGATGGCGCTGTCGGAGCGCGTGCCACCCGGCTGGCTCCGGGACCTCTGCAGGGCCCGCCCTGGGGTGCCGTGGGTGGGTCTGGGGTTGGGGCGGGGGCTCGGGCCGCTGTCCTTCTCCTGCTGGGGTGAGGGCTGAGAGTCAGGAGCCCCGAGCCTGGCAGCGAGAGGGACGGGACACCCCCTTCTGCCCCGGGGGGGCCCAGCCGCTCGGGCATCCTGATGCCCCCTCCCAGTGGAGGGGCCTAATTCTGCCCACCATCCCGTAGCCAGGGCAGGGAAACCCGCTGAGGCAAGGGTTTGAACCGCCACTGCTCCTTCCTGCGGGGCTAGGGGATGCGTGGTGGGTATGATGAGCTCTCCTTCCTGGGGCTGGGAGCTGGAACTGCTGTGGCCAATGTCTTCCCACTTAGTTACAGACGGGCCTCTGAGGCCCAGGGCCAGATCACTCCAGGAGATACCTCAGCAGCCTGAGGTCCCCTGTGACAGGTCTCTGAATTGTGAGGCGGGGGATCCCAGAAACCCACCCCCTTCCTGGTCTCCCTGAAACGCCTGTCACTTTCTGGACCACTGACCAGTCCTCCTGAATCTTAGCCCTCCTCCGGCCCTCCTGAGACCCCTTCCGTGGTTTCTGCTCTGTTCCAGGGCTCTGCGCATGAGCAGGCTCATGGCCACTGGCCGACTCTGGGCCTCACGCAGCCTCCCTACCTCCAGACTCCTCCCATCCCATCCACCCTCCTCGCTGACCCTGGCTCCATGCTGCCTCCCGGTCTCTAGCAGTGGCTTCCGGGGCCGGCAGCACAGTGGGGGCTGGGGCATGGTGGTGAGGGGCACATCCCTACCAGCCCCGCGGCTCCCAGACAAGACAGTTTATCAGAAACATGAGGAAACTGTCACACAAACGTGAAGTCAGGCTCACAAAGCTGTTCAGTTCCGCAACAATCGAAACACCACAGAGTTCTCATCCCAAAAGAAAAGGAAAACCAAGACCATCTGTCTCACGGAGTGTCCTACCTTAGCCACAGTGAGTTGATGCTCCCTCCCATCCCCCATAAAGGCCGCCCCCCGCCCCGACAGCCTCCCTGCTCTGCTTTCGTCTTGCAGCCCTTGGGGGCCTGGATCCTGCCCTCTGGCCCAGCTTTCTTCCTTAGCTCCTCAGCCTTCAGCTGCAGCTCCAGGAGCACCAAATGGCTTGCTCTTCTGCAGATGGAACATTGCCCCTCACCGTGTCCCGCTGCCTAGAACGTCCTTCCACCCCCCAACTCCCAGCTGGGATTTCGGGTCTGTGAAATTGCCCCCGCAGCTCGGCGACTGGCTGTGTCTGGCCCTGCTCGGCGGTATGAGGGCTCCTGGAGGGCAGGGCCCAGCCCTTGCTGCTTTACGGCCTGGCCTGGAGTGGGCCCCGCTGGCGGTCAACTGCAGGCAGGAGGTGGGCCGAGGAGAAAACACGCGTCCCCTCAGGCCCGGGCTGGCCCAGACCCAGAGGATGGAATGCGGAAGGACCCCGGGGCGGCGGGTGGGGAGGCCCCACACTGTGGCCTCTCTTCACAGGCTTCCAGGCTGGAGGCAAACTCTAAGTGCCGCTCCTCCTCCTGGGAGTCCGCCAGTCTGCAGAGCTGTTCCCGGCTCCTCGAAGACACACCGCCACCCCCCGCCCTGCGCCCCAGCACAGCCCGGCTGCGCCCAGGCTTCTCCCGCCCCGCGAGGCTCCGGGCAAGCCTCACTTACCGCCCGGCGGCTCCAGGGCCCCGGGCCCTCAGCCAGCACCAGCTCCTTGCCACGGGCCGCCAGCTCCTCGGGGATCTGGTGCTCCTCCAGGGCTGTCTGCAGGCGCCAGGGGAGGGAGGCCAGTGTGGCCTCGTGGGCGGCCACCTGCACCAGTGCACAGGCCTTCCGTGGGCGCCTCACCACCTCGATGTGCTCGCGTGCCACCGGCAGCTCCAGCCGCTCCAGGGCGTCCCGTAGCAGGCACGTGAGCACAGGCACTGAGAACTGGGGGTTCAGGTGGCCCACATAGAGAATGTGCGTGCTGGGTGCTGTCTGGAGGCCCGAGTCCTCAGGCGGGGACTCTTCCCCGGGGGGCTCCTGCGGGGGCTGCTTGCCTGGGGGCTCCATGAGGGGCTCCTGCACCTGGGTTTGCCGTGATCTCTTCCTGGGGAAGGGGGCGGTCTCTGGAGAGGTCTCCCTCAGAAGGGCTTCTGGGATGTTCCTCCCAGGGCCTCCCAGGGTCTCAGGGGCTGCCGAGGCAGGGGCTGGGCAGGGCCAGAGAGAGGGAGGGACGGTAGAGGGCCAGCCGAGAGGGGCCTGCCACCCACCCAAGGCCTAGGACAGGAAAGAGGGGAGTCAGACAGCGCTGAGGCAGACAACAGGGCGTGTGGGCCTGCCCCTCCATTCCACAGAAGGGAAGACCGAGGGGGTGTGCCTCAAGAAGGGCAGAGGGGCCCCTCAGACTCCGCTCTGAGGGCCCCGCCGCCTCCCGTCCTCCCCCCACCAGGCTACAGGCGGGAGGAAAAGCTGCGGATTTCCTGCCCATCAGAGATGGCTGCTGCCTCCCGGCCCCAGGGGAACCTTTTCAAGGGGCCTTTGGAGAGGAAGCCATCACCCAGGGCTCCTCCCCGGCTGCTCCGAAGCTGGGGTGAGCCCCGCCGAGGCTGTGACCCAGTCAGGGCTGCGCCTGAGGGTTTTAGGGCAGAGGCTCCCTGACCAAGTTTCAGCCCTTCCCCACAAATGGCCTCCGAACACGCACAGCTAATTTGAGGGGGCTCGTGGCCTGGTCTAGACGAAGTCCAGAGAGAAGAGAGGAGGGGCAGAGCCGGGGTTCCTAAGTACGCCCCCTCCCGCCAGGCCGGGGGCCTCACGCCTGAGCTGGGCACCTTTGGTACCCGGCGGCCCCTCCACTCACCCCCGCACACCCGGCCTCCGCTCTGTGGGGCGGCTGCCACCGGCCTGCATCTTTTCAGATTGGCTCCTTGAGACAGTCAGGGCCTGGGGACCAGCACTGCCGGGGTGGGGGCATTCGGGACAATCAGGAACAGGGGACAGAGGGAGGCCTATGACCCTCATGTCCTGATGGTTCCCGGGGGGAGCGTGGGAGGTGCCAGCCCTCAGCTCCCACAGACCCCAGACCCCTGACCCCTGGCCAGCAGCTCCCCGGGGGCACTTGGGGGCCTGGCGAGGGGCAGCCAGAACCAGAGCTGCGGGGGAGGCGGGCGGGGCCTGAGCAGCCCCCTCTGTGATCTCGCGGGAGTCAACAATGCCGCCGTGGAGAGCCAGGAAAACCCCGCCGTCCCCATCCCCAAGGGAGGGACACTACGCGCACCACAGCTTGGCGGTGTGGCTCCCTCTGGGCCGCTCCCGGGGTCCCGGGGCCAAAGGACATACTTCCTCCTCCTGTAATGTCTCTCCTGGCCCCCCGTGCCCACGCAGGTCCTCTTCAGTCCCCACCTTCCCCTTCCGTCCCCGGCCCCAGGCTCGGCTGAGCGCCGCCAGCCCGGCCGCTCGCAGCGTGAATCGGAGCGCACGCAGCGGGCAGCAGGCCCTGCTCGGCGCCGGGGCGGAGGCTGCTGGCCAGAAGAGCCCTGAGCACTCGGTCAAGAGCTGCCATCCCTTTTCAAGCACAGGGCTGTCACCTGCTGTCTGACAGGGACCAGGACGTGGGTGATACCCATGATGCCTCTATTAACGCAGAAATCTGTTCTTGGGCGGGGGAGGGGGGCTTTGAGAAATGCTTTCATCAGGCAGATGCAGGTAGCTCATTCCCGCCTTCCCACCACGCAGCTTCTGGAAGCCCTGCGGGTGGGGGGAGGGCAGAGGCAGATGCTTCAGACTGGGGAAGCTGTTGGGGCCGTGCGGGCTGCCACCCCTCCGTCCCCGGGCAGCCATCCTGAAGAGGCTGAGGGAGTTCTGTTTCCCTCAGGGACGAGGCAGAAGCTGGGCTGGGCCAGCTTCGAGCGGTGGTGGCGTGCGGCTCTGGGATGAGGGCTGCGAGCTCCCCACGCGCCCCCCCCGACCCCCCCTCCCCCTGCCTTTCAGGCCTGTCTAGACCCGGCCTTGACGGGCCACTCTCACGGCGACCGCTCCGCTGGGAAGGCGCAGTGGAGCTGCGCTGCGTCGCCCGGGAAGGGCCGGCCAGGAGAGGCGCCCTGACAGACCAAACCCGTAAGCGCCACCAGAGAACACGGCTCCCCTCCCGAGAGGCCTTGCTGTGCGGCCACCCGCGGCACCTGACTGCCCACACTCGCCCTACCCCTCCTGGGGGTCTCCTCACACCACCTCACGACCGATCCCCCTGGGACCTTTTACCTCCGCGTGTGTGAAAAGCACAGCCGTCCTCCTTCCTTCTGCGGGGAGGGGTGAAAACGGCCCGTTAAGCACGAGATACATTTACACAATAATATTTCAAATACTGACACGTACGGCAGTGTAACCGGCTTATGTAGGGCACCAGGCTAAGAGGCCGCCGGCCGGTGGTGGACACAGGCTCCGTGTTACGGGGTAAGCAGCCCCTTTATCCCCTCAATGGATGTCCGTGACCTTCCTGACAGACTCTACTTTGTGCCAGAGGCAAACAACTCTTGAATTTAAAGGTAAGGATGTGAGGTGGACCCAAAGATGAGGGGGGAGAGGGAGGCTTACGGATATGGCTCTTCTCATGTTATCTGGAGAGTGGCCGCGATCCCCAAAAGCACGTCAAGGATGGGAGGCCGGGAGGCCGGGCCAGCCGGGGAGCAGAGTGCAGGGGCAGAGGTGGGGACTGAGCTCAGCCACTGCGTGGGAGAGGTCAGGACAGCACACTCCTCAACTCAGGAGAGAAGTGGTGTGGACGCAGCCTTTGCCATCTGGGCCCCATGGGGCTCCTGTCTTAAGCCCTCGCCTGGCGTATGGCCATCTGCCTGTTGATTGTCGCCTACCTCTGACAAGGTCCAACCCCAGACCCAGGTGTCTCGGGTCCCGTGTCTTTACACTGGGACTTGTCAGCTGTGGGCTCCCGGAAGCACCCGCAGCGGCTTTGGTGTCGCAGGCCAGGCATAAATGCGGTCGTGACACTTGGCTGTCATGGCCCCTGGACTGGAGGTTTCCAGCTGTAGAACTTCCCAGATGAATGGGGCGACTTGGGGTATTAGGGTAAGGAGGTGCAAAAAGCGGAAGGATGATGAGGGGAGGGGTGTCTGGGCTCTTCAAGGCAAGAAGTTTCTCCAGGTTTTTAGCTTTGGTTGCAGGGAGGAGGGGGGAGCCACCTTCCAGCTCTTCCTGAGGAGGGATCGTGGCATCCGTGTGAGGGCAGACACCGTGTCCACATGGACCACCAGAGCCACGGCCCACAGAAATCTCAGATTATTTCGCAAAGATGCCAACAAGGAGGCTGTGGAGGCTCCAGTCTGACAAGGCAGAGGTGACAGGGACTACCTGGCCGGCAGCAGGGAGGGTGCAGATGGTGCCTAGGTAGAGCCTGGACTCTTCTGTCATCTCAAGCACACGGGCTTCCTGATGCTCCTCAGTGCTGGGAGTCAATGTCCTCTCCTTGTCACAGTATTGAGGGGGGGCACGTGAAGCTGGTGCCAGGGGGCCTCTGGCCCCCAGTCCCAGCTGCCTTCCCATTTTGTGGGTGCTGGACTGTTGGGGTTCACGGAGTGGTCTCCCCTGCACCTCGGCTGGTGTGCACGGCCCTGCCGAGGCCCCTTCAGCTTCTCTGGATGACTGTGGGTCACTATTAGAAGGCTTGGCTTTGAGAAATAATTTCAAAAGTGTTTTTTTTTTTTTCTCCTGAGAAGACATTCAGTTCTGTCCCCAGAGATTAGGGCAGTAAGAGTGAAGGGGTAACAAATCCTCTCCCCTCCTACAGAACCTGACATTTGGTTACCTTTCTAGTTCTGTTCCCTTGGAAACCAGATAAAAGTGGAATGTCAACTGTTTCAAGGCGATGTTGCTTAGGGTAGGAATGAACCCGAATTGTAAATTATCTGGACAAGGAACATCTGCGTAAAAGCCACAGCTCTGGCCCTCCTTAGTGCAGAGGGTCAATGGGGCACGTCCCTTGCAGGGATCTAGAAGTGATGTCCACGGGGTCGTTATGCCTACAAACTTAGGGAGTTACTGCTCCCCCGGGGCATGGTGCTGCGAAGCCAAGGTGAACCCCACTGCTCCCTGACACGTCCCATCCCTTTGCACCCGAGCTGTCACCTGGACGGTGGTGGGCTCTGCAGGGACTAGCCCGCCAAAGAGGACTGCTTCATGCTGTCCTGCTGGCAGGTGTTTCCGTCTGACAGCCGTCAAGGTGAATGCCACCCCCAGGCTAGCCTGTGGAAGTCTGAATGGTCAGCAGGATCTGGGACAGCGGCCCCCTGGAGGGTGTTACAGGCACCCCTGATTAGCTATGGAGTTTTGGGGCAAGTGCCTCAACTCTCTCCAAGCTTTAGTTTTCCCCCTTGGAAAAGGCGGGGCTGAGGTTTACATGAGAGAATGCACATAACTCCGCACAAGCTGGGAAACTGTATGCTCTTGGTGACGAGGGGGATGCTGACTGACTCCACAGGCACAGCCCTGCAGTGTGTCTGGCCTGCCTCCACGTGCCGGTGTTACCTTCAGTCCCTGCGTCTGTCTCTTGGGTAAGGATCACATCCGGAAGTTCATTGTCAGGGTTCCCTAAGGCCCTCTTTGGGAGTACCGTGAACGAGCGGCACAGCCTACCACACCCCAGTGTCCAGGAGTCTATGGAGAACAGAGTCCTGCTCTGGTTTGGCAGCCCTGACCCAGACTGCATCACGGGGACCGTGATGAGAACCTCACAGGGGTCAAGTGCAAAAGATGTTACCAATTAGTCACCAAGGTGGCACCAGCCAGGGTGAGAGCTGGTAGGGCCCTCAGAAGTCTCCTCATCTGAAACCCTCATGGCCACATGAGCCCAAAGGGGGGAAATGACCCACCCAAAGCCTCACAATAAATAGTTAGTCTAACTGGCACCTCCACGTTGGCCTTGGTGTCAGAGGACTTGGCTTCAAACGCCTGCTTTGGTGCTTCCTGGGAGGCGACCTTACATGTCCTCATCTATCAAATGAGTCTGCTGTGAAGATTTAAAGACTGACTCTAATTCCTGTGGAGTAGTTCATGGGGCCTGCAGTGACACGACAGTGTCCGTTACACCTTCTCCTGCAGCCCCAGCAGAACTGAGGCTGTGTGGCGCTGGCCTGGAGTATCTGGCCCCAGGTTGGCGCAAGCTGGGCGAGCCTGTGTCTCTCCTCACCCCATGACGACGGTGACAAGGATGAACCCAGCCATGGAGGCTCTCAGAGCTGCTGACCCAACTACTGATCTTCCTGCTTGGGCTTCGAGCAGCTTCCGCGCTCCCTGCTGTCTCGCTGCACCAGAGCACAGCCCTCTGAGGGCAGAGAACGGACTCCACACTGCTTCCCAGTGGGCATCTGGCAGCCAGCCTACTTTTTAGGGACTGCTGGAATCAGAAGAACTCTTGGGGATCACCTTGTCTACACGCCTCCTTTAAGGATGAGGAAACTAGGGCCAAGAAAGGGGAGTGTTCTGTCGACTGATTAAAACCACACTGGCATCTATATTGGTTTTTATTTATAAACAAACTGACATAAAAGAAGTCCGGATGGCAGTGGGGCAGCTGTGCTGCTGACTTGCTTATAAAGGAAGCATCTGGACAGTGGAGAGGGTACAACCAGATTCCAGCCTGCAGACCCTTCCCTCCCATCCACCTGATGGCCTTTGTGGCCTAGAATCACGGGGCCTAACCTCCTTTGGCAGTAGTTCTGGCCAGGGCAAGGAGCTGTGGTGGGGGACAGTGTGGGGCAGGGGACTCCCATTCCCACAGATGAGGCCCGGGGCTGCAAAGGGTCCAGTGGAGGAAGAGGGGAAGGTGACAGGAACCCTCTCCTCCCCATGCTGAGTGATATGGTCAAGGCTTGAAGGATGTGTCCATCCCACAGAGAAAGTGCCCTCGGGTGATGTCCTTGGAAAGGGCCCATGCCTCTCTGGGACCAGGGCAGGGCAGTCTCTCTCCTCCTGAAACCCAGTGTCTGGAGTGAGAGGAGTATGAACTGGGGGGCTTGCCCTTGTGCCAGAAACAATAAACAATAAGAAAAGATTTTTTTTTTTTTTTTTTAAAAAGGTAGAGGTTTGCACCATGAGTTTGGAGTCTGGAGCTCTTGTGAGGAGGGGGCAGGAGCTGCGGGGAAGTGGGGTGCCACACCAGGCCCAGCGGGTGGCAGGGGACTGGGCCCAAGGGTCAATTCAGGGCCCTATCCTCTGAGGCCTCAGGGGTCAGCCCCTTCCTCCATCACCTGAAAGGTGTTCAGTCTAAACGCCCAGTGGGAGGCCAACCAGGCTTGAGAAATAAATACAGAGGGACCTCAGAGCCGAGGCAGGGCTGAGGGGAAGAGCAGCGCCAGCCCTGGGCCCCACACTCTCCCCTCCTCAGTCCTTCATGGAAGGACGTATCACGGCAGAAGCGGGGAGCAGTGGTGGCTCCACACAGCCTCCCGAGTCCTGAGGTGGCCCGGAATCCACTGAGGCGCCGGCAGTGGGCTGCTTGGCACCCGCTTCCGGGGAGAAGAATGCTGAGCCCTTCCGGTGGACCCCTCAGGTGTCTAGGCTGCGTCTCCCGGTTCAGAACTTGCCCTGCTTCAGCCGGTCAATGTGGAAGGAGAGCTTGAGCGCCGGCCCCAGCTTCAGCCCCATGTACTTCATCATCATGTCACTGCGCAGCAGGAGCAGGGCCTTGCCGTCAATCTCCTGGGGGGCGGGGGGAGGGGCCGTCAGAGGCCTGGCTGGTCTGGCCACCAGGTTCTGAGCCACTAAAGCCTACCTGCTCCCCACAGCTTCTGTGGCCGCCGTCCACCAACATCTACTACCGAGCCCAGCAGGTGCTCTTCCCAGTACCCGTCCTGCTTTCCTTTCCCTGCTGCCTGAGGCGGTGGCCCCACCCTCCAACCACTGAGGTCCGGCTATGTTCCATCTCTTCCAATAAGCACACCCCCCCAATCATGTGCTCGTCCCCTCTCCCAGACTGGTTTATACTGATCCTCAACTCTTACCCCATAAGTCATCTTCCTTCCTGAGTGGCCAGGGCCCCTCTGTGTGAGCCAGGCTCAGAATAGCTGTGAGATCTTTAGGCTTGACCCGAGAGCACCCCCAAACCCACCAGCATGAAAGACTGAAATGATCCATGAAAGGCAGCAGATCTGTTCTGAGTGCTCAAAGGGCAGAAGAGCACCAAGCAATAGGGGCTGCGGGGAAATGGGTTTGCACCCCAAATCAGGAGTATGGTCACCACAGGCGGATCAGAAACAGTGCCTGGCCACCCAGCCAAATGGTCACTTGAAGAGATGTTGGAGGTTCACAGAAGAGCAAGGACAAGATGGGGGGCTGATGCGGCTGAAGAGTAGGAGCCATCTGGCTGGGGACTCTACGTTGGGTTGAGGCCCCCGATTCTCAGGCCAAGGCAAGCAAATGGGAGAGCAAACACGTCTAGGAAAAGAGAAGAGTCCTTTCCCTGGGCCCGAGCCCACCAGCCATGCACCCAGCAGGCATGTGACTGAGTCAGACCTACACTACAGGAGTGGGCTGAACTCAGTGCGCAACGAGGGCTGCTTGAGACCCAAGATTCTGTCTCTGTTTTCAGGATGTCTCCTGTGCTCAGTTTCAAGGGACCTTTAAGAGTCTACAAGTTTCGTAAGCAAGACTCCCCGTGGACATGGGAGAGGTCAGGAAGGGGCACCTACGTGTTTTCGAAAGAGGTCAGCGTGGGGTCCAAGCTGAGGATCAGCTTCCCGGACAAACTGCATCACGTCCTCCACTGTCCATGAGGAGGGGTCCCGGCCACTCAGTCGAGAGGCATCCCGGCTTTCCAGGTATCGGTCCGACCCTGCAGGACAGGAGGGAACCTGCTATAACGGGTGGGGACTGGTTTGTCCCGCCTCACCACTCTCCTTGGTGTGTCCCCATGGCCCTACTGGTGAGGCTCACAGCAGTGCCAGAGCAGAGAACTGGAGGTGGCCGAGGGAGGGAAGGGTTCTTCCACAAAGGGATCAGGGTCTGAGACTCTTCTCAGGTCAAATATTTGTTCTTTAAGAGTAGATCTGATTCTGGAGAGGGTCCGAAGAATTTCACAGTAAGGCTGTGGCTCTGCCTGGACCTGAGTCAGTGGTAACAATGAGTAAGGGGATGACACGGGTTCAGTGGGGGCCTGGGGGGCTTGCCCTCGTGCCAGAAACAATAAACAATAAGAAAAGATCTTTTTTTTTTTTTTTAAAGGTAGAGGTTTGCACCATGAGTTTGGAGTCTGGAGCTCTTGTGAGGAGGTGGCAGGAGCTGTGGGGTAAGGCTGCTTTTGCCTTGGCTCTGGGGACCATTTCTAGAGAGACTTTGGGAGATGGGCAAGAATAGAGCCAAATCCTTGGGGTCTAGGGAGAAAAAAAGTGGTGGATAATACCCTGTACCTCTTCCAAGGCCTGGAGAGAAGCTAACCTTGGGACAGCCTCATGCACAGAGGCAGAAAACAGTTTTGCCTGGGCTGCCAGGAATCTCAGTGTTAATTTAGTGCTTGGCTTAGCGCTTTTATCTCGATCTTGGCTCAAATACTTTCCTCCCATTCCCCCTGTGGGATCTGGGCTCTCTGAAATCTGAACTCCTTACCGTGCACAGTCTAGAAGGTACTCTATCATCTGGCCCTGTCTCCCTTTGACCGAATCTCAACCCCTGCCCACACCCTTTCCTCACCATGCTCCAGACACACTAGCTTTCTTTCTGCTTCTTGAATAGGCTATGCTTTATTCTTTGACCTTCAATCTCCTCCGTTCTTTTCCCAGGGCTTTGCATATCTGATTCCTTCTCAATACTTATTTCAAATATCAATTCCTCAGAGACCTTCACTGACCTCCTATAAAAGTACTCCATTCCCCACAGAGCTACTCTCAATCTAATTACTCTCCCCTTTTCCCAGCACATATCACTACCTAAAATAATTTCATGTATTTATGTTTATTGTCTGTATTCTCCTATTTTCTGCCCTGCTATTTGCTTGTGATATTGTGGTTTTTAATAAGAAACATACATATGTGGTCTCTGTCAGGTTTCTGGCACAGAACTCCTAAAATTCTTGGAATTTCCCAAATGGTGAGAGAAATAAAGGGGTCTTTTGTTATCTATAACAAGCCCTTTTCAACCACACCTGAGTATGGTCAGGAGGTGACTTCTGGAAAGCCCCTGAGGATGGAGGCTGGTTGCCAACCTTCCTGGGAAGGACAGTCTCCAATGACTTCATCAATCATGCCTATATAATAAAGATTCCATAAAAAAACAAAAGGATGGGTTTCGGAGAGCCCCCGGCTGGTGAGCACACGGAGGTGTGGGGGGCGCGGCACCCCTGGACAGGGCGTGGAAGCCTGTGCCCACCCCCCCAGGCCTTGCCCTGGGCAGCTCTTCCATCTGGCTGTTCCTGAGTTATATCCTTTCGTAAAAAGCTGGTAACCTAGTAAGTGACTGTTTTCCTGAGGGAACCCGAGGAGGGGATCATGGGACCCTTGACTGCCAGCCAGTCAGAAGCACAGGTGACAACCCAGACCTTCGACTGTCACATCTGAAGTGGTGTGTGGGTGGGTGGGGGGAGCAGGCTGGTGGGATGTGATGCTCTCTCCAGAGGGGGTCAGGATGGAGTAAGTTATCGGCCCCCCAGGGGGTGTGGCACAGTGGCTCGGGATGTGGAGGAGCCGCACGTCTGGTGTCCGGGTGAGGTCCTGTTGAGTAGAGTACTGGGCGTAGGGGAGACACCCCAGGAGGGGGGCAGGGTTTTCCTTTCACAGTCCCCAACACGCAAAAGATGCCTGGTCTGCTACAGATGTTCGAACAGGTTCGTTCACTGAATGAAGGATCACACACTAGTTACTTGTGTATTTTTCTGTCTCGAGGCAGGGACCTTGCCTTGCTCCTGTCTGTATGCTCACCACTCAGGAGATGCCAGGTGCACAGCCGAAGGGTGGGCTGAAACACACCTACAAAAGCAGAAGGGTGTACTCGTCAGCTATCTCTGGCAGAGGCTAAAAATCTCCTCCATTTCCCTTCACCCTGGGTCCCAGGTCTAAAAGTTGAAGCACGCTTGGCTTGGCCTGGCCCTGCTCCTAGGGAAGAGACTCCAGCATGTTACACCTCAGACTTAGAGTTGGGCACTGACCAGATAAGGGGAGAAGTTGCTGGAGTAAGCAGGGTGATTACAGCCACAGGAATTCCAATGGCTTTTTAGAGGCGCTGGCAGACAGGAAGTTGGAGAGGGCTCTGTGAGCCAGCCACATCTCTGGGCCCTAATAGTCCAGCGTGACGCTGACAGAGAAACCAGCTGCTGGGACAATGGAGCAGAGAGAAGCTACACTCATGGGTGTGTCTCGGCCCATCTCAGCCACTTCCTTGACCCAGGGGAGCCAGGAATCAAACACACGCATGATGATATTTTATATGTCTATATCTACATATCTATTATATATCTAGATGTATCTATCTATATATATGTATTTATGAGTTTGTCAGCTTTCTTCTCTTAGAACACACACCCCAGGAGGGCAGGCGGCAGGTCAGGAGAGACACCTCTGAAATGGTGACACTTGAGCAAAGATCCTGAGGCAGAAGAGTGACTGGCACGTGTAAGGTGAGACCAGGAGGCCGACGTGCCAGAGAGGAGCGAACGAGGAGGGAGGGGCAGGGGACAGCATCTGAGAGGGGGGGTGTGTGGCAGGGCGGGGGGCATGGGACAGAGGACCTCGTAGGCCACTGAAAAACCACTGACTTTCTGTGCAGTAGGTCCATTTTGAGCAGAGGAGTGACTTGAACCACTTTCCGGCAGAAAGAATCACTCTCAGAGTCTGTGTTGATAAAAGACTTAGACTCTGGACGGGGGCAGAAGGGAGACCAGTCCGCTGCTATCATGGTCCAAGCAAGAGACGGCTGTGGCACACACCAGGTGGCAGTGTGAGCGTGGGGAAGGGGGGTCTAGCATGTGAACATTATAAAGGAAACCCCTCCCCCGTCAGCTTGTTTGCCCCTTAAAACAGCCCTTCTATTTTTAGCCCTTCAACTTTTAGACCTAGGACCCAGGGTGAAGGGAAATGGAGGAGATTTTTAGCCCTTTGCCAGAGACAGCTGAAGAGTACACCCTTCTGCTTTTGTAGGCATACAGACAGGAGCAACCAGCCATCTAAGGAAGTAGCATCATCTTCGGTTGAGAGATGAGGGAACTAAGGCCCAGAGAAGTGAGGTGACTTTCCCAGGATCACACAGCTAGGAAGAAGACAAGTTAGTGCCCTGAGTCTGACTTTTCCTATCTCTGTTTCTGCACACAGTCTATACCAAGACTCTCCCCCACCATCCCATGAGGGCAGCTGGTGGTTACTCCTCAAGGAAGGCGAGGGTCTCAGTCCGAGAATGACTAACGCAGGTGAGGCTCATCTAAGGCAGGAGGCCAGACTAACAAACTGATGCCCACTCATCCTCCATTAATGAAATGAGAGGAGAGACTCAACAGCTGAATACTTTGAGTGAAACAATTCTAGTGCCAAACAGATAGAATCCTTCGTAGCCCTATGAGGTTCTTCAGGATCAAGAGAGATTTAGACCAGGACCTGGCCAACAGACCCACGCATTCCAGAGGGAGAGAGGAGGTGCCCCGGAGACAACAGTGGCCCTGAGGCCAGTGCTGCACGAGGCAGCAGTCAAGAAGCACTCCTAACAGAGAGGGCCTTGGGAGACAGGACAGGGACAGTAACGCCCTCATACCTGGGGAATGACTCAGCTTCCCAAGTGACCCCCTATCCCTGCTTCCATCTGAGCCTTGTCACACTCCTGTGAAAACCCCAGGCCAATATCACCACGCCCCCCGTGCACAAGGGGAGTGTGGGGGCCTGAATGGTGAGAGGAGACTCGAGGCAGGAAATCACCTCACAGCTCTGCCCAGACTGCAGAGCTCCCGACGCCCCACGCTGCCTTGCTGGGGTGAGGGCCAGGGAGGGGTATCCTGGTCTCTTCCTCCTGCTCTCCTCCTGCTCAGTCTCCCCGAAAACGGTCTCTCCCAAGGCCATCTCTCTCCACTGCAGGCCTTGTCAATGGACTCTTCTTCCCATTCCACACCCTGGGGCTGGGGGAGGCCATACCATGCTGTGGAGGTGACATTCTCCTGTCTCTCCATGGCTGCTTTTAGGCCATTCTCCTATGAGGGCTCATGTTCCTCAGAGGCCAAATATGTCCCCAGCCATCTGCTCTTGCTGATCACCGTTGCCTACAGACCTCTGGGCTTCTACCCCTTGTTAAATGAAGACCGTGTGGTACGTCGGTCACTGCTTTGTGCTCCAGCCACGTCCTGTCATTACCCTCAGAGGCACACACCAGTCAGCCACCAGCCTCCAGGGACCTTCACCTCCACTCTACTTCAAATACCTCCTGCCAAGGCCACTGTCTGCTTCTTGCCATCACTTGGAACAAATCCGCTTCAGAAATGTAAACGTCCCTTTCTCTGACCACAACCTCCCATCTCAGCAACTGCCCTGGACGTAAGTCCACTAAACCCATCACCACACAGAGAGATTTAGCACATCAGACTTACAACCTCCCCCATCCTTCAGCCTTGCTTCTTCCCCGCCCTGCCCAAATCCAGTGCTGATGATCTAAACAGCTGTCCCCCCAGCTCCACAGCTCCTTCGCATGCTCCCCCGCCCCTGGCCCTCTTGCCCTTTTAGCTCAACAGAAAACTTTAATTCTCAGACAATCTTTTCTCACCCCACATCTAGGTTTCTGAGAACCACAGAAGAAAACCATGTCTCTTGCAGACTGACAAACTAGTCTCCAAGCACAGCTGGGCCTTCTCCTCACTCCATTTCCCCATCTTCTCTTGACCAGTCCACTTTGGGAGCACCCCTGCGCCCTTCCCCTACTCGGCCCTCTCTCCTTTCACTCATGGCCACCGTCAATCTTCCCTCCAGTCTCAGAGAACAAGCCTTAAGACGGATCCATCTTTCTGTGCCCTTGGTCGTAACCCTTCCCACCACAGCCACACCTTACTCTCTCCTCTCCCCGATATTCTTCATCTCTTCTTGGAAGGCTCAACTGTGTTTATCTGACGATAAACATGCCCAGTGTGCTCCTGCTCTTGAAGACCTTCTTTTGAAGGTCACTGGTTTTCTTTTTCTCAAACCCTCCCTGATACCCCACCATGCACTCTGTCCTCATCACCTCCCACCTCCACTAAAGCTGCTCTTGCTGAGGTCGTCAGTTACGCACTATTCACCACATCCCACGGACAGTCGTCAGTCCTCATTTTACCAAACCTCTGCTGTGCTGCACTCTCCTTAAAATACTCTCTCTAATCCTGGCCACCACAATACCAGATTCAGTTTTGCCTCACATTTGACCACTCCTTTTTCTCCTTCTGGGATCCTCTTCCTGTTCCCACCTCCTGAACTTTGTTGGTCCCCAGGACTCCATCTTTGGTCAATTGTTCTTTTCCTTCTACATATACACTCCTAGTCATTCAGCCTATAGCTTCAACTACCATCTATATGCTGATGACTCCCAAATGTTTATCTTCAGCTCAGTCCTCTTCCCTGAGAATCAGCCCTGCAGAGCCAGGGCCTGCTGGGTATCACCGAGATGGCCCAGGGTCTCCTTGCCCTTCTTTCTCTTCTATGGTTGGTCCCCTCTCTCAGCGAATGGTACTACCATCTTCCCTACCACTCCACCTAGAAACTGAGGAGACATTCCTGCTCCCTTCCCTCTCACAATCCTCAAATCTGATTAAATTTGCCTCATGAATATTTTTTTAACTGATTCACTCTTCTATAAACCTTCTACCACTATCCCAATCCAAGCCTTTATCTGTTCTGGTTTAGCCCACTCTACAACCTCCTAACTGGTCTCTCTGGTCTGTCCTTCCTCAGATGCATCCTCAACACAGTAGTCAATGATCTACTCAAAACACACACCTGTTTAGGTCTCACCTCTAATTAAAAGCCTTCAGCAGCTTCACAATGCCTGCAGGATCCACTCCAAACTCTATCATGGCATTTGGGTCATCTATGAAGTAGCCCCTGACCTTTCCAGGCTGTTCTGTTTGAAGTCCCAGTACGACATTTTATGTTCAGCAATAGCAAAGTCAGCAACAGCAAAGTACATGCAGTTCCATGCACGCCATCTGTACCAGTTCTTATCTTTGCCCTTTTTCCTGCTGTGCTCTCTTCCTGGAGAGCTCTCCCTCCCCTATGATCCCCGATATTGCCACTCATATGATCAAGCTTTTGAATTGCAGACAGGGTGTCACTTCCTCAAGGAAGCTTCCCCTGGACCCCAAGCTTGGGTTAGGTGTTCCTTCTTGCCGTTTTTATACCACCCAAAGCATATCTTTTCATACCACCCAAGCCATCCAAGATGACGGTATACAATTAAGTGTTGAAGTGTTTCTCTCTCCCATAGGACTATGAGTTCCCTGCGGACAAGAAGTGATTGATTTTTGCCTCTGCATGCCAAACGTAGGTGGTGTTCAAATAAATGGCTAATAAAGAATGGGTGTGTCCTTCCCTGTCCCTTTGGCTCTAGGCCTTTGGCTCTCAGTTTCCACTATTCTCAAACCAATCCCAGAGCTTCATTTGCCTCTTGGGTGCCTAGCCAGACACAAATGTAAGTCTAGACCCCAGTCCAACTCCCAGGCAGGGGGCAAGCGGAGCTCACCAAGGAGGGAAGGAAAGAGTGAGGGAGGGTGGGAGAACTTGGGTAAGCTTACCCCCGGAGCACAGCCTCCTCACAGCTGAGGCGGTACCCAGTGGGAGGCCACAGGATGGAACCAACGGCCGGTACCCGTGGGTTCGAAGGTTTTGGGAGCTGCTGACAAGGTTGGTGGGATTCAAGGTAGAGTCCATTGAGTCTGAGTGTGGCTCCAAAGACCGGGTCAGACTATTCCCCAGGACAAAGCTTTCACCTGGAAAAGAGTAAAACCGGAGTTAGAGCAGGAACTAGCCTGGAAGGACTGCCAGGGCGCTGGCCTCCCAGGTACCTATTCGGATCGAGCAAGAGGCAGCAAAACAGAGAGCCCTGGGCTGTGTCTCAGGAGGCCTGTGTACTAGTCATGGTTCTCGCTTTTACTAGGTGGCCTTGGTCAAGCCCAATGCCACTCTCTGGGCTTGGATCTCCTTAGAGACTCTTCCTTTTAGACTAGATAGTCTTTGAGATTTCTTCTGGTCTGGATGTCTTTTGCTTTTTCTGGATAAGGAAAACCTTAAAACAAATAGAGCTATTTTAGGAAGAGGCTGCCTCCCTGTACACAAAATGCCAGCCCAGGATACAGGAGTGCTGGAGAAGAGGTACACTTGCTTAGATGAGGATCCTTTAGAGGGTGACCCTCTAGCAGGACATTTCAGAAATGCTCTTCAGTGTCTGGCTAAAGGCCTGTCTCTGAAGGGTCTGCTCCTATGTTCCCTCCCTCCTTTCGTATTTGCCTCATTCAACAGAAACACCCCAAGGAAGCCGGGCTTGTACAGTGGTGAGAGCGGGGCCATGGACACCAGACTCGGAGTTAGAACTCGGCTCTGGCACTCAGTAGGCAAGGTGCTTCTCCAGGAACCACACTGTCCTCAGCTGGAACCCGGGACGCCCCTGTCTTCTGAGGCCCCACACCAGGCGGTCCCTGATAGAACACTCCGGAACCTGAAGCAGGCTCCCTCCATGACTGACTGGGCTCTGCCCGCACCGGGTTAGTTCCCCAGCCCTGGTCATAGCATATCTGCCTGTGGAGGGCGTCTTGGCTCCTGGGCCACACCACCATCCTTCGCGGTTGTTCTTAAGAGGTCGGCTGTTGAGGTAATGATGGGACTCACTTAGGGCCTATGATCAACACTACAGTCAAGCACACTGTCTGGCACACAGTAAGACCTCTGTGGCCAGATGGTTTAGGATTTTAGGATTCCTTTCTTTTCTTTCAAGATTTTATTTATTTGACAGAGAGAGACACAGCGAGAGAAGGAACACAAACAGGGGGAGTGGGAGAGGGAGAATCAGGCTTCCCGCTGAGCAGGGAGCCTGATGTGGGGCTCGATCCTAGGACCCTGGCTGGGATCATGACCTGAGCCCAAGGCAGACGCTTAATGACTGAGCCACCCAGGTGCCCCTTAGGACTCCTTTCTAATACTCACCTGAACTTGCTTGGTAACCAAGGGCGTAAGGGCAAGTCTAGCAGGAGACAGCTACTGGCCCTTCTCTTAGGGAGTGGGACTGATGAAACCCTTCCCCAGAAACGGTTCTGAAGGGAGCAGCTCTGGGCACCTGAGCCACAGCCCACCCCTTTTTGCAGATGAGCTTTCAGATTCCTGTTTTCCAGGAGAGAGGACCAGAGCAGCGTCCCACTTTTGAGAAAAGAACAGGCCCTTGAGGCAGCAGACAGGAGGCCTGCGTTCTAGGCCTGGGCTCTTGCCTTTCACTAGGTGTTTGATCCCAGGCAAGTTGTCTGTTTTCTCAGCACCAGCTCCCTCATCTGTAAAATGGGGGAAAAAAATCACCCTCTGTCTTGCTGAGAACATCACATGTGAAGATGGAATGGGATGGACTTTACCAGGTGGGGAGTTGTCATTTTATTTTTTCTTCACTCAGAGTTAGAGGGCAAACCCAAGTCCTCTGCAATAACTCAAGAAAAAGCTGAAATCTAGTTTCTGCATGCACTGGCAGGGCGACCTCACCTTTCTAGGCCATCATTTTACCTGGCAAGCACTAGGGATAGTACCCGCTTGCCTCACCTGAGCTCACAGACGTGAAGAATAACTATGACAGCACCAGGGGCTCCCCGGCTGCTGATGCAAGTCAGCGTGTCTTCCCCTCAGTGATGCTAGGAAAGGCAGCTGAGACAGGGAATCTGAGTTGAGGGGCCTGGCACTCTGGATGGGTGGCACTGGGACTGGCAATGGCATCCCATCTCTCCTCAGGAGATGCAGCATCATGCCCAGCGCTGCAGCAGGTCCTAGAGCCCTCATAGCTGATCAGACAAGGCCCGGGCTGCTTCAGTAAGACAAGGGCAGTGTGGGAGACTGCAGTGCTTTCCCGCTGGGCTCCATGGCGCTCCTGGGGCCTCCGCAGGGAGGCCAAGTGAGTAGGGCTCCTGGCCTCATCCCAGCTTTAGCAGAACAGCTCTGGTTTTCACTTCCATACCCCAGAGTTTTCATATAATCTTACCTTTGCAACAAGGAGGTCTGCTGCTAAAACAAAAGAAATTTTGCAACTACTGGCCCAGGGGTCAGAAGTTAGGGCTGAAAGACTTGAGTTCTATTTCTGGCAAGACCACTGGTCAGTGATCACTGCCTTTTTTCTGGGATTCAGTTTGGCAGTCTATAAAAAGATGTTTAACCTCACACTTAAACATCAATTTAAATGAAATTTGCTGTGGATGTGCTAGAGACATGAGAGCAGTCAGCATGAGAGGGAGCTCATTCCTTCACTGAACACACATTTGTGTACTTGCTACTATGCCAGGGAAGGGGTCTGCAGAGGTTAACAGACAGGTAAGGACCTTTCCTTACCCACTGATTTTCAGTGAGAAGCAGATTTTCTCTGAGTATCACCTTGCAAGGCTACTTTAAAAAACTAGAGTTCCCAGGGGAGGATGGCTAGACTGGTGGGGAGAAGTCTAGAAATCACGCAAAGGAGAAAGAGCCTGGGAATGTACAGTCTGGAGAAAAGTCGGGGGAGACAAATACCCTAAGGGCAGTCATGGGAAAGGAAGAGAACTGGATCATAGATTGGGTCTTTTGAAAAGAATCTCACTTCTGAGATTCAAGGACTCTGCACTCACAACCATGCTTTCCCCTTCCTGGGGTGAAATGAATGAAGGAAACTAGTCTATGTAACTAAGAAAATTCTTCCGCCAACACAGGACCCAGAGACTACCACAGTTCTTATGTATGCTTAAGTCTGTCGCATTAAAAAAAATCCTTCTCTGAACTACATGTCCCACATCCTCTACTACACTTTCATTCAATAAATATTGTTAAATACTTGCTATATGACAGGGTGATGGATACTGAGAATGAGGAAAAAACCAGATATTGTCCCTCCCCTCATGGAATAACTAATCTAGTGGGAAGGATGACAAGTACAAGATTATAAAAAATGAGAAGCTACTGCAAAAATTACTAAGCAAAGGAATAGGGTATTAAGACAGAAAATAACAAAAGGAGTAGATGAGGAGACCTTGCGAAGTGTCTCTGACAACTTGATGTTTAAAAGCTGTGGTCTGAAGAAGAGTCCAAGTGGAGGTGTGCTAGACAATGTGCTTGGTTTTAGGGTTCACTGGTGGCCCTAATGAATCCCAAGCATTACCTAAACATTCAGTCTCTAAGAAAAATTGCAAAGGATAGGAGCATGACCCAGTATGCCCTCTCACCCACAGAGAATTCTGTGGGAAGAACCAAAGAGCTGACTTGGCTTGGGTAGAACCTAATCATGGAAAAGGATCTGCTGTAGGTCCCCTGGTGCAATGGCTAAGTGCTGCTGTCTGGTCGCTTGCAGAAAGATCCTGAGGTAGAAAACAGCTAGGAGTATTTGGGGAAATGAGGAAAAGCAGTGTAGCTAAAATGTACAGAAGGAAGAGATGAGTTTGGAGAGGTAGACAAGGACCAGATCATGCAGAATACCGCAAAAACACGTGGCTTTTCTAAGAAAGCCTCTACAGAGTTTTAGGTGGGGGAGCGCCATAATCTCATTTATGTCCGAAGAATACCATTTGGACTCTTAAGTAGAAAATGGAGCAGAGAGGAACAAGAGAGGTAGTAAGGAGACCAAGTAGGCCAGAACGGACCTCTCAGGCCAGGAGAGAGAGGATAATGGCAAAGGCAGTAGAGATGATTTGATGGACATGGATTTAGGATACATTTTGGATTTCCACTGCCAGCTAAGGTGGAGTAGCAGGGACTAGATATATCTGACTGCTTGAAACAACTAAAAACAAAAGACAAGATACAAGAAATAACAGTTTTTAGACATTGGGCATCAGGTAGTGCAGGACAGTGATTCCTGAAAAGGGAGAACAAATAAGGTGAGCCCTAGGCTTGCTCTCAGCTCACTGTCTGGAGTCCCCAGGCGACCCAGGGGTAGGGAGGGGAAGATCAGACAGAGCCCAGTGAGCTCCCGGAGTTGAGGAGATGGAGCTGAGTCTGGGTAGGTCGAGGGAGCTACAGTTCATGGACCAGAGCACTGGAGAGGTGTTTATAACTATATTTCAAATGCTCAAGAAGGCAGAGCAAAGATTATGCAGGCTAAGCAGAAATGCTGAAGATATAAAAAGACCCAAGTCAAACTTCTAGAAATGAAAACACAATGTCTGAGATGAATACATTGAGATGGATTAAGAGTAGATCAGAAACTGCAAAAGAAAAGATTAGCTAACTTAAACATAGCTATAGAATTTATCCAAAATAAAACAGAAAAAAAGGTTAAAAAATTTCTTAAAAGCATAAACTGTGGGAAAACTTCAAGAAGATTCATATATGTCTAATTGGAGTCTCCAAAGGAGAGGTGACAGAATATAATATACATGGAGAAAGAATGGTAGAGATTTTTTCGAATTTGGTAAAAACTGTAAACCCACATGTCCAAGAAGCTGAGTGGACTCCAAGTACAAGAGGCATGAAGAAAACCTCACCAGAGCATAGCATAATCAAATTGCTAAAAACCAATAATAAACAGAAGACCTTAAAAGCATCCAGAAAAAAAAAAAAAAAAGACCACGCAACCAAACAGAAGAATGACAGCAGACTTCTCAGAGAGACAATGCAAACCAGAAAACAATGGAGTGACATCTTTTAAAAAGTGCTAAACGACAAAAATGTCAATTCTTAACTCAGCAAAAATATCTTTCAAAAGCAAAGGTTAAAAAAAGACTTTTTCAAAGATACAAAAGCTGAAAGAATTTGTGTCCAGTAGACCATAAGAAGGAGAAATGCTAAGGGTAAAGTCCTTCAGGCAGGAAGGGGATCTGAAACTCTGGCTCTACAATGAAAAAATGAGAGTACCAGAAATGGTTAACTATGAAAGGGTGAATAAAAAAGAATCTTTTCTTTTTTAGTAAAAGAATATTTTTTCTTTTATGTTAAAACAGTCTTTAAAAGATAATTAATTACCTACTGGGGCATCTGGGTGACTTAGTCAGTTAGGTAACTGACTCTTGATTTCGGTTTGGGTTGTGGTCTTAGGGTTGTGAGAGAGAGCCCCGCACTGGGATTCTCTCTCTCCCTCTCCTCCGGCCCCGCCTCCCCACCTCTCTCCCTCTCGCTACCAAAAAAAAAAAAAAAAAAAAAAAAAAAAGGAGATAATTACCTATTTAAAAATATATGGAGCAGTAAAATGTACAGTGACAATAACACAAAGGCCAGGAGGTGGGAAGTGCAAGCACACTGGTGTAAGGTTCTTACACGATATGTAAAGGGATATGATTATGGTTTTAAGGTAGATAGTGATATGTAAAAAAATGTGTAATATAAACTAAAGCAATGACTAAAATGAAGAGTTATAGCTAATAAGCCAACAAGGAAATAGAACAAAATCATAAAAAAACTGGATTAATCCACAGGAAGGCAGAAAAAAACACAGGAAAGATGGCACAAATCGCTCCACCAATAGCATCTGTCTTTGTTCTCTGAGTTGCTGAAAGTGTAGATCTGGGTGGGCTACATGGTTTCTTCATTTATATAAGTACACTGTTATTTTATATAATTTTGGTTATGAAAGATAAGGTTGGGGAAAGCTGTGACCAAAGGAAATGAAATTATTTTACATGATAAAGTAATTGGGAGTTGCCTGCTGGTAGCTGGAAAAGGAGGAGGTATGGGATAGAAGGAAGAGAGAATAGAGAAGAAGATCCCCCAAACTCAGCGTGGGTCCCAGAAATGGCAGCAGGCTGAAGCCTAAGGTTAATGAGGCCAGTAAGATATATCCTGTAACAGCTGATAAACATTAACACAAAGTTTTTTTTTTTTTTTTAAGAGAGAGAGGGAGAAAGTGCGTGCGAGCACAAGTGGGGGGAGGAGCGGAGAGGGAGAGGGAGAATCTCAAGCAGACTCCCCGCTGAGAGTGGAGCCTGATGCACGGCTGGATCCCACGACCTGGAGATCATGACCTGAGCCGAAATCAAGAGTCAGACGCTTAATCAACTGAGCCACCCAAGCACCCCACTGATAAACATTAAGATAAAACAAAAATGTTAAAATGCTTGCTGTTCTTTGTGGCAATTCTGCCTCCCCCCGCCCCCAAAAAAACTTCAGTATAGGTTTATTACACTCAACAGCCTTGCATTCGTTTTTTCCTTAGGGAAATGAAGGCTGAGGAACTGGATCAAATGTTTGGGGCAAAGCAGCTTAGGGAGAGACTGTCAGCTAGGAGAGTGGTCATGGAAAGGGGATAAGAACTGAGTCAGAGCAGGAAACCTAGTCTGAATTATGTGGGGTGGGGATTCATTTTATGCTATTTAGATTTGGATACTGAAGGAAAGGATTATCCTCAAATCTAAGAGGACTCACAGAGTCCTACACAAACCTCCAGCTAGTCTCCCTGCCTACTGTGTCACTCTACACCAATCCATTCTCCCACACAGGATCCCGAGCCACCTCTCTGAAGCACAGGCCTGACTATGTCCCTTCCCTGGGTCCTCGATGCTCAGTGACATAAAACCACTAACATGGTCAGTTAGCTTTTCCAACTGGGCCGCTGTCTCCACTGCAGCCCTGTCTCCCACGAGCCTCCCTGCCACCGCGGATCTCGGCTGTGCCAGACATCCGGTTCCTCTGATCCTCTGTCCCTCACGGTCTCAAATGCTAGTCAGTCAACTGGAGCATTCTTCATCACTCCCTTCCTCCATCATCTTGGTTCTGTGGCATCTTCACCGGGTTATCCTGCTGCTTCAGGTCCAAGCTTAGATATATTTTCCCAGAAGTCTTCCCTGACCATCTGGTTTGAACTTTTGAACTCTGAACTTGTCCTATGAAAGTACATATCGCCACAAATGAACCGTTTGCTTATTTGTTCCTCTTCTTTACCAGGCTGTGAACTCTAGGTGTAAGGACCTGGACTCCTGTTTACTGTGGAACCCTCCATGCCTAAACCAGAACTTGGTGTCGTGCAGCCAATAAAATCTGGGTTGACTGACTGACTGAAGAACGGTCTCAGTTCAATTAATTATGAACATTTGTATCATCTTAGAACTCTGAAGTTCTATGAGGAAACCCTGCATGGGGATGAAGGGGCATCCTAACAGATTTCACCATTATTTGGCTTTCATCCTGTGAATTTTAGGATTTTGGCAAGAGAACCTCTTTATAAGCTCAGAAGACCAGGATGGGAACTAAAAAGACAGGCACAAGGAACTTACTGCCATGGGACAAATGAATCTCTTCCTCCAGCAGAGAGGAATCTGGGCAATCCCCAAGCAGCAGACCCAGAGGTGAATGCTGGGTGGCTTCAGTTACAGCTGAGAGGAAGAGTCCCTGGGACCAGCTAAATGAGCCATCTCCTGTCTCATGCTGTCAGTTCTGAGGGCCGGAAGGAGCTCTCTCTCACCTAACCCTCACAGGCCTCTCACCTGACACAGCCGCGTGGGGAGTTCTGAAGAAGCGACCCTAATCTGACACTGTCTTCCCCCAGAAACCCCGCTTGACCTCTGCTTTCACCTTGCTCATTGTCACTCCGGCTCACCCCACATGCACGTGTCCTTGCAGCCCCCTCTCAGCGGGCACGCTTTCCTGGCGGGGATGGAGCCAGTTCGCCTCTGGCTCACCAGAGGCCATGACAGTGGCTGGCGCAGAGTGTCTGACAGCCGGCTTGCACTTTCCAAAATGCCCATGGCATGGGATGGAAGGTAGAAAACGAAGTCTGAGAAGTGGCTGCTGAAAAAGTGAAGTAAAGAGATAGAACAACTACATGTAATGGATGGTCCTTCACTGGATCTTGGATTAGGGGAAAAAAGCAGCTACAACGACATTATTGGGACAACTGGGGAAACTTGATACGGCCTATATATATCAGCTGGTAGATTTTATTAATGTTAAATTTCTTCAGTGCGAGAATAGTATTGTGTTCCCTGTTCCTAGGAGACACATAGGGAAGTTTATTAAGGATCAAGTCTCTCATCTGTAGTTAACTCTCAAATGGTTCAGTAAATAAAAATACACAGACTTAGAGAACAGGTATAGTAAATATTGCAAAAGGTGAAGTGGTAAATCTAGGTGAAGAGTGCATGGTTGCTCACTGCACTATCTGTACAACTTTTCTGTAGGTTTTAAGTTTTTCAAAATAAAACACTGGAGGAAAAAAGTCAAGTCTCACCGCAGGTGAGGAAGTCTAATGGGATCTGCATTTGATGACTTATCTGCTATACCAGAAGTGCATGGTCAGTCAGGCCGAGACCCTAAGGGCTAGGGTAGTGTGGAGACAAGCTACAGGGCAGCGGATGGGAAGGCTCCTTAAGTACCTGGATAAGAGAGGTGGTAGCTTTGGATGTTGAACTAGCAGAAGTGTGTAGCTGGGCAGAAGGGTGGGAGTGAGAAACCCCAGATCCAAGGGGCAAAGCAAAAGACAGCCCTGTGCAGATCAGACTCTTTGGCAGGGGCGGGGGTAAGTAATCAGGAAAGCACAGGAAATGACAGATGATCAGAGGTGGAGCAAAGAGTCAGGAAGGCAGGCAGGCAGGTAAGCAGGCGGGAAAGATAAGTGAAGCAGCACAGAGGAGTGAGAAATCTAGGCAAAGCTCTGGCTTGTCTGGGCACAACTGCTTCAGGGAAGCAAACAGAAACTGGGGTGAGAGCAGCCAAGTTGCTAAGCACCCAGGATGGGACACAGAAGTTAGAGAGTGAGCACAGGAAGGCCCAGAGGGTTGGCTGAATCTGTCTGAAAATGAGGGTAGGAAGAGGGGCAGCCAATGGTGGGGTGTGATAACCTGGTCTTTGTCTCTTGCTGGCGAGGCAAGAGGGCAGAGTGGCTAAAGCTTGCTTCCTCCTATCTGGCAGCTGAATCAGAGGATGCAAAGTGGAGCAGAATTCCCAGGAAACCTCAGGCCTCAACTCCAAACTCCCTCTGTGACCGCAAGCCCCGTGCGCACATCCCTGCCAGTCTCGGCCCGCTGCTACTAGTTTGATTCTCTTCGTTCTTAATGCTGCCACTCCACTGAAGAATTCTGGGCTCCTGGTTCTTGGAGAAATCTCTCTCTAGACTAGCAGCTAGCCTAAGTGTACACGACCCCCTCTCATGTATCCATTCCTGCAGAAGCTCAGGGAGGCCTCACTTTCATTACTGAGTGCAGTTCAGAGTTCCTGAAGGCCAACAGCTAAGGATATTTAACCAGCTGCCTTTGTCTGCCCCACCGCCACCGTGCCCAGCCCAGTCCCCCAGTGCAACATGCTAAGAACATTTTTTTTCTGTTCTCAGATTCTGATGATGAAAGCAAGCAGGACAGCAGGTTAGAGAAGTTCCCTCCCAAGAAGTGGAGCAGTGAGGGGGCACAGACATGTATGCAGGGACCAGGCCGGTCTGGCCCTCCCAAGGAGTATTTGAAATTCAGGTTGTCTTTTTGCCCTGCACGCAAGTCATAGGAGCAATGCTCATTGGGGTGCAGAGGTCTAGATGGAGGCAGGGCTGGGGCGCTGGGTGAGCAGGCACCTTCTCGAGAAGTGGCACTTTTATCAGGAGTGAGTTAAGAGAATGATAAAAAGACGCTGGGGGAGGCAGTGTGGGAACAAGACTCGTGCAGGTCAGAGGGGGCACCTTTCAGACTTCGGCTCCCTCAGCGACGGACAGCACGGCCTGCTGACCGCACCAGCTCTCCGCTCCTCTCCTCCCCAGGATGAGGTCCCTCTCTCTCCACGACCTACTTGCTACGTGTGGGGCCGAGCTCTGCTCCCCTCCCTGCCATGCTGGGTCCCGGGCCCCAGATGAGCAATGCTCAGTTCCCTTCCCTCCACAACCTCTCTCGGAAGTGCTTAGTCACTGTTCCGGCCCCGGCCACGCGGCCTCCGCTTTCCCGCTGCAGGTCTGCTCTGCTAACTGAGAGAGCTATTTTCCAGCTTGGGCTGCCCATGGCAGGAGCCTGAATCGACTTGCTAGACGAGCAGTGCTGGAGGAGCTAGGGCCATGCGCCAAAGGAAAGAGCGGAAAGAGCGGACGGCCAGTCACTGGGGAGCATATTTCCCAATCTATGGCCTGAGACTAAACCTTCCTGTTGGCAAGGGAGAGCTCCCTTAGGCGTTTGCTCCCGGCTTCACCCGGGGAGGGGTGCTGTGACTTCGGGGTGGCCCCCCATGCTGCGTGGGGCTCAGAAAGGGAATTGTGAACCACCGTTTTCTAGGGATCAACATCCAGAGGACAGAAGGTTAACCCTAGCTGGAGAGGAGACAAAACGCAGGAGAGGGCAAAGTCGGGAAGGGACCAAGGAGTCCCGGGCGCCGCGGCCAAGGCGAGGGACGCAAAGCCAGATCTCTGGAGCATGGGGGCCGGGCTGGCAGGTGTGAGGGCCGGCCTGGGCTCCGGCCGGCACCGCGACCAGCCCTGTGCCCCCTCCTTGGCCCAGGCCCCATCCCAGCTCCTACCTGGTAGGTACCTGTCGTGGCTGTGGCCGTAGCCGGGGGCGGTGAGTGGCGAGGGAGCCTGTGGAAAGGGCTGGTTGCCAAACAGATTGTCACTGCGAAGGTTGTGGCAGAGTTTCTCCAGGAAGCGCAGGACGTAGGTGATGCTGTTGACGGCTGGGAGGTTGAGAGTGTGCTGTTCACGGTCAAACACGGCTGTGGAATGAAGGAAACAGGGCTGAGCACGTCAGCCTGGCAGTGCAGGGCAGCGAGGGGCAGGAGGAGCCCAGCCTCCCGCTTACCTGGTTACACAAAGCAAGCAGTGCCCGGGGTTTTTCCCTCCCTCCCTTCGCCTCGCTACCCCTCCCTTCCCCTCCCTTCCCCTTCCAAGGATTTGATTTTTGCCTCCAACTCCAAAGGGCTTGCTGAAATGGGAGTGGCCAGGCCAGGTCTGGTGCACCTGGGCTCTGAAGTGATTTTACTCAACTTGTGAAAACAACTGTGAATGTAACTCTATCTGCTCCATCAGTTGGCTGGGCTTCCTCCAGGAAATCTGCTCATTTCGGGTTCTCTTTCCATAAGAACTGCCCAAGAACAGAGAAACTGGGCAGACGAGGAGAATACAGCTGTTGCCAGCAACGCTTTAGGTGCACGATCTGATCTGTAGGAGGGCACTAGAGTTTCAGCAACATTTGGAACCATTCCACGCTTGGTTTTATTTTACTCCCTATCTATTTCTATTCAAGAACTATCTGTATAATCCTTACAAAGCAGAAAGCCTTTGCATTTGTCTCTGAGGGCAGCAAGGAAATGGAGAGATAGGCCATTCCCAGGATCCAGTTTCAGGGCACAAGAACCCTAGAAAAGTTGTGGGTGACAGCAACTCCACAGAGGCAGCAAAGCAGGGCGGGTCCCCGAAGACTACCGCACAGAAGTCTTGGCCTCAGAAGGAAAGGAAGGCTTGATTTCCCAGCAGTCCTCAGCCGTCTAGAACAATGCCTTCCATGCCTGCCCTCATCCTCCACATAGCCAACTGCTCCCTCACCTGGGCTCTCCCACTACCCTGTGTGCACTTCTCACACATTAGAACCCTTCTCCCCTGTCCTCTGTCCTGCCCCTCCCCTGGCCAGGGTCTAGCAATAACCTCTGACATATAATAAAGGCTCACTAAAGGTGTGCTAACAAAATACAGTTACTTGTGGGGTCTTCTACAAGAATACAGGTACTCCTGGGGTCTGCCAAGTCAGCTGGCTCTCCTGAGGCCGGATATTGCAACTCGTTAGAGGGAAGGGGTGGGAGACTATGCAGTATCGCACAGTTGAGACTGAAAGGCTCCAGGTTAAGTCTTCATAGGTTTGGTAGGTAAGGAGTGGGGTTCTGGACTTGGGAACACTGAAACAGAACCATGGCACAACAGGAAAAGTGGATATTCTCAGTGAAAACAAAAAAACACAGAACACGGTCTAGTTGAATCACACAGAGCAGAAGAGAGAGAGAGGGAATGGTTTTTCCCACTCTGCCCTGGGATTCAACTTCCTTGTAACAGGGCTGGCTTAGGACCAGGCAGCTGAGGAGTGAGAAGAACATGACAAGAGTCCCGTGGTCCCCCAAGGCCAGGAGGGAGGCTGTGGCAGTCTGGAGAAGCTCCTGTTGCCACAGTGTAGCCCCTCTGGATTCTTTCTTCTGGAATGCCTTTACAGCAACACACATCTACTTCCTGTATGCAGAGGCCGAGCAGGCAGACAGGAGAGGAGTCTGCCTAGAGGCTTGGTTAAGCAGAGTCTGTGTGGGTATTCTATTTGGCAGAGGTGTGCATAAGGCTCAGAGGGGTTCCGGGAGTTGAAAAGGAGGACTCTCGGCGGAACGGAATCCCTTCCCATTTCTCCAGAGCCTGTAGGCGTGAAGTAGGAACCAGGAGGCCTTGCCAGAAATCAGCCAGTGGAGAAGGCCTGCCCCCCTGGCTAGGAGGCCACATCAGCCCCAGGGTGCTTACCTGAGATCACTTCACCGCCGTGGCCCTGTTTCAGGAAGCTGAAGACGGTTTTCTGATGGTACGCACAGTCGATGCAAGCCTGGACAGCCTGCTGCAGCACCACGGAGGCGCGGGCTGGCCCAAAATGGTCAGGGAGCAGCTGGACCTTCTTCTTATCTAAGTGGGGGCCTGGGCTGCCATTCTTGTTCAAGTAAATACAAACTGCAGAGACAAAGAGTCAAAGCAGCTTAAAGAGCGTCCGGGGTACAGAAGTGACAGAACAGTGCTCTCTTCTGTCTCACACACTCTGGGCTCTGGTCCCTAGCAGGATTCTCAGCTGCTAGGCTGGTGAAACCCTGGGAGGGGGCAGAGGGTGGCTGTGTCCAGCTGCAACCAGCCCAAATTCCATGACCAAAGGCTCTGGGAACACAGCCCCCTGGACGGACAGCCCAGACCAAAAGCCAAGGCACAGAACTTGTACTTTGTCTTCTGTGCACTGAAAAGGGAATCTAAACAATTCCCCAGATGTATGTCCTTTCATGTTCAGGACTCGGTCACCTCACATAGTCTTTGTATCTCATATTACGTGTGTAAGGAGTGGTAGGGGCCATGGCAATGTTAGCCGGAGTGTGTATGTGTGTGTGTTTGGCCTTGTACTTAGAATGGTCACACCATGGGTCACCTGGTTTCTGTTCTGGGCCTTGGAGTCCCTTTGTTATCTTCTGCACTAACACCCAGGCCCAAAGAAAGTAGTAAAATAGACAAACATGGGAATGAAGAAAACCACAGAAAGGGCCGGAGGGGCCCATCCAGAGAGTGTTGTGTGTTTCAGCAGTTTCCCCTGTCGGCCGGCTGGGCACTCTCCTACGGTAGCCCCTAGCTGGCACGCTGCTGGGTGGGGGACAGAGGGGGTGCGGGAGCACCAGGCAGTCTGCAACAGAGGTGCTTCCTTGGTCTCCGGAGAGGACCCACAGCAGCCTGCTCAGCTATGACATCCTCTCTTCTGATGTGCCTTCTAGGACCTACTTGAGCAGGGTACTCTGCTTTCTCACACTGCTGAAGGAGGAACAGGTGGGCAAAAGGTCTTTCTTGCTCTTAAAGGCAAAAAAGCTAAGAGCGGTAGCCATGTTGGCTGTGGACGGACTGTGTCCTCATCTAGCGGGCCTCAGCTTTAGCCTCTGTTAAGTGAGAAAGCTGTGCAACATGCTGTCTGAGGACTCCTCACCTGATTCAAAGGGAAAGCGAGACGGAGAGAAGGAAATGGAAAACAGTAAGAGAAAGGCGAGATGTGGAAGGTGAGAGGCGGAAAAGAAAGAAGGGAAAAGTAAAGGGTAGGCAAGATGAACTGAAATACACATTCAATTCTGTTCTCTCCCCAAATCCTCCAAAATGAGTCACACAATAAAGGAGACAGCTTAAAATTTTGGAAGCTGGAGAGCAGATAAGCAAAGTAGCAATTGACTGAGTAGACCCAAGAAGGCCGAATCCTTAACCAAGAATGGGCAAAGATGAGAATCCAGCTGTTTCATCTTATAATTCACAAAAGAGTGAAGAATGGGCAGCTACCTCTGGAGATGGGTGTAAAGGCAGATCTAATGAAAGGACTGGGTGATGTCCGTTAAGAAATAGCTAGGACTTGGGGCGCCTGGGTGGCTCAGTTGATTGGGCGACTGCCTTCGGCTCGGGTCATGATCCTGGAGTCCCGGGATCGAGTCCCGCATCGGGCTCCCTGCTCAGCGGGGAGTCCGCTTCTCCCTCTGACCCTTCCCCCTCTCATGCTCTCTATTTCATTCTCTCTCTTGAATAAATAAATAAATTCTTTAAAAAAAAAAAAAAAAAAGAAATAGCTAGGACTTGCATGTCATGATATGACTCTTTCACTGAAAACAAAACAAGTAAAAATGTAGGAACTCCAAGAGGTAAGAAGAGTAGTTAAAATAAACGAAGACCTAGATCTATGAAAAGACACCCATAAGAATGTTCATAGCAACTTAGTCATAACAGCCTAAAACTAGAACCAACCCAAATGTCTGTCAACAAGAGAATACATATACAAATTGTGGTATATGCATTTATTGGAATAGCACTTAGTAGTACAAAAGAAGGAACTATTGATAGGGTGCTTCTCAAAAACATTATTTTTAGTCAAAGAAACCAGACACAAAAGGTACATAGAGTATAATTCCATTTATATATTAAGTTCAAGCACAAGGAAGTCTAATCTATAGGAATAGAAATCAGAATAAAGGTAGGACAGGGATGCCTGGGTGGCTCAGTCAGTTAAGCGTCTGCCTTCAGCTCAGGTCATGATCCCAGGGTCCTGGGATTGAGTCCTGCATCAGGCTCCCGGCTCAGCGGGGAGCGTGCTTCTCCCTCTGCTTGCTCTGCCTGCCCCTTCCCTTGTTTGTGCGTGCGGTCTCTCTCTCTGACAAATAAATAAATAAAATCTTTAAAAAAAAAAAAAAGGTAGGTGAGAAGGCTGACTGTAAGGAGGCATGATGTAACTTCTAGGGGTGGTAGAAATGATTTTTATCTTGACTGAGGTTGTGGTTACATGGTGCTTGCACAGAATAAAACTCATCTAATTGTACATTAAGATATGTACATTTCACTGCACATAAATTTTCCTTAATTAAAACACATGAAAAGGAAAAAATATAACCAGTCCAGTGATAACTACAAAAAAGAAATTCTACATGGATTAAAGGGTGAAATATAAAAGGCAAACTATAAAACCTTTATTTATTTATTTTTTAAAGATTTACTTGTTTATTTGAGAGAGTGAGCAAGCATGAGTACGGGAGAGGGAGAGAAATCTCCAGCAGACTCCCTGCTGAGTAGGGAGCCTGACGCGGGGGCTCAATCCCATGACTCTAAGATCATGACCTGAGCAGAAGGCAGACACTTTACCGACTGAGCCCACCCAGACACCCCTAAGCTATAAAACCTTTAAAAGACCGTGGCAGTTTAAAAAAGTGGTTCCCCCCACCTCAACAACAACAAAAACTTAAATAAACAAAAACACGGCTCCCAAACCTTTGACATCCCCTCCATCGATCTCTGTGATACTTGACCAACAGACTATGTAGAAATGACACTGTACCGGTTTCTGGGCCCAGGGCTTAACTAAGAAGCTGACAGTTTCCATGTCCTCTTTCTTGGGACATTCACTCTTAGAACCCAACTACCATGTGTGAAGAGGCAAAGGCACCCTGTGGCGAGGTCTATGTGGAGAGAAACCAACAGCCAAAACCAGCTTGTCAGCCATATGGTGGAAGGGGGTCCTCTGATTCTAGTCAAGCCACTTCAGCTGACACTGCATGGAATGATGCAAGTGACTGCCATCTCACCCTGCCCACATTGTTGTTTTAAGCCATGAAGTCTGGCAGTGGTTTGCTATGTAGCAAAAGATTACTGAAAGGGATTGTGGTACTGGAAAAAAGCAATAAAGGGCCCCAAAAAAGGGTATGGGTGAAAGCATAAAGGGGCTTGAAGAGAAGCCTATAAAACGTTGGGGGTCAAAGGATTCTTTTCATTTTGTACGATCTCTATCCCTATTAGTCCAGTCTGACAATGCTTCTTGAGAAACTTGAGAATGGACACCTACAGGTTTTGAGGAGGCTGCCAGGAAGAGCTTAAGGCAAATGAGGAAAACCTTACTGGAAGATGGAGGATGGGAGACACTTGCTACGTAGTGATGTAGAGTTTGACAAACTGTTACCTGCAGTAACCTGGAACCAGGAAGTAAATGTACCTGGTGGACTCAGTGAAGTAGCCAGAGATTTTCAGACAAAAGTAATGAAAGTGCAGGTGGCTTCTTACTGCATATGACAAAAATGCAAAATGAGATGAGCTTAAAAAACAAAAACAAAAACCCAAATAAAAAATAAGCCCAGGACTCACAGAGTCCACAAATAAAGTGCTTCTCATTTCCAGTCCTTCCAGAAGACAAACAATTCTAAATTAAGAAAGGGTCAAATCCAGAATGGGGCAATAAAATATTTTGTTAAGGGGCCAGAATGATTTAAGACTATATGTGCTTCATGTTCTTTCTGACCAAAAGGCCCTTGAAGAATCTCAAGGGCCACTTTTGCAGATTCTCTCCCTTAAATGGTAAGTTTTTTAAGAATCTCAAGGGCATTGTCTCAAAGCAGCCATACAGGAAGCCCAAAGTAAAGAAGGGCTTAGCTTCAGAAGGTTCAAGGTGTGGTTTTGTCTAATGAAGGAAATCTCAATAGCATTCATAGAAAACCCCTCAAGTTTCCAAGAGAGTCATTCTGGTGGAAGCATCGCCAGCTCAGACTCAAAGGGACAGAAATGGTACAAAATGAAAAGAATCCTTTCAGACCCAAACCTTTTACAGATGGGACGAAGACCAAGAAAGCAATCTCAGTTTTCATGGAAAAGGAAGGATGATTCAGGAAACAAAACCAAGACCCATGGAAAACAACCCCAGGAAAGTAGTATTGGATCTAATAATTAAGGAACTGGCCAACATGTGCCCAGCTGGATTTCAGAATTTCTACAGACCAGTCACTGCTCCCTTTTGAACAGGTGTATCTGTAAATTATCCTATGCCTGTCCCACCATTGTATGTTGGGTATGTGGGGAGCAGACAATGTTTTTCTTTAGTTTACAGATCTTCAGATTGAGAAGAACTACACTCAAGGAGCTTCTACACTTGAGAATCTGCACTTGAGAGGTCTCATTTGCACGTGGATCTGATTTAGATGATGAGATCCTAGATCCAGAGCCTGATGTTGTAAAGGGATGGGACTTTTAATGGAGAATCTTGCAAGAAGAATAAATTTCCCAAGTGGGAAAAATGTAAGTAATTTATGTCCAGAGAGTAGGGTGAAATGGTTTGTAAATATCCATAATACTTTGACCCTCTTCTCATAAAGGAGTAGGGTCTATTCTTCTCTTGAATCTGAGCTCCATGACTGCTTAATCAGTAGGCTATGGTGGAAATGATGCTATGCTAATTTTGGGGCTTAAGTCTTACAAAACTGGAAGCCTCCACTTCCTGTCTCTTGGGATACTTGCTCTTGGAATGCAGCCACCATGGTATGAGGAAGTCCAAGCTACCCTTTGGAGATGTCCATGTAGAGAAGAACCAACAGCCAGCACCAATTTTGCTAGCCATGTGAATGAACCATCTTGGAATTGGATTCTCCAGCCCCAACTGAGCCACCCCAAATGATGCCATGTGGAAGAGAGATGAGCTGTCTTACTGTTAATATAGTTGAATATTTTGATATCACTCTTTCCTGGTATATAAAAGGTTATATACCTTTTCTTTTATACTTTATGCTTTTGTCTTATTTTTTAAAATCCTTCCTAATCTTAAGGTTGTGAAAATATTTATAACTGTCCTGTTTCAGTTCTGTACTGCACCCACGAAATCAGAGGTCGTTAAAAAACAAACAAACAACACATCAGAGAAGGGTTCAGTATATAAGGAGGTTGGAAGTAGCCACTCCAACCAAACAACAAGTGAAAAGCTGAACAAATGGAAAGATTAATAATCTTTTTTAGATCTATCAGAGAAGTGAGGTCACAGGGTAAACTGCTGCCACCCAAGTTTGGAGAGATAGGTGAATACAGAATATCACATTTTACCAAGCAGAAACCCATGAGCAGAAACCTCCACAGTAACCAGTGCCAAGGTAGGAAAATCTAAATTGTAACTGATGAATTGCTGGAAGTTTAATGTGGACAAGTCTGAGAGTTAAAGATTCTGGGGGGGAACCCAGTTATGGAGGGGGGTGTCCCACACTTTTGTGAGTCATCTTCAGGAGCTCAACCGATGTTCTCATAGTGAATATTGGAGAAAAATGCCCTCATGCTTCCAGCAGCGAGTGCAGAAAAGGAACCATTTAAAAACATGTCAGAGTGTTCTACTCTTCTTAACAAGGCCTGCCCTCAGGAAAAACTATTTTACCAGAGCTATTTTATCAAATCCTGCCAGGATTTGATCAGAGTCTAACCTATCCGGGAGAAGGAAAATACCCAATTCCAGCCCCCTCCAGCCATCCTGTCCCACCTAAGGGAAGGGAGGATAAGAAATACTGGTGAAGTTCACAGTCTAGGGGCATGGGCCCCTCAAAAGACTGAGACCTAATCATAGGACTATAGAATATTTCTTCCTCCCCCAGCACCTTACCATCACATTACTAAAGGCCTATTTACAACAACTTCTTTTACCTAGTACATCATGTCTGACTATCAAGAGAAAAATTACAAAGTATACTAAAAGGCAAAAACTGCAGTTTTAAGAGACAGAGAGCAAGATTAAAGCACATGCATAAGAAACTAGCCTTAGACTGGAAAGCATAAGAACTAGACTCAGACATGGCAGGGATGTTGAATTATTAGGCTGGGAATTTAGAACTATGATTAATATGCTAAGGGTTCTAAAGGATAAAGTAGACAGCATGCAAAACAGATGTGCAATGTAAGCAAAGACAGAAATTCTAAGAAAGAATCAAAAAGAAATGCTAGAGATCCAAAACAGTGTAATAAAAAATAACGCCTTTGATGGACTCATTAGTAGACTTATTAGTGGACATGGCTGAGAAAAGAATCACTGAGTTTGATGATATCTCAACAGAAATTTCCCAAACTGAAAAAGAGAAAAAAAGACAGAAAAAAAATACCAAGATACTATCTAGGAACTGTGGGAACACTACACACAGTAGGAATACCACAAGGAGAAGAAAGAAAGGAACAAAAGAAATTTTTGAAGACATAAGGACAGAGAATTTCCCCAAATTAATATCAGACACCAAACCACAGATTCAAGAAGATCAGAGAACACCAAGCATGATAATACTAAGAAACCCCCTACAACTAGGCATATTATATAAAAATGCAGAAAATCAAAAATAAAGAAAAAATCTTGAAAGAAATCAGAGGCAAAAAGCCCCCTCAGCTACACAGGAGCAACACTAAAAATTACATCCTTAGAAACCATGTGAGCAGGAAGAGACTGGAGTGAAATACTTAAAGTGTTGCAGGAAAACATCCACCAACTTAGAATTCTGTACCTTGCAAAATTATCCTTCAAAACTGAAGGAGAAATAAAGGCTTTCTCAGACCAAAAAAAAAAGGGGGGGGGAGTTTGTTGCTAGTAGATTACCTTGCAAGAAAGGTTCAAGAAATTCCTTAGAGAGGAGGAAAATAATATGGATCAGAAACTAAAATCTACATAAAGAAAGGAAGAACACTGGAGAAGGAATAGATGAAAGCAAAATAGAAAAAAAATAGAAAAACAGAAAATAGAAAAAATAGAAAAAAAACTAGAAAATAGGAAAAGTAGAAAAAAACTCTTAATTTTCTAATTCTTAACAGCAATGTATTTGATTGTGTATGTTTATGTATATATACACATGCTTACTTACACTTCTGTACAAATGAAATGAATGACAGCAATTATACGAGGATGGAAAGGAGGGATAGGATTACATGTTGTTATTTCTGTGAAGTGGTACAGTGCTGTTTGAAAGTAGACTTGGATTAGTTATAAATGTAGTTGTAAACTCTAGGGCAATCACTAAATAATAAAAAAGAAGTATAACATATGCTAAAAAAGGAGAAAAATTGGAATCATATAAAATGCTCAAATAAAACCACCAAAGGTAGAGAAAAAGTGGAAGACAAAAATAGGCACAAAGAATAAAGGCAACAAATAGAAAACTGACCATATATGGTAGATATTTTCTAGCTATATCAATAATCACTTTAAATATCAATGGTCTAAATACACCAATTAAAGGACAGAGATTCTGGGGCACCTGGGTGGCTCAGTCAGTTAAGCGTCTGCCTTTGGCTCAGGTCATGATCCCAGGGTCCTGGGATCAAGCCCTGCATTGGGCTCCCTGCTAAGCTCCCTGCTTCTCTAGGGCACCTGGGTGGCTCAGTTGGTTAAGGTCCCTGCTTCTCCCTCTGCCCCACCCCCCCAACTCCTATTCTTGCTCACTCTGCTCTCTCAAATAATAAATAAATAAATAAATAAATAAATAAATAAATAAATAAATAAATAAAAAGACAGAGATTCTGAAAGTGGATCAAAAAACAAGACCCAACTATATGTTGCCTACAAGAAACCCACTTTAAATATAAAGAGACATATAGATTAAAAGTAAAGAGGTGGAGAAAGATATACCATGCTAACAGTACTTAAAAGAAAGTGGGGATAGTTATATTAATTTGAGATGCAGCAGACTACAGAGCAAGGAAAGTTACTATAGATAAAGAGGGGCATTACATAATGATATAGAGGTCATTTACCTAAGGAGATATATCAATTCTTACTGTGTATGCACCTAACAACAGACCATCAAAATATGAGAGGTAAAAATTAATAGAATTCCAAGAATAAACAGATGGATCCACAATTATAATTGGAGACTTCATCATCCCTCTCTCAGAAATGGACAGATCCAGCAGGCAGAAAATTAGTAAGGATGTTGTTGAACACAATAGTATCATCAATCAACTGGATATAATTGATATCTATAGGTTACATCATTCAACAACAGCAGAACACACATTCTTCTCAAGCTCATATGAAACACTCATGAAGACAAACCACATACTGGGCTATAAAACATACCTCAACAAATTTATAGGGAATAGAAATCATACAATGTTTGCTCTTAGACCACAATGGAATTAAATAAAAAATCAGTAACAGAAAGATAGGTGGAAAATCCCCCAATACTTGGAGGTTAAACAACATATTTGTAAATAACACATGGGCCAACGAATAAATCTCCAAAGAAATTTAAATATATTTTGAACTAAATGAAAATAAAAATACAACTTATCAAAATTTCTGGGATGCAGCAAAAGCTGTGGATAGAGGGAAATATATAGCACTGAGTGTGTACGTTAGAAAATAAGGAAGATCTGAAATCAATAATCTAAGCTTCTACTTTAGGAAACTAGAAAAAAGAGCAAATTAAATCTAAAGTACACATAAAAAAAGAAATAATAAAAATTAGCACAGAAATTGATGACACTGAAACCAGGAAGTTGACAGAAGAAAAAAAAAATCAATGAAACCAAAAGCTGGTTCTTCAAAAAGATTAACATCAATAAGCCTTTAGACAGGCTAAATTTTTTATTTTTTATTTTTAATTTTTTTTATTGTTATGTTAATCACCATATATTACATCATTAGTTTTTGATGCACAGGCTAAATTTTTTAAAAAGATGACACAAATTACTAACATCAGAAATAAAAGAGGGGACACCACCATGGATCCATGGTCATTGAAAGGATAACACAGGAATACTATGAATAATTCTAGGCCCACAAATTTGATAATCTAGATAAAATGGACCAATCCATGAAATCCACAATCTGTCAAAACTCATACAAGAAGAAAAGATAATCTGAATAGGCCTGTATCTATTAAAGAAGTTGAATCAATAATTCATAATCTTCCAAAATAGAAAGCACCAGACTCAGATGGATTCACTGGTGAATTCTACTAAGCATTTAAGAAATACGTTTTACTAATTATAGAAAATAGAAGCAGAGAGAATACTTTTTAACTCATTCTAGGTGGCAGGCATTATTCTAATTCTAAAACCAGACAAAAACATTACAAGAAAATTACAGACCAATGTCTCTCATAAATATAGATGCAAAAATCCTCAACAAAATATTAGCAAATCAAATCCAACAATATATAAAAAGAATTATACACTACAACTAAATGAGATTTATCCCAGGTATGCAAGGCTGGTTCAAAACATTTAAAAATCAATTAATGTAATCCATCACATGAACAGGCTAAAGAAAAGCTATCAAATGATCATATCAATAGATGCAGAAAGAACATGTGACAAAAATCCAAGACCCATTCATGATAAAAACTCTCAGCAAACTAGGAACAGAGGGGAACTTCCTCAGCTTGATAAATATCTAGGAAAAAACTTCAGCTAACATCACACTTAATGGTAGGAAACTAGCAGCTTTCCCACAAAGATCAGGAACAAGGTAAGCATGTTCACTCTCACCATAACTTTTCTTTTTTTTTAAGATTTTATGTATTTATTCATTTTAGAGAGAGTGAGCAGGGGGAGGAGCAGAGGGAGAGAGAAATTGCGGGGGGAGGGAGGGAAGAATCTCAAGCAGACTCTATGCTGAATGCAGAACCTGATGCAGGGCTTGATCTCATGACCCTGAGATCATGACCAGAGCTGAAACCAAGAGTTGGACGCTTAACCAACTGAGCCACCCAGGCATCCTACCACAACTTTTTATCATGTACTGGAAGTCCTGACTAATGTAATAAGGTAAGAAAAGGAAATAAAAGAATTGGGAAGGAAGAAATAAAACTCTCTTTGTTCACAGATGACACAAATGTCTATGTAGAGAATGTGAAAGAATTGACAAAAAAAATTCCTGGAATTGATAAACAATTATAGCAAGGTTGCAGGATACAAGGTTAATACATAAGTCAGTTGTTTTCCTATATAACAGTAAGGAATGAGTGAAATCTGAAATTAAAAACACAGTACCATTTACATTAGTACTTCCAAAAATAAAATACTTAGGTATAACTCTAACAAAATATGTACAGGACTTATATAAGGAGAACTACAAACTCTGATGAATGAAATAATAATGATAAAAAAACCTCTTAACATACAGACTCTTAACTATAGAGAATAAACTGAGTTTGGTTGGCAGAGGGGAGGCTGGGGGGATGGGTGAAATAGCTGATGGGGATTAAAGAGTACACTTATGATATAATAAAATAAAATAAAAGAGAAAGAGAAAACTAAATAAATGGAGAGATATCTCATGTTCATGGACAGGAAGACTCAATATTGTCAAGATTTCAGTTTTTTCCAACTTGATCTACAGATTCAATGCAGTTCAATCAAAATCCCAGCAGGTTATTTTGTGGCTACTGACAAACTGATTCTAAAGTTAATATGGAGAGGTAAGAAAACTCTAAACAGTCAACCAACACAATACAAGTTTGGAGGACTGATACTACCCAGCTTCAAGACTCACTATAAAGCTAACAGTATACAAGACAGTGTGAAAGAACAGACAAAGAGATCAATGGAACAGATAGAAAGCTGAGAAATAGTCCCACATAGATACAGCTAACTGGCCTGTGACAAAGGAACAATGGCCAAACAAAAGAGAAAAACGTAGTCATTTCAACAAGTGGTGCTAAATCAACTGAACAGCCACATGTGAAAAAAAAAAAGGGATCTAGACATAGACCCTACACCCTTCACAAAAATTAACTCAAAATAGTTCACAGACCTAAGTGTAAAATTCAAAACTGTAAAACTCCTAGAAAATAAAATCAGAGAAAAACGAGATGACCTTAGGTATGGCAATGACTTTTTAGATACAACACCAAAGGCACGATCCATGAAAGAAATAATTGATAAGCTGGACTCATTAAAAGTAAAATCTTCTGCTCTGTGAAAGACCCAATCAAGATAATGAGAAGAAAAGCCACAGAGTGGGGGAAATATCTGCAAAAGGCACACCTGATAAAGAACTGTTTTCCAAAATATACAAAGAATTTAAAAAAAACCCTCAACAATAAGAAAATGAACAACCCAATTAAAAACTGGGCCAATGCTGTTAAGTAGACGCCTTGCCAAAGAAGATACACAAATAGCAAATAAGCATATGACAAGATGCTTTTCCCTGTATGTCATCAGGGATATACAGATTAAAACAATGAAATATGACTACATGCCTACTAGAATGGCCAAAATCCAGAACACTACCACCACCAAATGCTGGCGAGGATGTGGAAAAAGGAACTCTCATTCCTTGCTGGTGAGTGCAAAATGGTACAGCCACTTTGGAAGACAGTTTGGCAGTACCTTAAAAAACTAAACACGCTCTTACCATACGATCCAGCAATCTCATTCCAAAGGATTGGTATTTACTCAAAGAAATTTAAAATTTATGTCCACAAAAAAAACCTGTACATGGATGTTTATAGCCACTTAATTCATAATTACCCAAACCTTGAAGGAACCAAGACATCCTTCAGTAGGTGAATAGATAAACTGTGGTATAGCCAGACAATGGTATATCATTCAGCCCTAAAAAGAAACAAGCATGAAAAAGACATGAAGAAAATTTAAATGCATATTAGTAAGTGAAAAGGCCAATGTGAAAAGGCTACATACTGCATGGTTTCAACTACATGACGTTCTGGAAAAGGCAAAATTATAGAAACAGTAAGATGAGTGGTTGCCAGGAGTTAGGGGACAAGGACGGATGAATAGGCAGAGCATGGAGGATTTTTAGGACAGTTAAACTATCTTGTATTATCCTCTAATGGTGGATACATGTCATTATACATTTGTGAAAACCCATAGAATGTACAACCCCAAGAGAGAACCCTAATGTAAACTATGGACCTTGGGTGCTAATGATGTTTCAATGGAGGTTCCAGTGTTTCATACTTGAAACAAATGTACTTCGTACTCTGGTGGGGGATGGTAATAATGGAGAAGCCTATGCATGTGTGGACGCAGGGGTATATGGAAAATCTCTGGACCTTCTGCTTGAGTTTGCTGTGAACCTAAAAAACAGTTGAGTAAAAAATTCAGAAAACAAAAAAGAGCTCTTCATAGCAGAAGCAAATATCCGAGAGTGGGGAAGTAGAGTATAAGCCTTTCCTAAATGTATGTGACAAATTTCTTAAATGTATGTAAAATTCTTTTGTGCAGATCATTTTGTAGGACTGGCTTTCCACCAAACACCCTTTGGAAAATGCCACTAGAATAATGGATAATGATACTTTAAAAGTAAGACACTAAATACGAGGAACTCAACATAAAGTTTGGAAAACAGAGTTGAGGAAAGCTTTGAAGAAAGTCGAACAAAAAGTCAATGAGAATAGGGGTAAGAATAAAGAGGGTGAAGAATATTACAGAACAAGTTCAAGAGGTTCAATCTCTGAATAACGTGTGCCAGAAGGAGTGCAGAGAGACAAAGAAGTGGGAGAAAATTACTGACGAAAGAATTTAAGAAAATCTCAAGAAACTAAAGAAAGGATGGGCACACACAGGGTCCAGCATGGCAGTGTCTCATCCTAGGTGAGACTGCAGAACACTAGGGATGAAGAGAAGCTTCAGAGAAAACAAAAAGATTTCATGTAAAATTAAACATGCAATCTAAGATTTATATGGGAAAACAAAGACAGAGAAGGAGCAAACTGGGAATAATATGAAAGGGAGGTGAAGAAGATGTCAAGGCACTCAGAAGGCTTCAGAAGAGACTTCTTTTTGAGAGTTTGATATGGATAGAATATATAATGTGCTTGAACATAATGAGAGATGTACGTAGTAAGAGTTTAGGCTGAATTAATCAGTACTAGCAAAAAAAACCCACAAAGGAATCAACAAGACCTACTTTGAAAACAAAATGTGCAACAAAGGAAAAGTAATCATAGTACCCTACTTGGTTCAACTGAAAATAGCATGCCACAAATTACAATGACAAAACACTGAATTTTGATCTAATCAAAATGATATCACGGTATTAAGATAGGGAAGTATATGTGGGTAGGTAAGGGACAAGGAGATTAAGAACAGTTAAATCTTCAACTTCTAAAGTGGGTTGTCAGTTAAAAAATGCCTGAATTATGCATAAAATATAAACATAAAAACAACATATGGAGGTAAATAAGAGAATCGCTTGAATTAAAAGTGATTACATTTGGGGAGAAGTAAATGACAGGGGTAAAGAGGGGCCAGTTTGTTTTGCTTTTGTCGTAATTCTTAAAAACCTATTGTTCCTTTAAATTATGAGCATGTAAATAACTCTGATAAAAATAAAACTAACTCTTGGGGCACCTGGGTGGCTCAGTCGGTTAAGCGTCTGCTCAGGTCATGATCCCAGAGTCCTGGGAACGAGCCCCGTATTGGGCTCCCTGGTCAGCAGGGAGCCTGCTTTTCCCTCCCCTCCCTGCTCGTGTTCTCTCTTGCTATCTCTGTCGCTATCTCTGTATCTCTCTCAAATAAATAAAAAAAATTATTAAAAAAATAAATAAAACTAACTCTTAAAAAGTGCTGTGCAGGTAAAAAAATGAAAGGGAGGTATAAAGGATACAGTGTGGCACACACCTTTCGATCCGTGATAGCTTTTACTGTTAACCTTTGAAGGGTCTGTAAAAGGTAACTTCAACTAATCCTTCCACTGCATTAAGTGTGGAAACTGAGGCTCAGAAAGGGAAGTGAGGTCAAGGTCACACAGAATGAGCCAAGGTCCAGGCAGAGGATGGCCAGACAATGAAAAGTCAAAACTGCTGTAGTCTGCCCAGGAGCAGGAAACAGAGGTTCCCACTTTTCCTAAGCTCTGAGATTCAGGCTGAGAGAGGGATGCCAGCTCAGCGACTGCCAGATTTAAATGGAATCTGCATCATTTAAATGGAATAGTGTGGCACAGTCATGAAGCTCCCACTGCTGTGGATCTTATCTAGGTACTGTTGAACAGGCACACAGGCACCTTAGTGGTATCTAGAATGATGTGGGAAAACTGAGCAAATATACAGGCATCTAGGGGTCATGCCATGAAGCTGGAAAACACACGTAATCAATATTTCTACCAAGGTGTTTATCTGTTTTTTCTTCTTCATCCACAGAGCTTTGGAGCAAAGGCCACTGTTCATTAATCTAAAGACACTCTTGGACTAAACAAACCCAGTAATTGGCTGGAGCTAGATGCAGATGATATATTTGGAGAAATCATGTAATAGGACCCTGACTAGAGCTGGACATAAATACCACAGGCAGGCTATATGTGGTCTTCCAAAGGTTATGTGGAGAAGAAACTAGAATTGGCCTTCCCTTCAAGCTCTAACGTTCTGGGATTTGGGTTGGAGACATACTTAACTCCTTAGAAAAAGACTATGCTAACTTCTCTGGGGACCATTCCAATTGCTTAAACTTCTTTAAAGAAGGTGAAGGATCTGCAGAGTAACTAGAGTAAGGTTTCACACACGTATCTCTACACATAAGAAATGAGTATTGTTCTTTCTAGTATTCCCATTGGGAGACTATCTATTCCAGTGGTGTAGCTCTTTTAAAGTTACCTTCACAGATGGCTGGTTTATGAAATGGAAACAGATAATCGTAGCCCTGATTAACTACCTGCCCACTGCAGCCACTCAAACCACACTGTGCTTTGAATCAAATGTTCATTGGTTGGTCTCCAAAATCAAGTTTACTCTCATAGTACCAAGGTTTGCCACCACCGATGATGTTAAAAAAAAGTAAGCCAGGGCTTTGTTTGTTTGGGATTTTACAGGTTAGTTTTTGCTCTCATCAGTCTCCAGCTACAGAGGTCCTGAAAAGGAGAAGGCACTCACTGGAAATTAATGGTAGCTCTGGATTTCAGTTTTGGTGGACATTCTCCCCAGCTTTTAACAGACCTTGCTGAATCCCATTCTAAAATAGCCAGCACTCTGCACCTTACTGTCCCATGACTTCTTCAGGAATGATTTTCTAGAAGTTGTGAATTTCTTGAAAAGTTTAACATTGAAGAGTAAAGATGAAAAAAACCCTGAATTCTTTGTATTTCAGCTGCTTGTGAGAGGAATTAATAGCATCATGGTTGATGCCTCTTCTGCCCTTAATCAGTTGGTGTGTGCAGGGCCAGTAGCCTTTAAGAGTTTTCTTCCTCATCTGCTTGGCCCCATGAAAACAACACAGAGAGAGAAACCCCAGAAGCCCCTTGCCTGCTCTTGCTGGCCCTGTTCTGGTCATGGGTGAACCCCGTGCTGCTCCAGCTGCTTGAGGTTCACAAGGAGCACATGTGGAAGGTGCTACTGTCTCCCCTCAAGGCATACGTGGAGCACTTCACTCAGGAGCAGCTGAAGAAAGTCCCCTTGCCACAGGCATCACCAGGCCAGCGTGATACCAGAGATTCCATTGTGGCAGTTACTCTTCACAGCCTAGCAGTGCTGGTCTCTCTCCTTGGACCAGAGGTGATGGTGGGAGGAGAAAGGACCACCAGCTTCAAACTCACTGCCTCAAGTTCTATGAAAACTACTGACCTTTCCTCAGAAGGTGATCGATTTTCTCAGCCTATTACATTTCCCATGAATGGAATCTCAGATGTAAAAGGTACCTCAGAAGACAGTGAAAACTTCCCATCAAGATCTAACAAGGCTGAAGAGTGACTACCCTACTCGCCAAAGGGGTATGCAACCAAAACTGTCAGTGCACATATCTGTCCTACAGAACCCTATGCTGCTGTCAAGGCCCCGCTCACTAACTACTGCAGAGGAAACGTGGGATGACTTTGAGCCTAGCAGCTAAGATACCGAGATAAACCATGGAGGCAGAACCACAGCTGCAAGACCTGGTCCCTCAGGGGAGCAAAAGGCCATTCCTACTCTGCTTCTACTCATTGAAGAGTCCAAACCTACCCCAAAAGTAGGTCTTGCACAAAGTAGGGAGAAGCCAGACCAAAACCAAGCCACCAAAAGTGTCACAAGGAAGGAGGCTTAAGTTTCTATCAGAACTGGGTTTAGAAGAGTTTACCAATTCAAGTAAAAAAGAAGCCACTACGAGATCCTGAGTTGGACTGGTTTGTTGATATGATCCCAGAAATGAAGCCTGCAGCTGCTGTTCTTCTTTTACCTGAATTGAGGGCAGAGATGATGGTTCCCAAGGATGATGTCTCACCACTGATGGCAGTTTTCCTCAAAATCTGCTGCAGCAGAAACTACTGAGGGAGAGTCTGAGGCTGGAAAGGGGCAGGAGGGCTGAGCTAGGAAGATAATAACTGGTAACAACGGGGGGCAGTTACACTATAGGAAAAAGGATTCCTTTAAGAAAAAAACCATATCAAACTAATACCTCAAAAGCAGGCTCTACAGACAAAACCCCCTAGGGCGTCCTGTTTTGCCATAGCAGGAGCTCTTTCCCCAGTCTGCTAACTGAAGTGTGTGCCCCTGAGTGCTGGCTACGAGCCCCAGGCGGTGAAGAGCACTGGTTTCTCTGTGGAAGAGCCGGGTGCGTTGGACTCAGAGCTCTGTGAAACTCAAGTGGCTGTGGAAAGGTTGAATTTACTGTTTTCTTCCCCCCAGGAAAGAAAGAAAATAAATACAAAAAGCCACGCTGATTAGCTTAATTTTGTGCCATTTCTTTAACAGTCAGAAGAGGAAGCTCTACTATGAAATAGGACTTGAAAAAATTTTAGCTATAAAGTATCTAAATGATTTTAAATTGCTAAGGTTTTCCTAGGCAGCTTATTGGTTTATAGCTGTGCTGTCTGAGTGAACAGCCCTGTGGGACGGGGGCAGTTACTGACTGTTCCACACGTGTTCCATTGTACCAAAGTTCTTAAGGAGAAATACCTCCCATAATCCTGTTTTCTAAATATCCAATAAAGACTATTTTCACTAGAAAAAAAAAATCAGAGTGGTTGCACACGTATTCGAGTGGTGGCAGGATTACTGTAACGCTGGAAGGATTCTGGAAGGGATCAGTATTCTGCACAGGGAACTGGAAAGGATGCATATTAATACAAACTGGGCGGGGCAAGGGGGGCTCCTGGTGCTGGCCTCACCTCCACCCCACCCCCATGCCCCAGCTCCCCAACTCTGAGTTCACAGGACATCTATCCAAGTTTCTTCTATTGTTTTGAAAGGATGAAGGTTTCTCTGAAACTATTTCAAATGCCAAAGATAAAACATTTGTTTAAAGATTTGAGTTAGGTTTACAAATGCATTGGTGGGGGTGCTAACTGCTGGTGCAGGACAAGAGAAAGGACAGACTGGGGGTGGGGCTGGGGCTTGTGGCAGCTAATAGCATGATCTGCTCTTACCTGTGGGGGCCTGCATGGCTGAGCTGGGGATGGTGGCAGCATCTTGGGGTACAGTGCTGGTATCCGGTTCAGGGGTGCTGGTTGTTGGTGAGGTGGGTGGTGGGTTCAGCAAAGTCCGAGGCTTCCTCTGTCAAAATGGATGGGGAGAAGTTTGCTACCTGTGACAGGTAACTCGTCTTCTGATTTCTCTATTCCTAGCCCTCGATTCACCCATGAGATGGAAATATCTCTGTGGATGGGCCTGTGTTTTATCTTTGTTTTCCACAGAATCTTGCCTAGAGCTTTTACCTGTAGTAGATGCTTAGTAAATATTTTCCGAATCTATGTATAAGATTCTGGGCTCCCATTGAGCTGGAGCTTAATTCACAGTCTTTTATACTAGATTCAGTATTATCATTCGAAATTCCAGGTTATCAGTTGGGCAGACAAAAGCAAAAAAGGGAAAAAAAATTCTGAGGCTTAAGTCTACTTTGACATTATTTTGTACTTTGCTTCTCTCTTCAAAAAATGGAAACATCCCTTCCCCTAACTGCAAACCTGTTCCTCTGCCTACCTCCTCAGCTCATCCATTGCCATTTCTTATCTTAAACTTTACCCTCTAAGGTTTCGATCTCTAACTAAGATAGCTCTCTAAAGACCCTGCCGCTTTACCTGGGCTATACCTTTACTGTAACAAACTGCCCCTTCTGCTTGGAATGCCCCTTCTTTCTTTTTTCACTTTATAAAAATCTGTTTATCCAGGAAACTTTTCTAGATTTCCCCTAATTACTGTATCTTTTGTGCTATCTCTGTACGTTGTGCTGCATCTGTCACAAGGTATTGTCATATATATTCACATACTGCTGGCCTCTATTAGCCTGGAGTTCCTTGAGGGTCTGATTCTGGGTTCCTACGCTCCGAGCATGGCAACTGCCATATTATAAGTCTCAATAAATATTTTCAATGAAGCACACAGTATAGAATACCAATAATGGGGGAAGTAATAGAAATGATTTGAGAAAAATCTAGTATCTTCTCTATGCTGTTCAGGGCAATCTCTAGGGAAGAAAGATCTCAGAAGCTTCTTTTCAAGAAACAGTTTTCTAAAAGCCTTTCTGAATGCAAGGAAAATGTAATCATCCACTGAGATCCAGAAATCCCTTTTTTACTAAATGTGCCATGTAGGGTCCACCGCTGGGAGCGATATAAACCTGTCTGCCTTCCAGGAGTGTATGATCTAAAGCAGCAGCACCAGTGACAGTGGTCATATATAAGATGGCCTTGTCTGTGGAAGTTATCACGCAAACACGAAACATTCAAAGCATACATGGGGCACGGACATTTCCTCATTTTTTTTTGATACTGCTAAAAGTCAAAGTCTAAATAAGCAAGGAGTCAGGAAAGAAAGGAAATAGCAGTTCAACTTCACAGAGTTGGTGGTAGGATTTCATGGGGTCCCTGAAGGAACAAGCCTGGTGAGTTTGGTGCCCAAATATTGTAGAAGAAAGCAGAGAGATGGAAGCCATTTCTGTTTGAGATAGGTGCATTTACATGTATTACATCTCTTCATATTTTACCTCATCTCTATTTTATTGGTGAGAAAACTAGGGCTCAGAGCCTTATTCAAAGTTTCCCACAGTCACACAAGTGGTAACAAATGGAGATGAGATATAAACCTATCTGTCTGGCTTTGAAGCCTCTGCTCTAGTCATGAGACCACTTTACTTCAGAAAGGAACAGAAGGGTCATGGGTTAAGTGGAAGGCATATACACATTTACAGAAGTAGGCAAAAGGACAGGAGGGGGAATTAGCGAGTCAAATGCCAGCCCATAAAATACAGGATAAGATGAGAATTATTGTTTTCAAGAAGGTTGGAAAGAAAGGGGACTTTGGTTATTACTATGTTTAGGACTGCCTGAGGAAGCAGAGCAGAGGAAATCATAGAATCATAGTGTTTAGGTTTTGAAGGATCTTAAAGGCCACTTAATCCAACCATCCCTTTCTTACTTCCTTCTTCCTGAAAACATCCATCCCATATGATTCATCCAGTCCATTACAAAATGCCTCTAGTGATGGCAGATCACTAATCCATCCATCCCTCCCTCTCTCTCTCCCTCCCTCCCTTCCTTCCTTCCTTCCATCTTCCTTCCCTCCCTCCCTCCCTCCTTTCCTTCCTTTTTATCTTTTGGCCGATCACTACATCTGTTTTGGGATAGATTTAACTGTTCCTTTTATGTTGAGACAATGCCTGTCTGCTTGAGTTTCTATTTTTTGGTTCTGGTTCTTTGAAACCTTACAAGTTTTTTCCCTCTTTAATCAGATGTCCTCAAAATGTCTTCACATCATCAAAAGCATGGCTTCTCTGGCCTTGGAATCTTTAGAGCCTTGGGTCTCTCTCCACAGCAGAAGAATAAGAAGAGAGTAGTGGAGATAAAAAAGAATCAGGATCTGGGTTAGGGGTTAGTAGTAGATAGATCAAGAGCATATGTGTTACATAGAAAGATCACGATGTGACATCAAGAATTCAAAGCCAATAAACAAGAGATAATCTCAAGTAGAACATCATAACTAAAATCATCCACCCATCCTGCATATATTGAACATCTCTGAAGAGACTGAGATAGAAGGCACTACAGGAGAAAAAGAGAAGAACAAGATTAGGTTCTTGACCTTGAGGAGCTTATATTCTAGAACAACTGAAGTCAGCTGAAGTTAATAAAGAGAACAAAACCAATCAACCAACCAACCAACTAACCAACCAACCAAACAACCAAACTTAGGGAAGAACTCAAGAGATTAGAATGGGGTGCTCAGGGAGAACTAGGTATCATTTCCACATTGAAACTCAGCTAGTCTAGTTCAGGAAGGAGCTGCAAAGAAAACCCTTGACAAAAAGTGAGTGGAGAAGGTGATGCTAAAGGAAGCCGTAGAGAAGCAGCTGAGGAACTTTCTTATCAATGGTTTCCCTAGGGAAGATATGCATGAAGAATTGGTCATGACTAAAAGGTGGTACTTGCAGTTAACAGTGCTCAGTGACACTTGACTCAGCAGTCTTTTCCTGCATGAAATATGGGAGAGTACCCAACGTACCCTATCTCCTTCAGGAAATGTGGGAGAGTGGCCATGGTACCCATGGTAGGGCAGCAGTGACCTTGGAACTAGAACATCTGGAGTCCCATCTCTGGAGCCTTTGCCATTTATTAGCTATGTGACCTTAGGGAAGTCATTTCACATCTCTAAGTCTCAAATTACTTAACTATTAGATAACATTTAACACTACTCATCTCCTAGGGTTTTGTGATCATCATGTGATATGTATGTAATGGTGTCTGATACAGAGCCTGATTCTTACTAGGTATTCAATAATTTTCTTTCTTTTTTAAAAGAAGGGACAGGGATAGAAAAAGAAATACATTTATAGAGTCAATTTTCTCTTTCTGATCATGTGCCTGGGCATCCGCTCTGGGCAGGTTAACAATTAGGAGCAGGGTCTTCCAACTAGGGAAGACACTAGACCAGAATTCCCTCAAATGTGAGTAGCTTTCAAAGTCAAAATTTGTTTTTTACCCACACCATCCTATTTCTAATACTACCAACTCCCAGTTAAGTAGCTAAGCAGGGATGACAATCTAGGAGATTCCTGTTAAAAGCATACACGAGGTGGAAAATAGGGCCATGCATGCCCCTTTCCAAGATGGATGGATATGAGTGAGCTACCCCTTTATAACCCTTTATCCCTTTCTAGGAAACCCACATTTTTACCTACCTTACTGCCAGGTTTGGGACCCCTCTTCTTTGGGAATTTCAAAGGTTCAGCTGACTTGGATGGGGTAGAGATGGGGTGGGGAATTAGGGGCTTGGGTGTCCGGCCCCGCTTCTTTCCTGGTTTACGCCCCCTCTGCCCTGGTTGATGGTCCAAGACAGTTTTGGTGCTGCTGTGGATGCTGGGCTTCTCAGTGTTCACATCAGATGCAGGATAGGGATTCTTTGGAATCACAACTGCAAGAAAAAGACTCATTCTATCACCCCCTCCTCCCACCTGCATTCCCATCCCAGAGGGGGGAAAAAAGGACTTGCTACTTCTGCTTGGGTAGTTTTATCCCAAGAAGCTGGTTTCCTGGCATCTGACCTAAATGTTAGAAAATCTCAGAGGAGAACTGAATTTAGATTGGTTAGAATTGGAAGTTTTAATTATTTCTGGCAGATGCAGAGAAAATATTAAATTTTTCTCCCCAAGGCATCTGGTTAAAGCATATAAACAGAATCATAGGCTCAGAGATGGAATGACTTTAGAAGCCTACAATCCCTTCCTGCTAAGAATGAAGATCCAAGGCTCAGCAGAGGAAGTGATGCCTTCCCCGGGTTACACAGTAAACTGGGATAAGGACTTTATGTTTTGAAACTGGGTCCTGACAACCAAGTTAGGCATTTTCTACACCAATCTACTTAAAGCTTTAGTGGGATTATTGCAATGAGGAGTAGGGAAACACATGGAAATACATATATCTGACAGCATCTCTCCTTACTTTAAAAATCTCTGCTCCATATTACCTTTAATGTAAAGTCCAAATTCTTTATCCTGATATCCAAGGACTTTTGTGACTTTATCCCTGCCTTGTTCTCCAGTTATGTCTGATGTCATTTCCTGACACACATCCCCGCTATGTTCTAGCCCACTTGTTTTCTGAACACCAATTCATTCATGTATGTTGAGTTCCCTATTCTTCCTAGTCAAGTAAACATCAATACTCAGATTCCATTACTCAGCTCCAGGGCCACCTCCTTACTGAGGCCTTGTCTGATCATTCCCCAACTAAGTTAGTACCACTCCACCCCCAAAGCATTCTGGAGACATCTATGTTAGGGTACTTTCCATTTTACTCCAACCATTCACCTCCTCCTTAAATTGAGAATTCTTCAAGGTAAGCACATCTAATTCATGCCACAAATAGTTACTGAGCGCTTACTATAGGTTAACAAAATAATTTCCACTCTCATGGAGCTTACCTCCTAGTTGGGGAGAAAGAAAACAGACAAATAAATATACAGTATACTGCCAGGTAAGTGCTATGATGGAAACTAAAGAAGGGTAAGGAGAGAGAGGGGTGAGGAAAGTTCTCTTTGAGGAGGTGACATTTACACAGAGCTCCCAAATGAAATAAAGGCAAAGCCTTATGAAAATCCGAGAAAAGCGCCTCTCAAGTAGAGAGTACATAACAAGCGCAAAGATTCTGAAATGGGAACACGTCAGGGTGTTTGAGAAATGGTAAGGTCAGTAGAGCTAGAATTGAGTGAGCAAAGAGGAGTGGTGGGGGATCAGGTTAGAAAGGAAGTAGAAATAAGATTGTGTAGGACTTTGCAGATGGTGAAAATGAATCTGAACTTATTCTAAGCATGAAGAGAAGCTGCATGAGTAGAACTAGGGAGACTAGTTCATAAACTAATCACAGTGGGCAGGTAGAGGGTAATGTTGTTTATGCGTCTAGGTAGGATGTAATAGATTATGGCAATGCGGTGTTGCTGATGCAACAATTAGGAAAAGTCAGATACATTCTTTGAAGAGACGCTGCAGTGTTGTAGAAATCACAAGGGCTAGATGAACTGGAGTTCCAGACATGAATGAGTAGGGAGGGCTTCTGAGGTAGTTGACACTGTTTTCTTTCCTGAGAACATTTGCCAATTTGGGGCATGAGCTGAGGATCAGGTGTGGCCTATGCAGAGGACCTCTACTAGAGGAAAGAGAAATCCAATAGGCTGCTGTAACAGATTGGAACTTGAGCTCCATGCATGTGGCCGATTTTCCCCATCGGACATTTGCTGAGTTCTGAGCCTGTACACTGGACATGTGAAGCTAGGCTGAGAGCTTCTACAAGGAAGAATGAAACCTCCTATAATCTTGTGGCTTTAGGGGATAAATAAGGTCCCACTAGAAGAAGGAGGTCTACCTCAAACACATATCTCCTCTTCAAGATAAATGCCATATTTTGAAATTGTAAGGAGTGGGAGGTTAAAGAACTAAAACCCCTATACCTCTAAAGGTAGGACAGTCTCTTGCAATTTTTCGGGGTTGAGAAGATAGAGAGACCTATTAGGTTCTCAATCAAGAGCCCCGGAGGGCCCATATCCAAGAAATAGGAATAAACTACAGGTATAATCCAGACCTGGACTAGCTCAATCCATGATTAGACTGAGAGGATCAGGCCCTTATCCTATTAGCTTAACAGAGGAAAGGAAGAATTCTTTCTAATGGAAGATACTAGCTGGAGCCTCAACAGTTCTTTTATATAAAATATCCAGTATATCACAAAAAATATGAGACGTAAAAAGAGGCAGAAAAAAGTGACTGGTAATCAAGAGAAAATACAGACAATAGAAGATTCATATATGATCCAGATAATGGAACAGAGACTTTATAATAATCATAATTAATATGTTAAAGAAAGTAGAGAAAAAGATAAAAGAGAAGATAAAACCCACAGAAAACTGGAATCTATATAAAAAATTAAACGAACATCCGGGAATTAAAAATGTAACATGAGAAATTAAGGACTCTTTGGATGGATTTAAGGGAAGACAAGATCCAGCAGAAGAAAGGATTAATGAACTTGAAGAAAAATCAATAGAAAACATCCAAAGTGAAGCAAAAATATGGGAAAAAAACCAGATTAGAGCATTAGAGACATGTGGGCATAGTCAATGGATCCAAAATATGAGTAACTACAATCCCAGGGGAAGAAGATAGAGAGAATTAGGCAAACATAGTATTTAGAAAATAATGAAAGAATAGCTCAGCAATCTACAAGCAGCAAAAATCCTCCCTCCAAAAAAGTCCCCCATACTAAACCAAAACACGTAACTGTTAAACTGTTGAAAATAAAAGATAAAATATAAATGAAATGAAAAACGGAGACAAATTTTTAAGAGGAGTCAGAGAAAAGAAACATTACTTTTACAGGAGTATCAATAAGACTGATGGCCGATGTTTTAACAGAAACTGTAGAAGCTGGAAGCAGCAGAATGATATATTTAAAGGGCTAAGATATACCAACTGCCAACCTAGAGTTGTATACCCAGTGAAAATATCCTTCAAAAATGAAGGTGAGATAATATTTTCAGACAAATCAAAGCTGAGAGAATTTGTCACCAGCAGACCTAAACTACAGGAAATAAAAAGGAAGTTCTTCAGGCTGAAGGAAAGTAATTCCGGATAGAAAGATGGAACTGTTGGAAGAAATGAAGAGCATAAGAAAGGTCAAATATGTTCTTGATACAAAAGAATTTAGAATAAGAACTACTTAGAACAAAAGCTTATAAAATGGTTTGTAGAGTTTATAATGTATGTATTAGTAAATTATATGAAAGCAACAGCGCAAAGGATGGAAGGAGGGGATAAATGGAGCCAAACTTTGTTAAAAATTTTGCATTATTTGGGGAGTGGTTACAGAGCACTTATTTAAAGAATACTTTGATAAGTCCAGCATACATATTTGCAGAGGATAACCAATTAAAGAATTATATAAGAATGTATCACTAAAAGCTAAGGAGAGAGAAATGGAGTAATAAAATATACCTGATTAATCCAAAAGGCAAGAAAGGAAGAATAAAGAAATGAGGAAGAATGCAGACAAAGAGAAAACAAAAAGCAAAATGCAAAATGGTAAACCTAAATCCAAATTAATAATATTAAATACAAGTGGATTAAGTAAAACAATTAATAGGAAAAAATTAACATACTGCACCAACCCCGCCCCCCAAGTCTCAATTATATCTGTTTATAAGAGGGTCTTGAAATATAGAGACACTTGAAATATGACACAGATAAAAAGATAAAAACAAACAGATGGAAAAACATATACCCTGTAAACATTAACCAAAATAAAGCTCATGTGGCTATATTAATATCAGACAAGTTAATCTTTAAGGCAAGAAGTATGACTACACTAAAAAGGAATATTTCATCAAGATTACATAGTCAGTTAAATTTATATATACCTAATAACCCAAAACATGTAAAGCCAAAGTTTAGAGAACAAAAAAGGACAGACAAATCCAAATTATGAGCTGGAGATTTTAACATCTCTCTCAGTAACTGATAGGTTAAGAAGTTGAAAAAAATCAGGAAGGGTAGGAAAGATTTGAATAACTCAATTAACTGACTAATAACATAAATAACCAATTAACCAACCAACTTAATTGACATCTATAGGATACTACACCCAATATGTATAGAATGCATTTTCTTTTCAAATGCTTATGCAATATGCTGGGTGAAAAAGCAATTTTGAATAAAGTTCAAAGAACTGATATCATACAGAACATTTTCTCTAACCACAGTGGAATTTATTTATTTATTTATTTATTCTCAGCCACGATTTTCAACAACATTTATTTTTAGAAAACACTGTTGCCTTGGTGTCTTAGGAAAACTTTTATAAACCACTCTATATTAATAAATTCTAATGCAGCAGGAACATAAACAGGTTACTGTGTTCAGCTCCACTATCAGTAACACAGAAATATTTATAGCTCTAAAAACAAAGACCTGCAGGCAGGAACTGAAGAATTTGCAGATTCTTTTGTGCCATCTGATTCAATTTATACATTTGCATTCATTTGCTTATTCTAATCACAGCTTAATAGCTTTATGTTAATACAGTTAAGCATAAACTATGTGTCTTATAAGAGAAATGCGAAGTGTCAAAAGGAAGAATCTTAATATTATTTTGCTTTGATATCTTGAGCCTTTCCCTTTTTTTTAATTTTAATTTTTTATTTGAGTATAGATGGAACACAGTGTTACATTGGTTTCAGATTTACAGCACAGTGATTCAACATCTCTATATGTTATGCTATAGTCCCCAAAAGTGTAGCTACCATCTGTCACCATACAACACGATTATAATATCATTGACTATATTCCCTATGCAGTGGCTTTTATTCTCATGACTTATTCATTCCATAACTGGAAGCCTGCACCTCCCACTCCCACTTACCCAACCACAGTGGAATTAAACAGGAATCAGTACAGAAAATTAATTAGAAAACCCACAAATTCTAAGAAATTAAGTAACATATACTTGTAAATAACTCAAATACCAGAGAAATAAAAATAGAAATAAGAAAATTCTTGGAACTTAAAATTCATGAAAATATGACAGATCCAAATGTGAGGTTAGTTAAAGCAGTGCTCAGAGAAAAATGTATAGCTTTAAACGTTTGTATTAGAAGAGGACAAAGGTTAAATATCAATGATCTAAGCTTCTATTTCAAAAAGCTAGGAAAAGAGCAAACTAAATTCAAAAAAAGTAGAAGTAAGGAAATTATAGAGATGAGTGGATAAGCCAATGGAAAAAAGAAAGCGGATATACTACAGAGAAAATCAAGTCAAAGTTTGGTTCTTTGAAAAGATAACCCTTTAACAAGCCTGATTAAGAAATATAAAAAGAAAAGACAAATATCAAGAATGAAAGAGTGGATTTCATTATAGATAATTCAGGTATTAAAAAGATAATAACAGGACATCATATATAACTTTATGCAACTACATTTGAAAATTTAGATGGAATGGGCAACTTCCTTGAAAAAATGGCTTACTGAAATGGACAGAAGACCAAACAGAATATGAAGAGCTGTATACATAATAAAGAAACTGCAACTGCAATGAAAAACTCTTCTACAAAGAAAATTCCAGGCCCAGATGCCTTCATGGGTGAATTCTAGAAACATTTAAAGAAGAAATAAAAATAATAATAGATTGTACAAAACCTGTTCAGATAAATCGAAGAGGGAACACTCCCCAACTCATTTTATGAGGCCAACATAATCCTCATGCCAAAACACGACAAAGATATTACAAGAAAGCAAAACTATAGATTAATATCCCTCATGAGCATAGATGCACAATCTTTAACAAAATATCAGCAAATTGAATCTGGCAATATATAAAAAGGATAACATCATGACTAAGTGGAATCTATCCCAGAAATACAAGGATTGTTTAATAGGAAAAAAATCAGCTGAACTTACCACATAAACAAAATAAAGAAGAAAACCCATATATCATCTCAATAGATGCAGAAAAAAAAGCATTTGACAAGCTTTAATACTCATTCATCATAAAAAATATCAGCACATTTGGAATTTCCTTATAGAAAAGATCATTTATAAAAAAAATCAATAGAGGCCAGCATACTTTATGGTGAAATATGGAACAAAATAAAAATATTCACCATCACCACTTCTATTCAGCAGTGTATTTGAAGGCCAATGTTACAAGGAAAGAAAAAGAAATAAAAGCTATAAATACAGGTTGTAAAAAAGAAGCATTATTTGCATATGACATGATTTTTTACATAAACTGTATCTCCTCCCATCTATGAAATCTATTAAAATAAAAAAATGAATTTGGGAAGGTCACTAGATGTAATTCAATATACAAAAATTTATTCTATTTCTCTATATAACAATTAGAAAATGAAATTTAAAAACCCCAAATCTAATATTCAGTGAAAGACATGCAATACATCCACACTAAAAACTGTAACACATTCTAAGAGAAATTAAAGAAGATCTAGATACCACATGGCCATGAAGAGATATATCACATTCATGGGCCAGAAGACTCAAGTTGTACTCTCAATTCTCATCAAACTGACTTAAAGAGTCAATGCAATTCCAATCAAAATCCCAGCAGTTTGTCTTTAATGTGCATGTGTCCAAATTGACAAGTTAATTCTAAATTTTATTAGGAAATGCAAAGGATCTAGAATAGCCAAGTCGTTCTTGGTAAATAACAGCAAAGCTAGAGGGAGTATTTACATCATTAGGTATCAAGACTCATTATAAAGCTAGAGTACTTAAGACATGTGATATTGGTGTTAAGGATAGTCAAATGGATCAAGGCAGTAAAACAGCCCAGAGATAGACCTACATATACACAGTCATCTTATTTATAATAAAGTTGCCCCTGTAATTCTGTGGTGGTGGTGGAGGAGGGGAACACTTCTTAAATAAAACTGTGGTGAGTCAAACTGATGGGAACGTAAATCACTTTGAAAAACCACTTAGCTTTATACTCTTCTTACCCAGCAATTCCACACCCTGGCATATACCCAAGAGGAATGAAGGGCATGAGCACCAAAAGACATGTACTAGAATGTTCACAGCAGCATTTTCAGAAGACTCCCTGGGAGGCATTGCAGGCATCATCTAAAAGTCTGAAGATGTACATTCTCTATGATTCAGCAATTCCAACCTTAGGTATAAACTCCAGAGAAATTCTTGAACATGTACATTTTAGATACGTGTAAATGTATGCTTACAGCAGTGTTATTTGTAGTAACTGAAAACCTGAAATGATCCAATGTTCATTCTTAGTAAAACACACTTAAAAAACATAGTGTTCAAAGTATGGTCTGGGAACCTCTTTGGGACCTTGAAATCCTTTTGGGGGTCTATAAGATGAAAATTATTTTCACGATACTAAAACATTATCTCCCCTTTTCACTCTCTCTCACAGTGGAGTTTTCCAGAGGCTATATATGTGATATTATCATTCTGATAGCTAATGGAATGTGTACGTGTATATTCTTGTGTTTTAAAAAATTCTAAGTTTTAATTTCTAATACAGTGGTATGGATAACCCCCATAAATAAAAGCTTTGTCTTTAAGGATACCAAAGTTTCCTGATACTGAAGGGTTTGACAACCACTGACCTATAATTATAATCACTTCCTTACCCTTCTTTTCCCAAATGCTTGCCTAGAAAAAAACCTAGTCTAATTCTCTACCTATTCCACACCCAAACCTGAGTAACTGAACATGCCAAATATTTAAATTGATTACTCTAAACCCTAGGATTGCCCCCTGTATCTCTAGTAAGACCAGGAATCTGAGCTGGGCAGAGAGGTAAGGGATTTACTTTGGAGTTCCTGCCATCACATGACAAGGTGCCAAGTTCTCAGCAGGGACCCAGCATGTGTTTGTAGAATAAATAAAGAAAACAGATGTAAGAGATGAACTGAGCAGGTCTTTACATGACCTTCTAACAGTCATAGTTTTTCCTCCTTCTTCTCTTTTCCCTTAAAGCTAGACATAAATGTCTATGTTGCCAACTGTCAAAGAGGTTGCCCTCTCTGGCCTGAAAGAACTGGGCAGAAGAAACTAACCATTTACATTTAATAGTTCAGAAAAATCAGAGCATGCAGGTCATATGTGAGAAGCTAGCATTGAGGTTAAGTTTAATACTAATTTAAAAGCTTCTTAATAATGGATTTCTTAAGCTATCCTGAGGGATTCCAGGATTTGGAAGTTCTTCCCACCAGGAAGCCCTATTCTGCCACATTCTAACTTAATTATCCTAGCTGGGGGGGAAAATTGGAGTGATGTCAGGGGATTGGGGATCTAATTCTAGTTCTGTCCCTTATGGTGTGACCTTGAGTTTGTCATTTAAATATAATCTCCTCTTATTTTTCCAAATGTAAATAATTAATTTAATGACTGTCCTACTTCAGAGAGAAATGAAAGATCAGAATATTCTCCAACATATTTTGATGCTACTAAGTTTGACAGAATTACACTCTTAATCAACAATACTTTGACAAAATTCTTGCACATTCATGTGGCCCTCGTAACAACTCTGTGAAGGCAACATATCATCCTCCTTTGACAAATAAGGAAAGCAAACCTCAGAGAAGTGAAGGTGGCAGAGCCAGGCAAGATTCTAGTCTTTGTTGTCTGCAGTGCACGCATTCTGTCATGTAGCCTAGGAGGAAGGCAGCAACCTCTCTTCCTTCAGTAGCCCAGGAAGGGGCAATTCTTATGTTAATTTGACCACGTCAGTTGAAAATTTAGTAAATGCTAAGTATCAAGGTTTGCCAGTTATCTAAGGTGAAAACCCAACACGACTGTTGTCCTAGAAAAGCACAATGTTGAGAAGGTAATTGTGTAATTACACAATTTTACACAATTAATCACAATTCAGTGGGTGTGGACGGGGGTAGGGAAGGTATAAGACGAACCTGGAACATATTGGTCAGAAAGTAATGGGGATGCTCAAAGGGTGATGGGGACATGTCAGGAGGACACAGGAGCCAACTTCAAGGGGCTTCCACTGGCCAAATCTGGGACAGTTTGAGCATCAAAACAAATAATGATAATAAGAAATTATTGAATCAAAAAAGTGTGGGACCCTACTGATGTAACTAATGCATAAATAAAAAAAACATAGAGAAAGGAAAGCTGTTGCTTATAGTAGAACCCCAACTAATAAATGTGGAAGAAGTGAGGGAACTAGAAAGAAGCCATTTGGGTAACAACTGATTCAGGCGAGACTCATCAATAGATGTTAAAACTACTGGGTGAAAATTTGGTGAGACACAGGATATTTATAGTCTCAAAATATTTCTCCACAAGATGATTAATTAATTACAAAAGAACGAAGTGAAGAAACTTGGTAAATACTCCCTGGACCAAGTAATCAAAGTTACTGCAGTAATGGTACAAACAGATATCATGTGTCTCCAAATGTGAGGCTTTGAGAAGAAAGTCACTTCTAGAACATTTATGTAAAAAATGTATGACCTGAATCCAATCATGAGGTAACATCAGACAAACCCATTTGAGACCCAGTCTGTAAGATAACTGAACACATATTTATAAAGAAATACTAAGGTCATGAGAGACAAGGAAGAATGATGGAAAAACTGTTCCAGATAAATGAAGACTAAAAAGACATGACAATTAAGTACAACTCATGAACCTGAATTTTCTTATCCCAAAAGGACATTAATGGGACAAGTGGCAAAATGTGAGTAAGGTTTATAGATCAGCTACTGGTATTGTATTGATATTAATTTTGTGGTTTTAATAACATTAGGTCTACAGATTAGCTCTAAATAATGTATCAATATTAATTTTCTGATTTTTAAAAAGATTTTATCTTTAAGTAATCCCTACATCCAATGCAGGGCTGGAACTCACAACCTGGAGATCGAGAGTCCCACGTTCCACCAACTGAGCCAGCCAGGCGCCCCTAATTTTCTGATTTTAGTAATAGTACTATGCTTACAGAAGAGCATGCCCATGTTGGAAAATATACACTAAAGTCTTTAATAGTAAAGGGACATTATGTATACAAGTCATGTGTCAAATGGTTCAGAAAAAAATGTATTATTTATTGAGAAAGACTACTAATGTAAATGTGATAAATGTTAATATTTAGATAATTCTTTGTACCCGGTTGTAATTTTTCTGTAAGGCTGCAATTACATGAAAATAAAGTTTTAAAAGAGATTCATGAGTGTGGTACTAAAATGTATACATACACAGGGGTTATAAGAACATGGAGGAAGGCGTGACTAACTGCAAGGGAAGGGAGAGGGTGCAAGGGAGACAGGCAGGTGAGACTTATCAGACAAGACTTCAAAGTGACATTTTAACAAATCTTTGAAGAATGAATAGATCTTGCATTAGGAAAAGGGCAAAGGCAGCGGGTGAGCAAGGGTACTTCAAACAGAGGAGACAGTACATAGAAAGGCACAGAGTTGTAAAAAAGCATGGTTACACGAAGACCCATGGGTAGTTTAGTTCTGTGTGGCTTAAGTCTGGAAGGAGAAACAGGTAAGGTTAGAGAGAGATGCTGAAGCCAGCTTGGGAAGAGTCCATATGACATTTAAGGAGCTCTGACATACAAAGACTCTGCCAAAAGATGAAGGGTGGGTCCTATGGCCCTACATATGGAAAAGGTAATGGTGAGGTTCACTGTAAAGGCAAAAGCACATCTAAGGCAGGATAGTAGCACATCAAGTTATGTAGAACCGGTCTCCCCTCCTTGATAAACTTCTGATCCGTGCATGTATGTGTATATCTAATCCTTATTCCCTTGGCCATAATCATGACTAATAATGTTGCTAAAAGGCAGACAAATTGTTAAGACCAAGAATGGAGAAAAGAAGTAGTTTATAAATGGGTGTCCCCTAATGATGGAGTTAAATTTGCTTAAAAGGAACTGGATTGGACACTTACTATGAAAGGCAGTATGGCAATGCAGACAACCATCATCATCCATCAAATTTACTAGGGTGCATACGACCTAGTATATACTGGCAGTTAAAACAATGGGCTTTGGGGCGCCTGGGTGGCTCAGTTGGTTAAGCGACTGCCTTCGGCTCAGGTCATGATCCTGGAGTCCTGGGATCGAGTCCCACATCGGGCTCCCTGCTCAGCAGGGAGTCAGCTTCTCCCTCTGACCCTCTTCCCTCTCGTGCTATCTCTCATTCTCTCTCAAATAAATAAATAAAATCTTAAAAAAAAAACAAACAATGGGCTTTGAAGCCTTGCCTATGAAGTAAATATTATTATTTCTATTTAATGGATGAGGCTGAAACTTAAGTAACGTGGCTAAGGCCACGTAAGTAATGAGGCAAGGCTGGAATTCAAATCCAGAATGTCTATCTCTAAAATTCTTGCTCTTTCCATCATACCATACAGCCTTCCATCATACCATTCACCCATTTGTTCATTCATTCATCCAACAAACATTCTGTATTAAGAATAGATTATGTGGTAGGCTCCACAGTATGAACCAGGAGTGTAAGGGCACAAATTAATCTCAGATGGTGGTAAGTGCTATGAAGAAAAAACAGAGCAATGTGACAGAACATGACAGAGAGACAGTCAAGAAAAGCTCTTGAGAAGGTGACATTTGACCTGAGATTGGCATGACAAGAAGGAATCAGGCATGTGAGGATCTAGGGCAGAGTGTTCCAGCAGAGGAGACAGACAGCAGGTGTAAAGGCCCTAAGAAAATAATGAGCTTGACTTGTTTAAGAAACAAAAAGGTCCAGAGAGACTCTGGCAGGGTGAAGAGAGGAAATAATGGCATAAGAAACAGATGCGGTCAGACCATGCAGGGCCTTTTGGGTCATGGTAAGAACAACTAATTTACTTCTGAGATAGCTCTCCCTGGATGCTCGGTGGAGAAGGGAGTATGAAGGCAAATATGGAAGCAGAGACATCAGTTAGGATGCTGACTGTAGAAGTCCATGCAAGAGGTTAACAGTGGTGGATATTAATGTGATAGCTGTGAAGGTGCAAAGAAGTAGATAAATACAAAACAGGTTTTGTAAGCAGACCTGACAAATAGGACAGGGGGAGGGAGAGAATGATTCAGGATAAATTTTAGGTCTTTGATCTTTTACCAAACAGGGAAGACTAAAGGAGTCAGAGGTTCGGGAGGAGGCAGATTGGGACTTGAGGATCTGTTCTGGCCGTATCATGTGCTAAACCACTTAGATATAGAGGTAACAAGTAGGTAGTCAAATAAATGAGTCTGGAGTTCTACAGAAAGGTCAAGGATAGAGATAATTTTGGTACTAATTAGCATATAGATAGTGTATAAAGACGGACGGACAAAAACTTGGGAAGAGAAAGAATACAGAATATACAGAGTATACAGAACAGTACAGGAGAGGGCCTAGGTTTGAGCCCTGGAGCCCTTCACCAACTAGAGACTGAAAAGTAGAAAAGGCCAACCAAAGGAGACCAACAAGGCATAGTGAGTGGGACAGGAATTGAAAATCTAGAGAGTATAACATCCCAGGAGCCTAGAGAAGGTAGTGGTTCAAGAAGGAGGGAGTCTTTTTAAAAACTTTTGTTTTTTAAAAACACTTTTTGAAGATTTTTTAATTTATTCATTTGACAGAGAGCAAGCACGAGCAAGGAAGAGGGTCAGAGGGAGAGGGAGAAGTAGATTCCCCGCTGAGCAGGGAGGTGGACTTGGGGCTCAATCCCAGGACCATAAGGACATGACCCGAGCCTATGGCAGACGCTTAACCAACAGAGCCAACCAGGCGCCCCCAAGGAGGGAGTGATCAATTGTGCTGGAAGTTACAGAGACACTGTGCAAAATGAGGTCAGAGAAGGCTTTGTCAACATGGAGGTCAATGTGTTCCTGGTAAGAGCAGTTCACTAGAACAGTGGGGACTGAAGAGCAATTGGAAAGGGCTGAGAAGCTAATAGAAGACAGAAATAGAGTGATTATAGGTCTGTTTCCCTTTTTTTTTTTTAAAGAAGTTTTACTGCGTGTAGTAGGCAGAATGGCCCTCAGATAAGTCCTTACCTTAATTTTGGAACCTGTAAATATGTTACATGGCAAAAGAAATTGTGCAGGTATAATTAAGGTCGAACTCTTAAAATAGGGAGATTATCCTAAATTATTCAAGTGGGCCCAATCTAATCACATGAAGAATTCTTACAAGCTGGGGACATTCTCCAGCTAGAAGCAGGGAGATGAGGCAGAAGGGGGAGATCAGTGATTCAAAGTGTGCAAAGGACTCAAACCTCTGTTTTGACTTTGAAGATGAAAGGGGCCACAAGCCAGGGGAATGTAAGAAGCCTCTAGAAGCTAAGATTCTCCCCTTCCACCCACCCCCGACATCAGCCAGCAAGGAAATGGAGACCCAAGCCTACAAGTGCATGGAATGGAATCCTCTCAATTCAACCAAAATGAGCCTGGAAGCAGATTCTTCCCCAGATAAGAATTCAGGCTGGCTAACACCTTGACTCTGGCCGTGTGAGACTGGAGCAGAGAACCAATGATCTCACCCAGACTTCTGACCTACAGAACTCTGACATAATACATTTGTGTTGTTTTAAGTCACCAAGTTTGTGGTCATTTGCGACAGCAGCCATAGGAAATTAATACACTGTGAAACTCAGAGACACAGGGCAGATGCAGTCAAGGGAGAGTTTTGAAAGATGGGGGTCATCAGAACATGTCTGTATGCTGATGAGAATGTTTCAGAAAGGAGGGGTTGGAGGAGGAAACCAGTAAGGTAGGTAAAGGAGAGGCAAGAGAGGATGCAGCAAAGAGAACAAGTGGAGGGTTGGCCTCTGATAGGGGCAGAGGCTCTTCGTCTATTGTAGTAACAAGCAGGCACCATAAACCGTGCCACGGCCTCCCGATGCTCATCTGCACAAGCCTGTTGCTAGGCAGTCAATGGTGATACTGACCCTGCTATTCCAAGTGTCCTTTTGGCCCCTTAAATGTAATTAATTCAGATCCAAAGACCTCTTTGGAACATAGTGTGGTAGTATACCTGACATTTCTTTGGGGCTTTCTTCATAGTGAATTATTCCAATTTAACCTGATGGAGAGCTAATGCTTATGGACTCCTAAAGACCTGGATTTAAATCTCAGCTCTACTACATAGTAGATGTAAGACATTGGCCAAGTCACAAACTCTGGGCATTTTTTTAAAAACTGGGATTATAATATCTACTTCACGACACTGTAAGAATTAGGGATAATGTAAATTACCTTATACAGTACCTATCACAGAGCAGATACTCCTACTCAGCCTGTTCTTTTAAATGTTAGCAATACTCTTCTATGGTGCAACAATATTGGCAAACAATAAATTCAATGATAGAGCCTAGTAAGACTGGCATGATTCAAAAGTCAGACTTAGTGAAAAGTTTATGGGTTTTGGAATCAAAATGATCTGGTTTCCACCTTGAGTCTGCCATCTCCAAGTGGAATGATTTTGTACATGTCATTTCTCATTTCTGAGCTTACTATCGCCTTTGTAAAATGGGGATAATCCAACTCACAGCATTGTCTGAAAATCATACGAGCAGTTGTAGTAAAGTGCCCAGGACATATGAGCTCCACAACCAATGTTTATTTCCTTCAGTTCTCTCAATCCTCAGGGCAACTGAACGAACATATTCGCATTCTCATTAATTTTCTCTTGAGGTCCTGGACTTCTGATGAAATCAAGTTAGTGTTTTGTTTTCTGTTTTTTTAAATTGCTAGTACTAGGCATCTCCTCTAGGAGGAGGGAAGAAACGGCAGAAGTAGACAGATAATTCAGGTCTCTTGATTCCTTATCCAATACTCTTTTCCCACTCACACGTATGCACACACACGCGCGCGCGATTTCTTCTTTGGTATATTGGGTCTAAATCCACTCTACTGCTTATTTTCTTTAACTTCCCAGCTCTGTTTCTTATCAATCAAACTCTTAACTGTTCTAAACTTTAATTTGCATGATGGCCTCATTAATCTAATAGTGTTTTGGCTAAATACTACATTAACATAACCTCACATCTTGGAGGAATAGGATGGGAGCTGTTCATTTCCCAATGACTTTCACTATTGTAAGTCTTATCTCTTCAACTAGCTGTGTAATTTAACCAGAGCATACTTTTTAGTGCTAGGCGCACCACCACCTATTTCAAATCTGCAATACCAGGACCACTGGACCTATAGCAGAAGAAATTTCCCAGCCTGGGAAATATCATCTGGACTTCCTCCATGTTTTATATATTCTTTGAAATCTGTCATTAGCCCTTGGATTCTAGGCCTTGCTGATGCCTGATTCATGCAGTTGGCTTGCTCTCTGACCTACTCTTCAACACAACTTTGGTAACGGCCAAGAGTTCCTAGGGTCTGATTTTGGCCTGTATTTTGTTTTCGGCTGTATCACTCTCTTGTCTGTGTTGATATCCCGAAAGGACCCTATGGCCAAAGTTACATGGCATGTATCCTAGCACCCTGAATTATGCCAAGCACATATCAATAGTTCATTAAAATGTATCAAATTGGTAGTGATGGGGAGTAAGAAAAGGTAGATGCATTAAAGTGGAGGTTGCCCAGCCTCTCAGCAAATAGGGCAATGTGTAAAGTCAGTGGGTGAATCAGCCTAAAACTGGTCTAGGAACTGGGAAACTAATCACAAACACTTTCCTGAGGAATAAGACACAAGGAATGAAAGCTTATAGCTGTTTCCATGGAAACATGTGATGGCTCTCTTTAGTATTATATAACCAACATATTAAATAAAGCCAAATATATTGGAGAAAAGGACCAAGAGAGCTGGGGTCTTAGGAAAACTATTACATGAAGCCAGTATTCTGGAAGATCCCAAAACAAAAGATGAAAAGAAATCAGGGAAGGAAGGAATAAAATCCCCAGCATTCACATTCCAATGAACTGTGGGACAGTAAAAGGAACAGTGGCCCAGGACATAGCAAACATAATTCTGTTTCTGAAACTAAAGTTTTCTATCACTTTGGCAAATTTTGCTGTGCTCCATTTTTATGGTCTGCTCTTCTTTCAACCTGTATCTCTTCGGGATAATGTAAGGGTACTAGTCTACATAAGCATAATAAACTTGTCACACTGAGTTATAAATATTTCTATACCCCCGCCAAAATAGTGATTACTTACAGAGGAGAAACTATAGGAAATGCAAGGAGAGACAGAGTAACACTAATAACACGATACTTTAACACACCATTTTCAGAATAAGACTGGTCGAGAGGACAAAACATAAGTAGGATAAAGAAGATCTAAACAACACAATCATATGAAAATCTACTAGTCATTTGGAGCGTATGTCCATAGCTAAGCTCCTGATTCCCCCATCTCTTGCCTTCAAACTTGTTCTTCTCAGTCTTTTCCACCTCATTCCATCTTCTCAAATGGCTTAGGCTAAAACCCTTGCAGTCATCCTCTCTTCTTCTCATATTCCATGTCCCATCAGCAGTAAATTCCATCAGCCATAACTTCAAAATACGTCCAAATTTGGGCCATTGCTCACCACTCCCTCTCCTATTTCCTTGGTCTAAGTCACCATCACCTCTAACCTGGGTTATTGTAATAGCCTCCTAACTGGTCTGTCCCTGCCGCTCTAGTCTAATTTCAAAACAGCTACCAAAGTGAGCCTTTTAACATGTCTCGGGTATTAGCATTCCTGTGCTCAAAATTTCCAACAGCTTCCTGTCTTAACCAGAGTTAAAGCCAAGTCCTTAAGCAGATCTACTGAACCCAACATGATCTGATTCCTTATTACTTCTCTGACCTAATTTCCCACCACCCTCCCTCAATTACTCTACTCTAAGCTAGGGATTTTCAAACTGTTTGGTCTTGGGACCTCTTTACAATCTTAAAATTTTGGGGGATTGCAAGGAGCTTTTGTTTATGTGGGTTATATCTATCATATTAGAAATTAAAACAGAAATTTTAAACATTAATTTTAACTTAACAAAACACGTTTACACAATATATTTTTATGAGAATGTGTCTTCCAAAAGAAAAGAATTTAGTGAGAACGGCATTGTTTTACATTTTTGAAAATCTCTTTAATGTCTGACCTAATATAGAAGACAGCTGGATGGGCGCCTGGGTGGCTCAGTGGGTTAAGCATCTGCCTTTGGCTCAGGTCATGATCCCAGGGTCCTGGGACTGAGTCTCACATCAGGCTCCCTGCTCAGCATGGAGCCTGCTTCTCCTTCTGCCTCTGCTGCTACCCACTGCTTGTTCTCTCTTGAAAAAAAAAAAAAATCTAAAAAAAAAAAAGACAGCTGGATTCTCTACTTCTGCATTAATTTATTGCTATGTATCCTTTTGGCTGAAGTATGTGAAGTATATAAAGAAAATATAGATTCATGGAGATACGTAGTTGGAAAAGGGAGGTGTGTTTAAATAGAATTTTCATATAATTGTGGATATTCTCCTTTAATATTATACCAAAACTCAACAAGTGGTAGTTTCTTAAATGTTAGTTGAAACATGGAATTTGTTGGGTTTTTTTAAAAGATTTTATTTATTTATTTGACAGAGAGAGAGAGAGACAGCGAGAGAGGGAACACAATCAAGGGGAGTGGGAGAGGGAGAAGCAGCCTTCCCGTTGACAGGGAGCCCGATGCAGGGCTCGATCCCAGGACCCTGGGATCAAGACCTGAGCCAGAGGCAGACACTTAACGACTGAGCCACCCAGGTGCCCTGAAACACGGAATTTGAAGCCTTTTTTCACTGGGTTGCTGTTTGCGTTGACGGTGCAAACACAACGGTGAGTAAAAGTAAAACTGCTGGCACCTTGGCATAAATTAAGGCAATGGCCACTCATGGGGGCAGGGGGGAGAAGCCAGGCACACTAAGCATGTTCTCGATGAAGCAGTAAAATCTGAAAAAGGCAAATAGTGTCAGTATAATAATCCAGCATTCGATTCTAGGGTTTTGGTTTGCTTAGATTGCTTTTTCAGTGGTTCATATCTTATTTCCCTAGCAGAACACAAACTCCAAGAACAGAGCATTCCACGTAGTCCCCAAAGCTTATGGCACTTGTCTTTGACATACTATGTACATTCTCTTCCCTAGGGAATATTTGTAGGCCCATAGTCAACTCTGGGTATAGCCAGTATACACGTGGAATGGCAGAAAATTGGCAAAAATTTTACCTACTTGTTTCTGATTTGCAACAATTTCTATTGTGGAAACACTGTAATTGGTATATAGCAATGATGACCTCAGCTCAGTGGCTCTGTTTCCTACCCCAAAACATGAGGGAAGCAGGAAAAAAATTGCCATTCGGATGCTGTTTTCTGATTGCTGTTAAGCAGAAGGTTCTGGGTTTAACATGCAAAGGTTTATTTTTAAAATGAGCACACTTGACTCTGTGCAGCCAAGAACCTTAAACATATTCTAATTCTTTGATTTAATCTTGCATTTCTGGGAAGCTGACTTAAGGATATGTTCTGTAGCGCTGAAAAAAAAATGCTTGCATGTTTATCAAAGCATTATTATAAAAGAAAATTTGAACCATCAAACTAGGGGAATAATTAAGCAAACAGCCACATATCCATTCAAATTATGTAATCACTAAAAACGTTGGCTATAAAGACTATGTAATAACACAGAACCAGGCAATGACATGTTAGGTGAAAAACTATAAAATGTAATATTCAATGTGATTGAACTGTATTTCAAAAAAATTATTTATAAAGAATAAAAATCAGAATAAAATATACAAGTTGTTAACGATGGCAAAAGAGAGGAGGGAGATGGGAAGCTCAGATGAGCAGACCAGGTCCAATAACAAACACAATTATATGAACAAACAGACACTAACCTATTATGCCTTATTCCAGTTACTAACTGGATGATTTACCCAAAACGGAGTCTTAGAGTATTTAGAGTTGGTAGGGACTTTGCATATTATGTAGTTTAATCTCTTTTTTTTTTTAAGATTTTATTTATTTGAGAGAGAGACAGTGAGAGCAGGAACACAAGCAGGGGGAGCGGGAGAGGGAGAAGCAGGCTTCCCGCCAAGCAGGGAGCCTGATGTGGGACTCAATCCCAGGACCCTGGGATCATGACCTGAGCCAAAGGCAGACATTTAACCAACTGAGCCACCAGGCGCTCCTAATTTCCTTCTTCTTAAAAGAAGGAGAAACTAAAGATTATAGAGAAAAAATACTTGTTTAAAAATCTCCCAGGAAGTTAATGGCCATGCTGGAGTGGAACAAGGGACATGTGAACACAATGTGTGATTTTGAGGAAGTCACTTCTTCACTTCTTTGCACTGTGGTTTCCTCACTTGTAAAACAGATAGTAGTACTCACCTAAGGGGCTACTGTCAAGGTAACATGAAATAACGTAGGATAGGACCACTACAGCGCTGGCTACATGGTATTCAATAAACATTAGCTTCTTTCCCTTCTAATTCTAGTGAACTGTTTGTTACTATGCTGCTACACAGCGGGTAGAGGGGCAGAGCAGGTTGGGGAGAGCTGAAAAGAGAAAAGAAGCGAGGAAAGCAGCCAAGGGGCACCCATGGCAGAATGGTATTTGTGATCCTGATGGTTCTGGGACCCTGCATCACTGTGATAGCAGAAGATACAGCCAATGGGAGTCCTGTCCTGAGACCGAAGCGGGCCCAGTCAAGGCTGAAGAGTTCGAGACAGGCCAGTGTCCTGTCTCCCTCTCCCTGGCTTTTTTTTGTGCTCAATCCCTTCATGCTGATAATTAGTATGAAACCATTCTAATGCTTTCTACTTCACAGAGAGTAATTTGGGCAGTATCTGGGACCAGCTGCTTTAGGGGATGCACACATTAGCAGCAATTTCTAGCCTTTTAACCTAGTTCAAAGAAATGCCATTTCTTCACATGTTAGTTTTTAATCGCTCTGGGAACCTTCAATTCTGCTCCAAATCTGGCAATGTGTACTATGTCTAAGTATAGGAAAGGGCAAGGATACCTTACCTAAAACAATGGATGTACAGTCATTATTTTAGTGTCTTTGAAATAAAAAGTATGTCCAGAAATCAAGTTAGCCTGTCAGGAGCTGGCTCAGAGTGCTGTGCCTTTGAGATTAGGAGAAACTGTATCTTTCATCACAAATTCATCTGAACAACTGGTCTTCTTGATTTGCAACTGTTGACTGATTTCAGATTTAGTTTTCTAGTTTTTCTATCCGCCTACGCTTAGATCTGGCATATTCTGCTGATACCATGGTCTAACTTAGCATTTATTCTATTTACTTAGTTTGACATCAAGTCCATGATTTCCCAGCAACTTATCTTAGACTGCTTCCAGTTCGAAGATTCTGTAGCACTGAGAGAGTAAAGGAATTTGGCTCAAGAAGAGCATGGCTTTTCCCAGAGAAATTGTCCCTTGAATGTTTCCAATTCATTTCTTTCACTCCAATCCCACCGGCCACTATCTTAAATCAGATTCTCATCATCTCTTGCCTCAATCACCGAAATGGCCAACTTGCTGGTTTCCCTGCTTCTCACTCACTTGCATCCATCATGATCTCTGCCCCTTACGTGACAGGTCATAGAGAGCTGCCTACAGTACAAATTTGATCACGTCACTCCTTTGATTAAAAACCTTCAATGGTCTCTTACTTTCTGGGTCAAGTCCCTTTGAGCAGGCCCTGCTTATTGTCTTACCTCATCTGATTTTAGTTTTCTGACATATGTCCTTCTCAGCTTGTGCCTTGTACATATGAGTTCCCCTCAAATGCGCCCCCCAAGCACGTCTTCAGGTGGCTGTCAATTCTAGGTGTCTTTCAGCAAACGACACAAATCCCAAGAGGTCCTCCCCAACTTCCTCTTTTCACTGATTCAATCTGAATGATATTATTTTGAACTTCATTTATTTCTGGGTAACTCTTAAATATTTCGTTCTATTTATGACAACTATTTTACAAGTGCTTATGTAACATGTAACTTACAAGTATTTATGTAAGACATATAAATTGAACATTTTTAATATGACCCATGAAAGACTCACCTTATTTATCATCATAGGGAAAACACATATCATCTAGTAGCTAACCCAAATAAAATCCAGCAAAGTGACTTACTCTTACTAGGCCTCAATGTCCTTGTTTATAAAATAACAGCATCAGACTAGAATGACTAATAACTCACATTTTTTGGAGAGCTTAGTATGTGCCAGTCATTGTTCTAATACATGAACTCATCTAATTCCTTACAACTCTGTGAGTAGGAACTATTACACCTCCAATTTAGAGCTGAGGAAACTCAGGCTAAGAGATGTCAAATAACCTGTTCAAAGTCACACACCAAGTACATCTCTAAAAAGGCCCGTCCATTTTGAAAGTTTGAGGGGATTCTATGGTTCTAAAAACTACTCAAATCTAAACCGAATGCAGGGGCGCCTGGGTGGCTCAGTGGGTTAAGCGTCTGCCTTCGGCTCAGGTCATGATCTCAGGGTCCTGGGATCGAGTCCTGCAGCTTCTCCCTCTGCCCCTCCTCCCTGCTTGTGCTCACTCTCTCTGACAAATAAAATCTTTAAAAAAAAAAGAAAAAGAGAAAAAAACAATGCAGAAGAAAGTCAAATCAGCAACAATTGTTTCTACTTCATATTCTGTTTATCTATATCTGATCTCCCCTAATGAAATTATATTCCCTGTTATACCTAGCATACTGGCCAAAACACAGTAGGAACTCAATAAATATTCTGGAATTACTGCATTTTCAATTTTTAGCATCATGTATTACAGTAAAAGCCAGGTACAGGTCAACAGGCATTACTGGGAAAGATAAGATAAAGAAAATCCTGGGCACCTGGGTGGCTCAGTCGGTTAAGCGTCTGCCTTCGGCTCAGGTCATGGTCCCAGGGTCCTGGGATTGAGCCCCGCATCGGGCTCCCTGCTCGGTCAGGAGCCTGCTTCTCCCTCTCCCTCTGCGCCCTTCCCCCCGCTTGTGATCGCTCTCTCTCTCTCTCTGTCAAATAAATAAATAAAATCTTAAAAAAAAAAAAAAGAAAATCCAATTACTCCTCAATGTTAATGTGGAAAATAAAATTAACACTATTTAAATATTTCGATGGGGTTGGGGGTTAGTGCCTGCTAAATTAATCAAGATGAGAATATTATTTTATTTGAGATATGTTAACATAACTCTGAAAACAAAGACACGCATAAACAAATGAAAGCAAAAAGAAGGTAAGTGTGGTGGTACACGGTCACTGAAAAGTACAAGTAACTAAACAGGCGCTGTCAGCCCCTCTCCAAACAGGCTTCCAGGTGGTATAAAGCAGAAACAGGCTAGTGACAGCTATAGCAAGACTGGGAAAAAGAAACAGAGAAACTTGCATGCACTCAAAATATCCCTGGGGGATCCTACCCAGTGTCCCTAGATGGCTTTCTCCTTCCTTTTACTTCCATGAACGTTAAATTTCCTCGGAGTATCTCAATTGGCATAGTTGAGTGCACAACTATATAATGTATACTTACAGGTGGCTTGACTCAATTATGAATGACTTCCCCTGGGAGAGCTACTATATTTCATTTTCTGTGGCTGAACAGCTGATCATGACTGGCCTGGAAAACGGACTTCTCTTGTCCAGATGCACAGTAACTAGCTCTTGGTGCTTTGAAGGATCTATCTCCCACTCTTGATCCCGCTCATTCTATCCCCAACACACATTTCAAACTCATCCCCACCCCAGCTGCTAGGGGTGAAAAAGGGCCCTGGAGTTTCTGGTTGATTTCACCATGCACTTCCAAAATCACTGACAGAAACCTCTCACCTGAGAATCACACCTCACAATTCTCAAATACTGTAACATTCATTAACTCAATCTTATCCACAATTATCTCAGACTTATTTACCTAATGAGTATCTCTAAACCTTGTTTGAGGCATAGAGAAGTGTGGTACAGTAAAAAGAACATGGATTTTGAAGTTAGAAACCCATGGAGCTAGGTCCAGGTCCTTGCAAATCATGTAACCCCTTTGAGCTATGGGTTATTATGAAGTTGAACTGAGATAAAGCTTGAAGACGTGGATATGATAAGCACTGTGTCTGAGATGACCTAGGGACTTAACAAATTTCACTTCTTATTCCTGCTGGTAAACTTTCTGAGGCTCAGTTTCTTCCTATGTAAACAAGGTTACATACAGTAGTTCCCTTTATCTATGGTTTTGCTTTTAAGAGCCACCCATGCAGTCTGGAAGCAAATGATCCTCCTGATGTACTGTCAGAAAGTCAACTACCTAATGCTACGTCACAATGCCCACCTCGTTCCCCTCACTTCATCTCATCGTGCAGGCCTTTTATCATCTCACCTCATCACAAGAAGGGTGAGTGCAGAACAATAATATACTTAGAGAGAGGCACCACATCCACAGAGCTTTTATTACAGTATAGTGTAACTGTTCTATTTCATTAGTAGTGACTATTAATTTCTTACTGTGTCTAACTCATAAATTAAACTTTACTACAGATATGTATGTCCAGGAAAAAGCATTATATATAGGGTTCAGTATCACCTGAGGTTTCAGGCATCCACTGGGAGTCTTGGAACATATTCCTTGCAGATAAGGAGGGGACTATTGTACTATATAAACCCTGCAAGGGAGGGTGGGGGGAGATTTACTGAGGTAATGTATCAAAGTGCTGGCTGTATTGGGGACCTTGTACAGGGCATTGTAAAGGTTAATTTCCTTTCTTACTAAAATGGTGCTCATTAAACATTCTTCCAAACAACATTATAAAAGATGTTTAGTTTAAGGTAGTACTAAAATAGCAAATACACAAAAAGTTAAGCATTTTTGTGATCTACATTCTTCTCCATGGAAAGTTACAAATAAGACCACTTTAAAGCACACTCTATTGGCCATGGGTACCTGGGCAAATTCAGCTCTAAGGGCAGCTTCCATGTTTCTACACAGCTGGTACTATATGATCCCTACTGGTTTGAACGAAGAAAAGCTATCCTTGGGAAAGAAGTGGAATCCTTTTATCTGATGAAAACTTTTCCTGAGGAAAATACTCGGGTGTATCACAACCTGGATAGTGTGATAAGAAAGAATTGTAAAAGCATGTTCCAAATCTTGTATTTACCATCCTTACCCTTTAGTGGCAAAGAAAAAAACCCAAACTACCAGAAAATCCTCTTCTCCAAGATGGCCATTGTGTCCTGAAGTTTGCTTCAACTTGTGCTGAGACTAGATAAGGGGTAACAATAAGCATCAACTATAGCCGTTTTAAGTATATAAAAAGAGAGACAATGCAATCCCTTATCTTCAAGAAGGTGGACAGTATGGTCCCCCTTTAAGGGAAGTGGGACTGCCACTCCATTCTGCACTAGTCAGACCACCCCTGATGTGTGGGGTTGGTTCTGGGCACAACAGTGTGTGCTGAAATGGGTCCAGAAGGAAGTCCAAGCTGATGAGGGGTACAGAAACTATCCAATTTCAGAGGTATCTGGAGAAAAAAGGTCTGGAGGAACAAGAGTATCAAGAGCTATCTGAAAAAGGCTTCAGGTGAAATAAGAAACAAAATGAGAGCCATTTTGTTTGGGAAAGCAGATTTTAGTTCAAAATTTAAAAAGAATGTTTGTAGTCATGAGAGCTATCACAAACGGGAAAGGTTCAGCTCTGGGAGGTTACAATCTCCCTGTCTCTGGAAGAACTGAAGTAAGGGTTAGCCATGTAGTTATAGGGGACGCACTCAAGGAGTGTCCTGAATCAGGTGGAAGTTGAATTTGGTGACTTCTGAACTCCCTCTAACCCTGAGATCCTAGACTTCTATGCCTTTTTACTTCCCTGACACCTCATATTTAATATTAAGGCAGATAACTGAATCTTAACTAAAGCAACTTCTAGATGGAAGAGAACATGGCAAAGAGTGACTCTGAAGCCTTCACATATTAGGAAGATAAGCTCATGTTGGTGGGTAGAAGTTTCCCCCAAATCTGATTTTCACTTGAAAGTTTAAACTTCTCATTTACAGCAAATGCTTATAGGTTGTCTTCCTTGAAGTGACCAGCTCACTTAATTTTGAAGAAAGAGTCTGCCAAATACCCAAATCAGTTGTTCTTTTAATTAACGATGATGTTCCATGAAAAAGTGGATACTTGAGCTTGCAACTCAAACAGTCCCACAAGTGCCTTTTCCTGAAACAACCATTATACGTGGATATCTTAAAGATGCAGATACTGAACTCATAGAAGTTGCCAGAGCACACACAACTAAAGCTAGGATTTGAACCTAGATCTTTTGGTTTTTAAAGTTCATGCTCTTTCCAGTATTTTACCCTGAAACCAATAAACAACACAAGAGTGTATCCCCAAATAAAGGATGGAGGATAATGAACTAAACATGCCTACTTATAATAAAGAAGGGCATCAGGGTATTGCTGATTTCTAGATTTCTCCAATGATCCTTAGTTAGGAGTCTTAGCTGCCCAAAAGAATGATCAGATCTCTCCTCTCTCCAGCAACAATGCACTATATGGAATTGGAAACTGATTTGTAAAATGTAAGTCAGTCCAGCTTGTATGTGTGTGTGTCTGGGCGGGGGGTATGTGTGTGTCTACATGACTAGAACATGAACAATGGAAAAGAAAAAAGGAACAGGGGGAAACCCATTTGGTTTATCAGTTTCCTGGACTAGGATCTTGTTTTCATTCATGGCAGTGTATCACTGGCCTTGGCACAGTTACTTAGAGGATGTGTTCTTTATTAGCTCTGCTCAACTTGGCTGGGTTCAGTTGTGTGCTGCCAGCTGGGTTGATGCCAAGGCTGAAACTCCACTCCTCTAAATTCAAGTTCACTTAATAAAGCATGGGTTGTCTCTTGCTCTGATCTAGCTCAGTTAACACTTTCAGTTCTCCAGATCTAGCTCCTTCTCTCCCTCCTGACTCTAATTCCTACAGCATGGAGAGAAGACCTCTGCAACTATAAAGACTTTTCATGTTTTCCTGGAGACATTTTGGGCTGATAAATCTATAGAGAGTGAGGATAACAGAATCATGCATGATGGGACCACAAGCCAAATTTAAGAACCTTCTACTACTGACATTCAAAGGAGTGACGGACCTTCGCCGTGTAGGGCAGTAGGTAAGAGGATTCGGGAGCAGTTTCTGCCAAGTGGACGGCTATGTGTTTTCAGAAGATGATCTGCAAACGGGTCTGGTGAAACCCAGGGCCCTCCGAGAGGCAGTGCGGAGTACACTGTGATGAAGCACACAGTCCTCAGTCACACCAGCCGTCGCAGGAGCACGTTCCAGCTGTCCTTAGCGTGAGACAATGAGTCCCGAGAGCTTATTGTCAAACCCCTGGCCTTCCTGCCGTTGCACCCTCAAAATCTCGTTTTCTCTTTGCTCTAAGAGTTTGCCAAGTTTTCCCCATCTTCCTGATATACTTGAATGCTTATGTCTTTCCTACTTAGTAAGTCATTATTGAGATTAGAACTGTGATATGTCCTCAAAAAAAATCATCTCTTTAATTAAGGAAGAGAATGTAATTATAAAGGGTTTATATGACTGGTATCCAGTATGGCTTTCCTAAAAACCACATACACTTATTTAAAATAGGGGATCCTGCAAGGTGACATTGGCATACAGTGGGTGCTGTAATAAAAGCTTGCCAAAGAAAACTACACGGGTCTAAGAATTCTGAAGACAACAGCAGGTGCGGTCAAATCTATGAGGTGCTTAAGTCACATCTAACTATTTCCAGGAGTCTGAGAGATACCAGTTGTTTCATCACATGTGCCAAAAACTTGCTACCTTTCTCAGGCACCTGTGGCTGGTGAAGGCCAGGGAAGTGGGCAGAGCCAAGGAGCAGCTCCAGGAAGCTGGAGGAGGGGCACGAGGCAGGACTTTTCTGCCCCTTAGGCAGATATAATTAGAATCAGAGGGAGAACCCAGATCCCTGCTTCCTAATCTAGTGTCACTCATGTCATTTCCCCCTTTTCCTATTTCTATTTGTGTACCATAAGCATATAATCACAAGAAAGCCAGTTACAGGAGTACTAGTTCACTGCACAAACCTCATCTCCTAAGTATGTGTATTTTTTCTGACCAAAATAGCGCATTTAAATGCTTCTATGCATAGCTCCCTTTTCTTGGGACATCCAGGCATCTCAATGCAGACAGAACTAGCACATGGTGGGCATCTGCCATGTGCTATTCGGTGCCAGGCACGTGCACGCCCAGTCTCTCATTTCAATTACTCGATCAACCTGGGAAGTAGGCACTTCTCTCTAGCCTCCACTGAGCCTAGCATTACTGAAAGGCTGCTCTGTAACTGCTGGACACATGGATGAATAAAGGCCAGAGCTGGGTATGAGTCGAGTACAAGGCCAAAGCTGGAACGACAGAGATTGTGTGTGCATGCATGCAAGGGTGTGTGAGGAGGAAATGGTATATTAAAGAAAGGCAAGGCCTGGAACCAGAATAACTGAGAGGGTAAAAAGGAAAACAGCCAAAGAGCCCAGAGGCTGTCCTCATTAAAGGTACCAAAGAATTTGTTTTGTTTATTAATCCGCGTGCCTGCACCTTTTCTGACATGGTTAGTGAACACACCTGACTAGCAGGACATATCAATTGCCAGGAGTTTCCTAGAGAGAGGACATTCTCCTGTTTGCTGTGGCTTAGTAGCAAAAGAAGTTGGGTGGAAGGGCAGGTGTAGAGCCATCCATACAAATGTTTCTGGAGATGAGTGCCCTTTGTCACTCTTACCTTTTTTTTTTTTTTTTTTTAAGAGAGAGTGAGCGAGTGAGGCAGGGGAGGGAGAGAGGGAGAGAATTTAAGAAGACTCCATGCCCAGCGCAGACAGAGCCTGACATGGGGCTCCATCCCATGACCCCAAGATCATGACCTAAGCTGAACTCAAGAGCTGGTCACTTAACTGACTGAGCCACCCAGGTGCCCCTTGCCACTCTTACTTTTGGTCATAAGATTTCCCAAATTTAAAAAAACAGAACATTAAATAGATTTTAATCTACTTTTAAAATGAGAGTAGTACTCTCACTTTTGTAATTAAGTGAATAATGGCTTTAGATGTTGAATAGAAATGGAATCAGAATACATAGCATGATCTATTTCACTCAACAAATTATTATTGAGCCAAGTGCTGGGGGGGGATATAAAGATGAAATTAATAAATTAGTTCCATATAACAAGGACTCCAGGCAGCAATGAATCCTAACTTCCTAGACAAAACAAAAAAAGGAATTTTAGCTCTCTCATTAATGCTTAGACTGAAAAACTAGCAGTATTTTATGTGTTGTAGGGGTAACTCTTTGTTATATAAATAAAATAGTTGTAACAGGAGTTGAACTGTAAGAACTCATATTTTGGCTTTTTATTCAAGAATATGCCCCCTTTTTGTCCTTTTCACCACAATGTCACTGCCTCAATTCTTTCACTGGAATATTGTAACAGCTTGTTAACGGACATCTCTGCCTCCAGCTTCTGGAAGCCACCTGTCCTCTCATTGCTACCAGAACGGCTCTTCGAGAACACAAATCTGACCTGTGACTCTACTAATGAAAGTCCATTCAATGGCTCTCATTGCTTTTAGGACAAAGACCCCGATCTTTAGAACAGTCTAAAAGGGGAGCTGTGTACTTCCTGTGTTACTTGCCCAGCCTTTCCTCTTTCTATTCCGCTCTTCACACTCTGCAATCTAGTTGTTTAAACATTTTTTTAGGTCCTCAACCCATTTTTTTTTTTTTTTTAAATCTTAGGCCTTCACTTCTCTGTTTCCACTGCTAGCTAGAATTTTCCTCTATCTCCCCATTCTTCCAGTTTCAGCTTAGATGTCACTTCCTTTGGAAGCCTCTTCTGACCTCCACCTTCCATCCTCCAAACTAGATTATGGTCCCTTCTGTATTTTATTACTTCAAAGCTAAAATTCTCTATTTGTCTATATGCTCCCCAAAATGTAAACTCTAAAGGGAGAAGCTCCATCAATTACGCCAGTGACTAGAACTCAGCTGTGACTTGATAGAACTTGAACGAATGGCTGGCTGGCTGAAAAAAATCAGCCTATCAGCTGACCTACATGCTGTGACCTACAGTGTAGCCTGGGTTGTTATTCTTGCCTCTACCCCAGTTTTTCCCTGCATAGTGTAGGATTACAATTTAACCAACCATTGTTCTGACCCAGAGTTCCAAAGTGACTACAGTATAGTTTCCTATGCAGTTTTACAAGATGAAGAGACCATCCATAAAGTATGGGAAATACTTTTTAAATGCTTCACAGAAACAATTGGAAGAGACATTCTGAAATTTTTGTTTTTAAGCATCAAATTCTTACTCTCTAGACCAGATTAATCCCTGTACCTCAACCACAGCACTGAGTCAGCTTTTGAAATGTTCTCTTTATACGATGTCACAGGTAGAAAGGGTGGAATGAAAGGTCGGAGGAGGCCTGGCTGAGCTTTCACCCCAACAGGTGTGTGCTCAAGGGCAGCACCTCTCCTGGATTCCCGTATTTGTATCAGCAATATAGAGAACAGCCAGACCCAGTTTACACTTTGTGAAGTCACAAGAGACTGAAGTGTAATCCAGATAGCAATACATTAATTTATAATAAAAATGTAAAGATGAAATAGCTTGTATCTCACGTTCTCTTCCTATTGTAAAACTGCATAGGAAGCTAAGCTATAATCTAAAATGGGCTCGCCCAGCTTGAAATCAGTGGGAGGGGGAGTTAGGTGGGTGGTTATGATGATGAAAAGCCTAATTAAGCATTACAGTCATGCCAAGTGGACTGAACTCTTTGTTTTTAAAAATTTTTTTTAAAGATTTTATTTACTTATTTGACAGGGAGAGAGAGATAGCAAGAGAGATCACAAGCAGGGGGAGCAGCAGTGGGAGAGGGAGAAACAGGCTCCCCGCTGAGCAAGGAGCCCGATCTGGGGCTCCCTCCCAGGACCCTGGGAACATGACCTGAGCCGAAGGCAGATGCTTAACCAGCTGAGCCCCCCAGGCGCCCCTGTTTTTTAAAATTTAAAAAGTAAAGCTTGCTTCTGTTTCAGTTTTATGTTAAGTCACACACACAAAAAAGTGAGGAGTTTACAAAAAATTACAAAAAAAAAAAAAAGCTTCTGCCTTTTATAACCAAGTACCCTGGATTAGTTGCAAGCTTGGTATTTGTTGCTTATGAGAGCTGGCTGGGCCCCAGGAGTTCAGGAGCTCTAAAAAGGATACTACTTCTCAGCTAAGGAGAAACAGGCGGCATGCAGGAGTCAGAGAGAGGCACCCTAGGTGGGTGGGGGGCAGAGCAAGGTGGTAGGTGAGCTGGACCTGGAATCAAGCCGGAGACAGTCACAGGAGTCACTTGTTACCCATCCCCAAGAGCAGAAATGGACAGGATCACAGCGTGGGAGGGCCCTCAAGGGTCACCTAGTTCACCCTCTCACATTAGGAATCACTTGCTCAAAGGTGTAACACAAGTTTGTGGCCCAGTTGGGACGAGACCCCATTTCAAAGCTCTCATCATATACAGTACGGCTTCTTTCCTATTTCCTATCAGGATCTAGAAGCCAAAGTCCAGGGTCTCAAATGAAGCTTTGAAGAAAGCCTGAAGGAGAATGGAGAGAGTACGGGGGAGATGTGTGAAGGCAATATGGCTCGAAATGGTCCTGACAGCTGGCCCTACTGGAAGAGCTGCATGACTTCTCCCTCTAGACTCAGATATCAAGAGAACTAAGTCACTTAATCCTCTGGACTTCACTTTTCTCATGAATAAAATGTATCTGAGAATAATTATACCTGGTTCAAAGTTACCAGGAATATAAAATGAAATAACGCATGTAAAAGAACATTAAATAAAATTGGTATTTTTTTCCTACTCATTGCGAGCAAGAAACTATTTCATGTTAGTCTGAGTTTTTTAACATTTGCCCACTACTGACCAGAAGGTAGGAAGGGAGGAGGAGACAGTATGATTAGAAAGAGAACAGGCTTACACAGACAGAACATCTTGTTTTGAGAAATGAATTGAGTAACCGCATTTTTTCCACATTGGATCACTTGCTCCCTAGCCAGGACACTGAGGTGGCTCAAGTTCTGCTGTTACTGAAGGCTACACTACAGAATCTACTGAGGGTATGGGGGGGGGGGCAAGGGGGTCATCAGAGGAGCCCTGGCTGCTGGAATGATGACCGAATGACCCACTCTGGAAATGCCAACTGGAGAAGGTCTCTCTGAGCCTGGTCCTTCTGGTCACCTTCTGTTACCAACTGGAGCTATCCACAGACACGCAGAAGAGGATGAAAAACAGTCAGCAAACACCTCTGGAAGCGTCAACCACAGAGTGAGGCATATTTCTCATCAGCAGGGTGCGCAGTCAGAAAGGAATGCCCGCCCAGGAAGACTCCCAGCTCTTCTGGCTCTCAAGAAGGGCCGAACGGCTTGGAAGAGATTTACCAAACAAAACAACACAATTCTCTAGGTGAGAAAGTGAGAAAATCAACCTACTCACTGAACACAGCCTGGAGCACTGAGGGTTAACCTGTTTGCCTCAAGGAAACAACAATGACTCCACCACCATCTCCGAGGCGCGAGGCACATCTCTTCCTGCTGCTTCCCCAGAGATACTGCCTCACAGGCTTGCAGAAGGACAGCCATGGAGTTCTCCCAGCAACCTCAGGCACTTGTTTCTTGCAGCACAGAGAGACGGAGCACTTTGCTGAGGCAAGAAGTGTGTCTCCCTGCCGCCCTGCCCCCATCTCAAGGGCTCTCCACCTCAGTGCCGCCCACTTAATCCCAGCAACCCTCAGCTCTTCCTTGTCCAGTTTCCATGGTGCCACCCATTCTCCATAAGCAGCCCAAGTGATTTTTTAAATAACAGTTTTATTGATAGATACTTCACATACCGTAAGATTCACCCTCTTTAAGCGTACAATTCAGTGTTTTTAGTAGATATACAGAATGGCAAACACCATCCCTATCTAATTTTAGAGCATATTTACCATCCCTGCACTCATCAAAGTCACTTCCCATTTCCCCTCTCCCCTAAGTCACCGGCAACCACTAATTTACTTTTGTCTCTGTGTTTCTGCCTCTTCTGGACATCCCATACAAATGCAGTCATGCCGTGTGTGGTCTTTTGTAATTGGCTTTTTTTTCTCTTAGAATAAGGTTTTTCAAGGTATATCTGTGGTATAGCATTATTTTGGGACTTCATTCCTTCTTAACGCCAAACAGTATTTCATATGGAGATACTACATTTTATTTGTCTGTTGGTCACATGGTGGACACTTGGGCTACTTGGACTTTTTGGCTACTATGAATAATGCTGCCATGAACATTCATGATATGGTTTTCTGCAGAAAGGTTTTCTATTCTCTTAGGTGTATACCCATGAGTGGTATTGCTAGGTTACAGGTAACTCCATGTTTAACATTTTGAGTAACTTCCAAACTGTTTCCAAAGTGGCTGCACCATTTCACCATCTCACTAGCAATGTCTGAGAGCTCCAATTCCTCCACATTCTCGCCAACACTTGTTAACTGCCTTTTGATGATATCATACCCACGGGTGTGAAGTGGTATCTCCTTGTGGCTTTGATTTGCATTTCCCTAATGGCTAATGATGTAGAGTAGCTTTTCCAGTGCTTACTGGCCTTTTATATATCTTCCCTGGAGAAATGTCTATTCAAATTCTTTGCCCATTTTTTAACTGGGTTGTCTTTTTCATTGTTCACTTGAATTCTGGATACAAGTGCAAGTGACTTTTTAAAAGTAAACCAGATCTTGTCACTCCCCTACAGAGTGCCCTCTAACGATTCCCCACTATGTTTAGAATAACATCCAACTTCTCACTCTGGCTTTCGGGGTCCTACTGGGTTTTGCCACTTTCCTCCTCACACAGTGCATTCCAGTAGGAGCAGGCTTCTCTCTGCCCCTGAAACACATTCATTCATTCATGTCCCAGCACCACGATATGTGTGTCCCCTCCCTGCTTGGAATTCTCTTTCTTGTCATTCAATTCAAATGTCACCCTTTCAGACAAATCTTCCTGAAAAGAACTGTATCTAAAGAATCTCCCCCCTCTACCAAGAGGAACAAGGAAACTTTTGGGCATGATGGATATGCTCATTATCCTGACTATGGTTATGGCTTCATGGATATACATATATGTTGAAACTTTTCAAATGGCATACTTTAAATATGTGCCATTTGTTTCACTTCAATTACACTTCAATAAAGCTATTAAACAAAAGCTCCCTTCACGATCACTCCTCCACTGCCACTGCCTCATCATACTTGATTCCTGAGGAGAAACTGATGATCTGAAATCACTTTGTTTATTTCTTGATTTCAGTGCTTATCAACCATCTCATCCCACTAGAACAAAAGTTCCAGGAGGGCCAAAATGTTTTTCATCTTTGTAACTGCTGTTGGCTCACAATTAATGCTCAATAAATATTGGGCACCCTGAATGAGTGAAATTGACAGAGGTTTAGAAAAGAGACTGGCAGACAATACAAAGGGTGGCTTTCTATTTCCTCAGATTAACTAGTACTTTTAGACATCAGGGATGAGATGCAGCTATCTCAAACTCTATCTGGATGATGTCCAACATCATCATCATTAGAAATATAATGTACTGTTCAACTACTCTGTGGTACTCTTCCGGTATTTTATAGATACTCTTCCACTGGGAGTGGTTATTTTTATAATGATAGCATAATAATAATAATGTGGCATAACATAATATACATTATATAGTAATTGTAATAAATATAATATAGCATATAATAACTATAATAACAGCAGCAATATAGTAAAAACATTTGTTTAGCAATGGTTATTTGCCAGATTTTATGTAAGCGTTTTACACGTCATGTCACTTATTCCTCACAATAACTTTATGAAGCAGGTGTTCGCTTATGGATGAGGAATTTGGGGTTTAGAGAAGTGAACTAACTGCTCAAAGCCACGCGGCTGGTAAAAAAAGGCAGAGCTGGGACTCAAACCTACGTCTGTCTTGCTGCCGAGTTCATGCTTTTCCCGTTGTGCTACAGTGCTTCTCAAGTGTTCTGATGACATGGTGCTACTCCAGCTCATATACAAAGCCCCTGAGTCCTGACACAGAGGTGCACCCCAAGATGATACTACTCAAACTCTGAACGAGGTCAGGAACCAAAGTGACAGAGAGGAGAGGCTAGGTGCCTGAGAATAAACCAGGATATTTTGAGCGAGGAACTTTTACTTTATCCCAAACTCCACATCTGGCTTCCTTCGACATTTAATTCTTATTGTTTCTGATTACTCTCAGGTAGACCTTGGTTTTTACCTCAGTTGCCTACTAGTGAGGTTTATCGAAGAGACACTGCCCGTGGGAGATCCAGGCAATCCCCCTTCCCAACTTGGGTCCTGATTTCAAGAGCTCACAGATGAACCTTTACCTTTTGTGCCAGGCGGCTGCAGGTTGTCTCCGGTCAAGGAGCACCAGCCCACAGGGAAGATGTCCCGGGAGTCGAAGCGGCACCAGTAGTCAAAGGCCCCTCGCCACCCGTCAAAGGTGACAAGCACCTCTGAGCCCCGCACCTCCCCAATAGTGGCTGGGCAAATGAAATGAGGGTTCTTCCTGTCCACAGCTTCTAGCTTCATTCCCATTTTGAAGAAGTTGTGGGAAGGCGATGGTGGTTCCTAGACGAGAAACAGAAATATGCAGACCTAGATGCAAAGACAAAGGCTTCTGTGTGCCAAAAGACCGCTACCAAATTTGGATGATGACTAAATGACCGGCTGCTCTATAAGATTTATAACGAAGGTTTAGTCTTTGTTTTAAATGAATTTCAAAGAGTACCAAAGTATTACTTCTTAAGTCCTAACATTTTACCATTTTTGATTCAGACTTTTTTTTTAAGAAATAAAAGGTAACAGATAAAGTTGAATCCCTTTTGTGCCCATTCCTCATACACGTTTTCATATTTTACTATATATATTCATATCCATTTGCATACTTTAAAATTTTATATAAATGGTATTATACTGTACATATTCTACAACTTTTTGGTCATTAACATTGTGTTCTTGAAATTTATCGTTGGTAAATCCAGCTCCAGTCCATTTCAAGTGCTAACAGTATTCCATTATATGTGTATATCACTATTCATTCTTTTTAAAATTTTTTAACTTAATTTTATTATGTTATGTTAATCATCATATAATACATCATTAGTTTTTAATGTGGTGATCCACGATTCATTGTATTCATTCTCTTCTGACGGACATTTAAGGTCATTTCTAATTGTTCACTGTTTCAAGAGTTTTAATGATCATTCTTGCACCTGTTCCTTTGCACACGTGTGGGAGGGTTACTTTAGGGTACATATGCAAGAGTAGGATTTCTGTGTTATAGGAGAGGTATATACATCTTATGTTTTATTAATATTGTCAAATTGCCCTCCTAAGTGGTTGCAGCATTGCACACTCTCTCCAGCACTGTGGATTTGTGATGTAGTTGCAAAGATAAAGTTCCCAAAAAGTGTTGTACCCTCTGTTCTTTCCCTGGTCTTACACTCTGAACCTGCACCAATAACACCATCCTATTAAATGGATATCTGGTAGAAAAAATCCCCTACTTTGTCATTTTTTAGTATGGTTTTGACTGTTCTTTCTCCTTGATCTTTCACATGAATTTCATATGATCTTTCATATGAAAGCTGATTTCATTTCAATTTCAATCAATTCATTTCAATCAGCTTTTCAAGTCCACAGAAAACGCTTATTTGGATTTTGACTGGAATCCCAGGGAATTTATAGATTAAATTAGGAAGAAATAACCTTTGTATAAATGATATTTAGCCTTCTCATCCTAAATGATATAAATGATATTTAGCCTTCTCATCCATGAACATGATAGTATTTTCCATTTATTAAGCATTCTTTAAAGTAGATTCCTTCTTTAACATGAATTTTTAAATTTTCTCTATAAATATCTCATGCTTTTTACTAACATTTTTCTAGGTATATTACAATTTTATTGCTATCCTAAGTGCTATCTTTTAAAATTTTATTTTCAAGCCACTTGTTGCTATTAAATAGAAATGCAACTGATTATTTAAAACTGATCAGCTGATTTAATACTGGGTAGCTTATGCTGATTCATATGTCAATTTCCTTGTCTGCTTGATTTATCAATTACTGAGAGACATGTACTGAAATATCCCGCAGCAATTGTAGATTTTCCAATTTGTCCAAATTCTGTCAAATTTTGCTTTCATATTTGAGGCACTGTTTTTCAGGAGCATGTACTCTTTTATCATTAGATAGTGGTCTCTTTAGAATGTCTTTCAGCAACAAAGTCTCCTTGCCTAATGTCAGTATGGTTAGCACTGGCTTTATTTTGATGAAGATTTGCCTAATGTTATCTTTGCTTTTCCTTCCAACATTTTAGTGTCATATTTTAGCAGTGTCTCTTGTAAACAGCACATAGATTTAAAAACAATCTAATTGTACGTCTGAACTGATGAGTTTAAGCTCATTTTTGTGATAACTGACATATTTAAATTTATTACAGTTATCATACTGCCTACTTTCTATGTAACTTGATTTTTTCCAGGTTCCTTTTTCTCCTTTACAATCAATTGAATTTTCTTCCCTTTCCACTGTTCCATTGATTCAGATGCTAACCATTCTATTTATATAGTCTTTCAGTGGATCATTCCCTTAAGATTTGTAACTGGATAGTTGACATAAATCTAAACTCATCTTTATGTACAGTCCCAAGCTACACAAGGACCTTAGACCATTTTACCTACTCCTGAGTTAGTAAGTGTTTGATAATTTAGTTCCACCTTGTTATTACACTTAGTTTACATGGTTACAGGCACTGCTTGATTAGCTTTACCCACATGTTAAGCAATCTTTCCTCACCACCACTTCTTCTATTCTTACTTTCTGGGTTCAATGATCTTCCTGAAAATGTATTTTCAGTTGTTCTTTCAGCAGCTATGTTCGTACTACTTGTATAGTTTGTTTGGAAATGTCTTGATTTTACATTCATTCTGAAATAATAATATGGCTAGATATAAAATTGTAGATAGAAAACAATTTTTTCTCAGTACTTGGAAGATACTGTTCCATTATCCTTTGGTTGGTAGTGCTTCTGTCTGGAAATGTGCTGCCAGCCTACCTGTAATCCTCTGGAAGGTGTTCTGGGTGATTACTTGTTCAGATCCTTCCTTTGGACTTCAGTCATATCGTGATGTTTTAAGGTATGTATTTGTCTTTATTACACAACTCTGGAAAATTCTGCTAATATCTTCTTGAATACCCTTATTCTCTCTTCTTTCTAATTAATCTTTCTGAAGTTCATATTCAGCATATATTGGACCTTCTAATATTATTCTGTCTCTTCTCTTTAATATTTTCCATCTCTTTATCTCTCTGCACTGCATTCTGGGGAAAGTCCTTATACCTGTCTTTCAGTTAATTCTTTAAGTCCTAGTTTCTTATATACCTACCCATTAATTTGTTCTTTTAATCATTAAGTTTCATTTCTAGATGTTCAATTTGTTTTTTTTCAAATATTTTCAGAAATAGGGTTTTGTACTTCTCTCAATTTTTAAAGTCCTTCTTTTCATTCTTTAATCATTTTTAAATACTTAATTTATAATCTCTATCTGGTGTTTCTATTATCTGAAAGCCATTGGGTTATAGCCTTACTGTTTATTGGGTCTACCGATGTCCCATCATGTTGGATGTGTTTTGAGAGTTTTTGAGGGCTCTGAAATTCTGAAATGAACACTCATCTTCAGGGGTGCTTCATTTTTGGGATGTCTATGACATTGGGTTGAAAGCAACCAAACCATCTGGAGAGGCTCTGGGTTTGCCTCTGCAGGCACTCAGAAATATCTCCATATAGCTCTGAAGTTCACAGACAACACAGGCACTATATCTGAACCATGGACCTGCATGGGCGAAGACCGCTTTACTGGAGAAAGTGGCTCCATTTTCACCCCTCCCTAGAACCCAGAAACTTTCCTCACCAGTGTTAACAGTCTTTCCAAGAAGGAGTAACCAGTTGAGGGACCTGATCGGGTTGTCTACGTGGCAGTCTCAGGGCCGTTTCCCTGCCCTGCACGGGCCCAAGTGCTCATCTATCCTACCGTGGCTTTTAAAAGACAAGATCCTTAGAAAGTAAGACTGGCAATGCCCCTTAAGGCATTTACAGGTGCACCATATACACTTAACACTGGTTCTCCTTCTTCATTCTGGCCTCTGGAGAGTTTTCTAACTTTCTGGTAGCTTGGCAAAGCATGTAAAAGAGTATTTGTTGGTCTTCCTCCCCCATCAGCCCACCATTTTGATATATTCTGTAGTGAAAGGGTTTTTAAGTTGCCCAGTACACTATATTCTGGGAACCATATAGTGCTCTTAGGGTTTAGACTTAACTAGCAGCACAGGCAACTCTAATTCAGTCTCCTTTACCTCATTAAAGAATTCAGCTCACAGCAGACTGACTGCTTCATGCCTTAAGAAACAAGGAAGAATGGATACAGGTTTTACATCCCTCTTCCACTACTTATGAGCCATGTGATCTTGGGCAAGTTCTTTATTCAAAAGTATTTGTTTCCTTAACTATTAAATGGAAATTGTAATTCTTGCTTCAGAAAGTTATCTGTGGATATTAAATGAGATGGTGTATATCAACTCTAAACATACTGTAGACATTCAAAAAATAGTCTCCTTCCTTTCTCTTTGTTTAGCATATGGACCTTAGGGAATTCAAAGATCTAGGATGAGAACAGCTCCTTTAGATTTATGTTATATTTTATGTGTTTTTCTGATAAATACATTTTAACTTCTTGACAACCCTGGGAGACAGAATCCCACTTACAGATGAGGACAAAAGGACACTGCTTATTATTGGCAGAGCTGGGACCCAAAACCCAGGAATCCTGACTTATGGTGAAATTTCCTCCAGAGACAGTTGCGGCTTCCTAAGATACTAAAAATCCTCCCTCTGAACTAGTTTCTGAGAAGGCATCCTCAGGCCATAAATACAAAGTAGACATCAGGGGCTTAGTAAATGAAAGAATGTAAGCATTTGACCTTAAGCAAGTGGTGATATCTGAAGGACACCATACCTTGTGGAAAATCCTGATGGGAGCCATCTCTGCTCCATTTAGTGTCTTCAAAAGGAACATGGGCCAAGAGGAGGCATTCAGCCGAAATCCTGCAGCAAACATAATGGGCAACAGATAAAAAATATGTTTCAAAAGGGAGTGGTGATATCAAGTTTTCCCTTGGGAATCCAGCTACTCCTGCCACAACCTATGCTGTGATAGTTACAGAATCACAGACTGTTAGGAAAGGACTTAAAGGTTAAATAGAAGAAATGCCTCATTAGACACCCGAGGAAATGAGGCATGGGAGAGGGAACGTAACGTGCCCAATGTAATGTTGCAGAGTAAGCAGTGGGACAAAGTCCCCAACCAACTTTTCTGACTCTATGACAAGTATTATAAAATATATATTATAAGGTCTAAAAAGCTTTCTTTGAAAAGTCCAAAATAGATGTGAGGTAGGATTAACCAATACTTAGAAATGATCTAGACAGTAGAGTGTGAAAGGGGATAGGATAATCTCTTAAGAAGAAACCAAATATGTCAACTGATACATCCAATATACAAATAAATCTTTTTGGGTTATTTCAATATAAACTAACTCACTATTTCTGTCTCACTTTCTCTTCCTTTCTCTCTCTCTCTCTCTCTCACACACACACACATGCTACAAAACACTTTCTGATACTCATTTTTACTTAAACAATTAAGGATCAGACAATGATGAAGATGGAAAGGATAATCCTCTCCCAAAATACACATTTTCCAAAAGAGTAAAAAGAAGCCTAGAGAGATTGTCCATTAGTTATTTGGCAAGTAAAAGCAGTAAGAATGTACCATTTAATTAATAAATTGCAAAAATAAGATTGTTATCATAGTTCGGTCTTCCAAAAAGAACTTCGAATGCTTCCTTCTATTTGGCTTCAACTATCCTGAGATACTCAAAACTAGTGCTTTTTAATAGTATCCTCATCAACCTCAGCTTCCCATCCCTGAAAAATCAACAGACAGGCTGCATCAAAGCTGCAGAGCTGGAAGTGACAACAACTATTACTCCTGAGGACTTTACTGTGTATGTGACACTGTGCTGATCACTTTCCACAGACCATCTACTACTCCTTAAGACAACCCAGGGAGGTAAATATTATCTCCATTTTATAGATGAGAAGAGAGGTATAAAGTAAACTTAAGATTTTGAAGTGAGCAAATGAGAAGAATTGAAACCCAGGCAATTGGACCCTTCAGTCCACACTGTGGACTATGCTAAACTATCAATGTGCAGGTAAAATGAAAAAGGAAGAATCAGCTTTGGGGGTTAAGTATTAATTAATAACTATAATTAAGGGGGAGGACATGAAAAGAGAGAAGAAAATGGAAATAAGAGAGTTACCAGCCCATATGATGTAAACTTTGTGTCTCAAAGCTGGCTAGGCTAAGCTGAGCTCCCCAAGGTCAGGAGAGGTCCTGGGACAGCTCATTTATATCAGCAATGGTGACAGCAAAGTGGATGTTCCTATTACTTCACCTAAAACTGCTATTGTTTTACTTTTTTGCTTGCCTCGTCTTTTTTCCTTCTGGAAAAATTCTATGTGCTTCGGTGGGGGTATCTACTGTATGACTGTACCAACCTGGCCATGGAACAGAATATGATGCCATTTGCAGGCATCAGACTCCCCCCACCAAGAGTGTGTATATATGTCCCAAGTTGGGGCAACTGTTTTCTGACATGATAGGCATGCTGAAGGAGAGTCTCTTTCCGAGACCATGCCTAGAAGGATGTTTGTAGGTTGGCACTGTTACATGGAGAACATAACTGAGAGTAAAGCCAAGGTAGAGCAAGCGATGGGGAGCCATGAGAATGTTTAAAACCCTGTGTCCAAATACACTTAGCAGCAGGCCTTAACTTCTCAGTCATATGGAGTCAGTAATTCCTGCTTCCTCCTTTCCCCTCCTTTAACCTGGTTTGAGTTGAGTTTTTGTACTCACAGCCAAAGGAGTCTTGACTACCACTTTCCTTTGATCAGGGTAAAAATAAACAAACAAACAAACAAACAAATAAATAAAATAATTAAATTTCTTCAGAAATTCAGGCCTGCTCTGTGTGTGAGGAAAAAACTCTCCTGAGGTCAGTCAGGCAAGGGCTGATGCAAGTCAAACCTAGAGCAGATGTGCCGTGAATTGTCCACTACACCTCCAGGCAAGGCGAGGCAAGGTGCAACTGTTCTAGGGAAATGCTTGTTATACCTTGATAAAAGGGAGGAGTAGGAGGAATGACTGCAGGATCAGAACACTCAGATTCATGTCCTTACTTCCCAACAAGTACCTTGCCATGTAATTACCAATTCCATTTTTTTAGGAATGGGTTACTGCGGAGCTTCTACCTCACCTGGAACTTGAAGAGCTAAAAAACCAAAAAAAAGTCCTCTCAGCTCTAGGAACACTTATAATAATATTACAATAGCTAATTCGCATTGACTGCTTATTATGTATTAAATTTTTCACATGCAATTTCTTTCTGGATATCTGAAATAACACCACGAGGTATGTACTATTATTATCCTTTGTTTGCAGAAGATGAAATGGAAACTCAAAAGATATATATCTTGTCCAGGGTAGGAAGTGATGAAGATTGCAATATATGATGGTCTCACTCCAGACCTCATGGTTCTTAACTATTCTGTTTCACTACTTCCTACCAAGTTCCTTCAAGAGTAGCAGGGCAACACAGAAATGTTACCAACCCAAGGAATTACTGAGGGACATTATTCCCCAACCCCTAAGGTGATGTGGGGCCCCCCTCCAAATTCAAATGTATCCATAATCTGTCTTGGGCAGTCAGATAGCACTTTAACATGGAAAGGGCCCTCAGAGACCATATAGTACAAAGATTTTATGTTGCGGATTACAAAACTGAAGTCGAGAGAGGCTAAGAAACTTATTTGTGGTCACATAAGTTGCTCTTGTAGAATCAGGCTGGAGCCCTAGGATTCTTCATCTGGTTCTCTTTCACTCTACTATCTACACGATGCTGCCTTCCAAAGAAAACATTTATTACGCACATATGCTGTGCTAGGCTCTATGTGCTATACGCACTCTAAGTGGATTACCTCATTTAATCGTTATTACAACTCTGTGAACTAGATACGAGAAAAGAAGCACTGGATACGAGAAAAGAAGCACTGGTTCAGGAACCAGGCTGCCTCGATTCGATTCAAATCTAGCTCTGCCACTTACCTGATGTGTAACTTATGGCAAATTACAAAAACTCTCTCTGGCTTTAGTTTCTTTAACAATAAAGTGGGATAAAAATGGTTAACTACGTCAATGGGTTGTTCTAAGGATGAAAATAGGTTAAGACATGTGAAAGACTTAAGACGCAGCCTCGTGTATAACAAGTGTTAGATAAATGCTGGCCATTACAGATGGAAAGACTGAGCTCAGAGAAATGAAATAAAATATCCAAGGTTACTACACTAGTAAACAGCAGAGGCAGGATTTAAGCCCAATTCCTCTGTCTCCAGAACCTTCATTTCAGTCAGCACATTAATGTCTTCAAATATTTAATCACTCAGCCCTACCATACTGTTTTTACTGGTAAAAGGAGTTTGGGTCATAAATTTGTGTAAGAGGGAAGAGAAGAAGAATAAAAAGAGTAATCTGAGGATCTCCTCGAATTAAACAATGGCCTGAGGTGCTTGGGAGGAAAAGAACAGGTGGGTCAGAAATCCTAACCTCTGAAAGTGGGAGCACCTCCGTGCTCGGCCCTCGTTCTCTTCTTCTTGGCCTCCAGTCTCTTGGAAAATAGGACTGTCGATTTATATCCCCAGCTCAAACCTCTGCCCTGAGTTTCATGCTCATATTTCCAACTGCCTTGTTCTGCAAGTCTACTTGGATGCTAAGAGGTCTCAAAATGAGTACATTTCAAGCAGAACTCTGGATTTGCTGCCCACCCCAACTTGCTCCTTTCTCATTTCAGCTCACTGAATGGTACCATTTATTTAAACTCAGGTGACTCAGACCACAAGGCCTAAAAGTCACCTCTGATTCCTTCCTTTCTAGCACCCCTCAAATACAATTAGTCAGCAAGGCTTGACAGCATGTGGATCTTCAAACCATCTCTCACCATTCAAGATTTCTCACCCACCAAGGACCACCCCTGATCCAAGGCCCAGTCACACTCTGCCTAGAATATTCCAACAGCCTTCTGGCTGCACTCTCTGCCTCTATTTTTGCCCCCCTACTTGTCTGTTCTCCACATAACAGCCAGAATGATATGTGTGTGTGTGTTTTAAATATAAATCAGATCACATCACTGTTATGCTTACATGCCACAACGCAAAATAAATCTATGGTCTTCAGGTATGTTAACAAGGCTTACATGGTATGGAACCTGCTTACTTCTTTTAACTCATCTCCTGTCACTCCTCTGCCCCCCATTCACTGATCTTTCTGTTTCTCAAACACATCAAGCTGTGTCCTTCTGCCTCAAACACCCTTCCCTTTCTCAAATCTTTGTTAGTTCTTTGCTGAAATATCATCTCCTCAGAGAGGCATTCCTAGACGATCTTACCTAAATCCTGCTCCCTTTTATTTGTCCTTAGCCCTTATCATTGTCTGGATTTTCTTTCCTTTTTCCTTGTAGTGTGTATGTCTTTTCCAACTAGAATATAAACTCCATGAGAGTTTTTATTGAACAAAGGAAAAATCCCCACTTAGTAAACAGGTACCAAGAATCAATGCGCACTTTATCATGTTATTCCATTTAATACCCACACAAACCAGGTGTGGCAGAGTTTATGAATGATCTGGCAGGTGAGGCAATTGAAATTCAAGGTTAAAAGTCAAGGAAGAGCAACTCATCAGTGGCCACATAACTAACTCTGTAAGTGGCTGAGCTAATATGACAAAGCCAGGTCTCGTTAATTCTAAACCCAGGCATGCTGCAAATGTTCTGTGCTTACTTAGGATTTCTTTTAAAAAATATTTATAAAGAACCAGTTATAAGGAGCTTCCAGATATTCCCAAGACAATGGGACTACTGAATAAGTTGGGATCCAGCTGTTTAAACCAACCTTGACCTGAGGAAGCTCTGGACTTAGATGCAGATCAGCCAGATCTAGGATTTAATCAAAGTTCATGCCCTCTGGTGGCGAGTAACAGAACAGCACTCACCCCAGGAACCACGTGGTTGTGGGCTCCACTCCCTACTCTGCCATTGTCCCATCTAATAATTCCAAGCTTTGTAAAGTTATTAGACTCTATGGCTGTCAAGATGATTCCCAACTCATTCTCTTCTCCCAGAGGAGCTTCACATACATGTACACCTACAAATTCATGTGCAGAAATATGCCACGAACTCACCGTACAACCCTGGACAACTTACTTCCCTTTCCTTGCTTCTGTATTTGTCAGATGGTGACAGTGAACTAAAGCCGTGCTTCCAGACTGGGGTTAAGTGGACAATCGCAATTTTACCCCACGCATGAAAGAAAGGAGAAGTGAAACTGGCAGAGAGGTGCCGACCGCACTGTCTTCCCTGAGGAAGGAGTGAGTATCTGGCCTGACTATCTGGGAAGACTAGATTCCGTTTAGTTCTGATAGGACTCTATCCCCATATCGCTGGTACACTCCCATATACACTCGCAAACACAAGTTAATTCAGATTGATTTAACTGGGGGTGGGGGTTGTGACTAATCTTTAGATAGGTATGTGTGTACCTAGGTCTGGCAGGGCCCTTGCTGTAGAGAAGAGGGATTTAGTGAATATTTTTAAGACACCATGGTTAAAGTAACTTCCAAATTTTTGGGTTGACCACCCCCAGAGGTTTTAATAGAGTTCAAGTTCTGTGATCACAAAATGAGATGTGTATCTTTTTAAAACCCCCTTTCTATTGACAGGCTCTGGAGGCTACTTAGCAAGTAGAAAGACTGATCAGTGACAGGAATATACAAAGGGTTCCTTTCAAGTCAAGGTACCACGTATACCCCAGAGCATGTGACCAAGTTTGCTGACTAGGCACTCTGTACTGGGATCCCGACACACTTGACTAGGGGCATCACCAGAAGCCAGATTCTGTTTTAGACCAGGGACTCTCAAACATGGACATTGGAATCCCCTGAGGGAGAATTAAAGACTACGTTGGTCCCACCCAGAATCATAAATTCTGATTTAACTGATCTGAGGTAAGGCCTAGGCACTGAAATTTTTAAGAGATCTCTGGGTGATTCTAACTGGCAGCCAAGTTTGAGAACTAGTGATCCAAATAGTCTTGTTTAGAAGAAATAATCACAGTCTTGAGTAGAATAGGTCAGTAAAACACGGGAGTGTGAGGAAAAGGTTGGCAGCATTGAGTTAAAAATGTCATCTGAGGATCATTCTACCTTTCCATCTTTTCCCCCGGAGGACTCTGCAAGGAGTATGAATGTTCCCTTTGTGAACAGCATATGCACACGCGTGTGCGTGTACGCACACACACACACACAAATCATACAAGATTTTACAGGAGAAGAATGCTCTTCTAGAGCAATATTTCCCATACAGACCAATTTTGTTAGAGTCTCGGGAGAGTCATTTTACCATGCAGAATCCCAAGCCCCATTACCTAGAGATTCTGATTCAGCAACTCTGGGGAGAGGTCCAGAGGAGGCCTGGGGAACATGAACACACATACATATATATGTATAATTATATACATAATTTATTTAAACTTTTTATTTTGAAAAATCTTAAACCTAGAGAAAAGTAGCAAAAACAGTACACGAACAACTATGTACCCTTCACCTAAATTCAACAACTAGTAACATTTCACCATATTTGCTTTCCATCTATCTACACACTTTTTCCTCTGAACTATGAGGAAGTCAGAGACACAGTGACACTTCACCCCTAAATACATCAGTACATTTGTCCTCAGAACAAGGACATTCTCTTTTAAAACCGTTAATACTGTCACACCCAAGAAATTTAATTCAAAATATCCTCAATTGTCCCCAAAATGTCCTTTATAGCTGTTTAATTTTTTAAATACAGGAGCTGATCGAGAATTACATATTGCACTTGGTTGTCATGTTCCTTTAGGCCCCTTTAATCTAGAACAGTCCTGTTGCCTTTTGTTTGTTTTGCATGAAGCTGGTATTTTTGAAGAGTGTGGGCTAGCTGTTTAATAGAATATCCCACAACTTTGATTTCTTTCTGATTGCTTCCTTATGATTACATTCATACTAAACAGTTTTGACAAAAATACAAGTGATGTGAATACTCATTTCATTACTTTAAGAAGCACATAATGTCAGTTTATCTAATTATTGATGATACTAAATTTGATCACTTGTTAAGGAGTGACTGACAGATATCTTCATTATAATTTCCCTTTGCAATTAATAGGTAATCAGTGGGGAAAAACACTGAGATTATGTGAATATCCTATTCTCCGATAAGCTTTTTTACTCAATGGTTTTAGCATTCATTGATTATCCCTGCCTGAACCAACTGAAATGGTGGTTGCAAAACGGTAATTTTCGATCATTCTTTCTATATTTATTAGCTGGCATTCTGTAATTAGACCTTTCCCTGCAACTCTAAAATATTTTTGTTTTTGTACACTAGGGACCCATGATGCCAATACCATTGTTCTTTTGTTTTCATTATTTTTTCTGATATTTATATTGTTCCAGTTTTGGCTGGTCAGAGCCTCTTCAAGCTGGCTCCTATGTCCTTCTGTTATGTCCCCATCATTCTTTGAGAATTATTTTCTTTCTGGCATAATAGAATGTTCCAAATTCACCTTACATTTTCTCTTCTGCTCAGTCTTGAAATCAGCCATTTCTCCAAGAAGCCATGATTCCTTCTAGTGAAGAGTGGGATTTAGAAACCACACTGCTACTGAGGTTTCATTACTTCTAGACCTTTTCAATGAATAGAGCTTATATAATTATAGTACAAGTATATATAAAATTATATACATTTTTTTAAGTTAAGAGTTCATATAGATACCTCCCATTCAAATTCTGTATTACAGGGTTCTTCGTCTTCCCCCATCCCATATTTGTATCTTATTTACTCATTTGCTCTATCTTCAATGTATGCAAAATAGTTTCAGATGAGTAAGGTAAAATCACTAAGATTAAGAAAACATCAGAATTTATTTGAAGTTCTATTTTTTTCTTTGAAATATGTCCCATTAAGGGTATACTGTGAAGGTTCTGTGTTGAAGTTATTTGAATTAATTCTTTTTTTCAACATTGTTATGATATCCATTTGATAAACAGTTCAGTTTGTTGCTGTTTATAATCAATTTTGGGTTATGATTTTTTTTTTCTGGTTTCATTTTATTTTTTGAGTAAAATAGTTACATAACACAGAAGTTAAGAGAATATAAAAGAGTATTCTCAGAGAAGTCTCACTCTCATTGCTATACTTTCTACCCTACTCCCAGACACTCCCAATAGGTGACCTTTTCATTATTTTCTGGTTTAACATTCCTGTGTTTCTTCTTATAAAACTAAGTATATGAAATATGTAATTTTGTGTATAAAATGTGCATATGTGTATATACATATTTCCCCTTCTCCTTCTCAAAAGTGGCATTAAGTACATTCACACTGTTCTGCAACCATCACCACCATCCATCTCCAGAACTTCTTCATCCACCCCAAGTGAATTCTGTACCTGTTAAAACAATAATTTGCCATTCCTCCCTCCCCACCAGCTCCTAGCAATCACCATTCTATTTTCTGTCTCTATGAATTTACCTAAATTAGGTATCTCGTGTAAGTGGGATCATACAGTTTGTCCTTTTGTGACTGGCTTATTTCACTTAGCATAATGTCTTCAAGATTCATCCACATTGTAGCATGGGTCAGAATCTCTTTCCTTTTTAAGGTTCAATAATACGCCATTGTATGCATATGCTACATTTTGTTTAGCCATTCTTCCATTGATAGACATCTGGGTTTCTTCCACCTTCTTGCTATTGTGAATAATGCTTCTAAACATAGGTGTACAAATATCTGCTTGAGTCTCTGTTTTTAATTGTTTTGTCTATATACCCAAAAGCGGAAATGCTAAATCATATGGTAATTCTATTTTTCACTTTTTGAAGAAGTGCCATATTGTTTTCCATAGTGGCTGCACCATTTTATATCCTCATCAATAGTGCACAAAGATTCCAATTTCTCCACATCCTCACCAATACTTCTTTCTATTTGATAATAGCCACCTTAATGGGTGTGAAATAGTATCTCAGTGTGGTTTTGATTTGTATTTTCCTAATGATTAGTGATGTTGAGAATCTTTTCATGTGTTTATTGGCCATTTAGAGAAGCGTCTATTCAAGTCCTTTGCTCATTTTTAAATCTGGTTGTTTTTTATTGTTGAGTTGAAGGAATTTTTAAAAAATATTCTAGATATTAACCTCTTATCAGATACATGATTTGCAAATATTTTCTCCCATCCGATGAGTTCTCTTTTCACTGTTAATACTGTCCATTGATGAGCAAGTTTTTAACGTGATGTAGTCCAAGTTAACCATTTTTTTTTCTTTTTGTTGCCTGTGCTTTTGGTGTCATTTCCAAGAAATCATTGCCAATTCCAATGTCATGAAGCTTTTCCCCTATACTTCTCCCCAGTAGTTTTATTAAAGGTGTAGCTCCAACATTTAGGACTATCATCCAGTTGGAGTGAATTTTTTTTATCTAGTGTGGAGGTAAGGTCCAGCTTCATTCTCTTGTATGTGCATATCCAGGTGGCCCTGCACCAGTTGCTGAGAATCCACTGAACTGTCTCAGTACTGCTGTTGAAAATCAATCGAGCATAAATGTATGAGTTTATTTCTGGACTCTGAAGCCTAACCCACTGATCTATGTCTATCTTTATACCAGTACTACATGTCTTGAGTGTTGTTGCTTTGTAATAAGTTCTGAGATCAGAAAATGTGAGTCCTAGGTAGAATGCTAATTTTTGTCAAAGGTCAGATGACTTTCTTCCTTAGTTATCTTAATATGGTAAATTTCACTAATGATTTTTCTAAAGTTAAATCTTCTTTTCATTCACAGAAAAAAACCCACTACTTTGCTTTGACAAATTATTGTTATAAATATGTTGAATTCTAATTCCTAATATTTTAAGATTTTTATAGCAATATTCATACATGAAATTGTATGTGTGTGTGTGTGTAACTTAAGTCAGACTTAGGTATCAAAATTCTACCTGCTTCATAAAAAGAACCTGCATGTTTTCCTACTTTTCTATGATCTACAACTGAACTGTCCAGTACAGTAGCCACCAGCCACACAGGCTTTTTAACTTTGATTATAATTAAGCAAAATTAAAAATTTAGGTCTTTAGTTGCAGTAGCCACATTTCAACTGCTCCATAGCCACATGTGGCTAAGTGACTAGCACACTGGACAGCAGAGATGCAAAACATTTCCATCATCACAGAAAGTTCTTTTGGGTATTACTGACTTAGAACAAGTAGAAGGAGAAAATGTGGCCTTTTAAGGTTTTGTAGGATTCCCCTGTTAAATAACCTGCACATAGTGCTTTGCTGTAGGTGCAATTTTTTTTGAAAACTTTTATATGTTTTCTATGTACCTGTTTAAATATTATAATGCTATTGGGGTCAATTCTGACAAATAGTATTTTACTATTTCACCTCACTTTTCTATTTTATTTACCTAGAGTTATTTCCTCCCTTTGTCATCTCTACATTTGAGTATCTGTGCTTATTCCTTTTCTTTCATAGATGAACTAGTGATTTGTGTATTTTTTCCCCAAAAGACCAGTATTGTGATTTATTGCTTTTTTATTTTCTACCTCAGTAACTTCTGTTTTATCTTTTTCTTCTTCCTTTTTATTTTCTTTGTATTGTGACTCCTTTTCTAGTCTTTTCAATTGGGAATTTACATCCTTAATTTTTATCTTTCAGTTTTATTGATGTCAAGTGATTAAAGCTATCAGTTTTCTTCCAACCACTGCTTCAATTAATCTCAAAATTCTGATATATGTTTATTATCATTACTTTTTAGGAATTCTGCAATTTTGGTTTATATTTCCCTTTCCAAACAAGAGCAGAGTTTTAGATTTCAATGTAGAAGGGCATTTAGCAGGGTATAAAGTTTGATATGTATACACATATATGATCTACCTTATTCACTGAAGTCTTTTTTTTTTTGTTTTTTGGGACCAAATTATTTGAAGGAATGGTACAAATGAAAGAAGTTAAGTAGATGTTTTGGTACAACTTATAGAATTCTATAAGAAAGTCTTTAATACCTTTACTTTTTGTCCTCTTCGCCTGCCTTGAGAGTTGTGTTAAACTTATTAGTGTGTTTGTCTCTATCTCCCTGCACCTACCATAATTTGTTTTGTGAAGACAGATGCTTTGTAATTTGGTTCTGAAATATTTTTAACTATTACATTTTCATTATGAATTGTGTCACCATTAAACATATTAAAATAAAGTGGCTTCTTTGTCTTGTTTGATAAATCTTAGTCTGAATTCTATCTTGTCTAATACCAGAACTGCAATCTCTGCTATTATATTGTTTGACTTTCCTTGTATATCCTTGATCATCCTTTCATTTTTAGTCTTTCTCATTCACTTGATTTTAGGTATGTCTCCTGTACACAGTATAAAGCTGGGTTTGACTTTGAGCACCATTCTGAAAATTTTTTTCTTTCAATAGGTGAGTTAAAACCATTTACATTTATTAATGTAAATTACACATTTGGTCTCAACTCTCTCACGTTATGTTTTATTTACCGTGCTTTCCATATTTAGTTTATCTCTTTCTCTGTATGGTCTGTTCCTTGATCTTTTTGTTCCTTTGTTATTTAGGACATTTTGGAATTTTGTTTTAGTGGTTACCTTTATACTAACATATTTTCTAATGTCCTTAATTTACCTTTTTCTCATTTAGGCTTCTACTATTGGTTTATCAGTTTCAGGTGATATCCTTTGATCCCAACTAAGGATATTACAGGAGGAAGGGGGTTTGCTTCCTGGTTCCAATGTGTTTGCGTGGCGGGCACCTGCAGCACCCCCACCTTCTGCATTGTCATATCCTGCGGTGCATGACAGCCAGCAGCATCAGTAGCCAGCGTTGCCGCCACCCTCCCCCACCTACGTGGTTTTGTAGCACTCCAGAGAGACAGCTCTCCATGAACAGCTTTCCTTAGAGGTACCCTTGAAGGCAAATTTCTAGCAAGTTCCACTGCTGTGGCAGACCACAGTGACTTCTCTCATCCAGTGAGCCAAAGCTGTGCCCGCTCCAACAACATCTCTGCCCTGAGGATGGGGGCAGAGGGGAGGTCCTTCCTTGGGTTGTCCATCTCAGCTCCAGTCTAGTGGCTTCTCCTTATGTCTGCCCTTATATTCTTTAGAGTTCTCTTTCCTTTTGACTAGCCAATCCCTCAATCCCTCAATCTTGTGTTACAGTTAACAACTGTATTACACTTTCTGTGTTCAAATTACTGTGTGGGTTCTCTCTCTTCACTGGATCCAGACTGATACCGTACTATTCTACTCTTGTCTCCACCTTTGTTTTTGTCTTAGCTTGATCATTCCTTGTTTGAGTGAAGGTCTTTCTGTAACTGTTTCCTCAGGTAGGGCCTGGGGTTATAGTATTTCCTGAGTTCTTGCATGCTGAACACTGTTTCAGTATAATCTCAATACCTGAGAAATAGCTTGTATAGATATAAAACCCTCTGTTCTTATTTTCTTTCTTTGTACTTTTTATAGAGACGTATGATCCAAACTTCACTTTCTTTCCCTTGTAAGTATCTTGGCCTTTTTCCTGGAGGCTTAGAGAGATTTCTCTTTATTCTTAGAGGGTAAGAGTTTTACTAGAATACATCTTAGAGTAACCAAGATGAATCAATTTTTCCAGGAAAATTGTAGGCCTTTTCAATATGTAGGTTCAGGTCTTCTTTAATTTTTGGAAAACTTTCTTACATTACAATTTTAAGTATTAATTGTTTCATTATTTTGTTCATCTTCTTCAGAGACTTCAATTATACATCCAATTATACAATCTTTATGGACTATGTTCTATATCTAACAGTTCCTTTCTGATACTTTTTAACCTTTCCTAATATTTATTTTTATTCTCTTGGATGTTTCTAGTTCTCTTCTCAATGTCCCTTATATTTTCAGTTAAACCTAGTATGCATTGGGCACCCTAGAATTGAGTCTGCAACTGAGATTATTTTGTTTTTCTTCAATTTTTTTCTTGAGTTTGGACAATTCTATTTTCACATTTTCCTGTCTATTGTGCATTTCTAGTCTGACTTTTAAAATTTATGATTCATGGGATTTTTTTCATTATCTGTCAATACTTATTTAATTCAAGTTGGGTTGTTGTGCAATAGTTTTCTTCTGGTTAGTAACTGATTTTGGCAGAATTTTCAGTAGTTAAAATGGTTTTATTCTCATCTTTGGTTTTTCGTCATATAGAAGCTTTTTATACGTACTGACTGCTGTTTTGTAATCATTTGAAATATATCTTCCTGGACCAGCAAAAACGGGAGGTTCTATTTTGGCAGGAATCTTGGGTTATGAAGTTTCTGTTGACCTAGTGAAAGACAGTTTCTTCAGTAGATGAGCCTGTTGGAATGGGATGGGAAGACTGGTGTGTCTTTTGACTGATTCTCTTCTGTTTCTGTATAATTCTGAATTACAACCCCCGACTTCCTTCTTTTCCTTCAACATATGTCCCCCAAAGGTAGTTATCTTCTCAAGAGTGCTATCTCTAGTCCCTCACACTTTCAATCCACTCTCTTCCTTTGGATTCCCCAGTAGCCAATGTTCTAATCAAGTAGGTCTTAGCTCTGTTCTTAGTATTTCCCACTCTAAACTGAACTATCTTTTCCTGGAGGTAATTTTGATTGTGTTAGGCTCCCACTGCCCTCCCCTTTCTAAATGCAATTTCTACCTACATAAAACTATTCATTCTGGTATGGGTCAGGTACTAGCTCTAATGATTTCAGATCTTTATATCTGAACACGGAGACAACATGTAATTGAAATCTGTGGTATTCCTGACTCCCAGTTACATTTAAACATGAATTATGGGTGGCTTGGTTTGGTTTCTTTTTTGATCTGTACGTTTCTAGAGAATTTACTGGAAGACTGTGATTTAAATCATCACTATTATCCTTGGGAGCTTATATAGTTGACCCCTGAACGATGCAGGGGTTAGGGGTACCGACCCCCACTCACCCCATGCGCTCAAAAATCATGTGTTAACTTTTGATTCCCCCAAAACTTAACTACTAATAGCCTACTGTTGACCTGAAGCCTTAATGATAATGTAAAGAGCTGATTAACACATATTTTGTATGTTGTATGTATTATATAGAGTATTCTTATAATAAAATAGGCTACAGAAAAGAAAATGTTATTAAGAAAATAAAAAAGGGAAAATACATTTATAGTAGTGTACTGTATTTATCGAAATAAATCTGTGTATAATGGAGTTGTGCAGTTGAAACCTGTGTTGTTCAAGGGTCAATTGTATTTTTTAATAGCCTATCAAGATGTTTCTAAATAGTGATTCATTAAGCAGGTTGAGAATTATACAGTACTATGCAGCTATAAAAAGGAATAAGACGGGTGCCTGGGTGGCTCAGTTGGTTAAGCGACTGCCTTCGGCTCAGGTCATGATCCTGGGGTCCCGGGATCAAGTCCCGCATTGGGCTCTCTGCTCAGCAGGGAGTCTGCTTCTCCCTCTGACCTTCCTCCATCTCATGCTCTCTCTCTACCATTCTCTCTCTCAATAAATAAATAAAAATCTTAAAAAAAAAAAAAGGAATAAGAAATATCTCCATACTACTAAGAAATCAACTTGAGGAAATTTCATTAAATGGAAAAAAGCAAGGTTAAGACAAATATGTATAGTATGCTGCATTTATGTTAAGAAAGTGGGAAATACATATGTATGAATGTACACACAGACACAGAAACACACACACACACACACACACACACACAAATATATTTGTATTTTTAAAAAATGCAGTACAGGGGCGCCTGCGTGGCTCAGTCATTAACCATCTGCCTTCGGCTCAGGTCATGATCGGTCCTGGGATCGAGCCCCACATCGGGCTCCCTGCTCCCCGGGAAGCCTGCTTCTCCCTCTCCCAGTCCCCCTGCTTGTGTTCCCTCTCTCACTGTGTCTCTCTCTGTCAAATAAATAAATAAAATCTTTTTTTTAAAAAAAAGAACCACTTTAAAAAAAATGAAGTACAAACTATAAAATTAAAAGAAAGTGGTGGCCTATGGTAGAAGAAAGGAATGAGGTGAAGGGGATTTCTCTGAATGTACTTTGTTTTATAGATTTGACTTTAAGAATGATATATGTCACATATATATTTATAAAGGAACATTTCTAAAAAGTAAACTCTAAAAATAAAAAAAAATAGAGGGGTGCCTGGGTGGCTCAGTTGGTTCAGCATCTGACCCCTGATTTTGGCTCAGGTTGTGATCTCAGGGTCCTGGGATTGAGCCCCATGTCGGGCTCCGTGCTCAGGAGGGAGTCTGCTTGAGGATCCCTCTCCCTCTGCCCCTCCCCCATTCATGTGCACACACGTGCTCTCTCTCTAAAATAAATAAATCTTTTAAAGAAATACAACAAATGAACCTATGTTTATTCTTGGTGGCACTGCCACCCAGAGAGAAACCAATCCAAACAACCTTATAACATATTATTGACTATACTTCACTTGAGGGTAAGAAAAAAAGAAATGCAAGTAACTCAAACACTGTCAGTAATGATAATGGTAGTAAGTGTTACTGTTATTCTGAGCCTGCTGTATGTGTACTATACGATAAAACAAATGAGTTATTTTGTTAGTGATATGGAGAACTAGAGTTTTGTTGTGGTGCAAAGGAGATACAGATTTAAGACAGCAAAGATAAAGTAAATAAAAACACCATTTATCCTGAATTTTAGTAGGAAGTATCAATATGAACTAATGATTTCACCTTTAATAAAGATAAAAATCTATGCCAAAAAGACATAGAAAGAACAACCAACCCATTAGCACTCAGTACTCTAGTGTTCAGATTACAATCTCTAAATATCATTTCCCACTAAAAGGAACCCAGGCACCTAAAAGACATAGCTGATTCTTGGGGCAGACAGTATATAAGATGAGCCTGGAACATTTTGAAATTTCAAAAATTCCAAGAGAGCTATCAAGCAATAAAGTCAGGAGACCATTTGATGAGGCTCCTACATAGCCAATGATGGGACAAATCAAGAATCAATAAGGACAATTAGTGCAATGAATGAAACATGTCAAATATGTATGAATTCTTGGGTTTATGAAACTAAACAACAGTAACAAAAAAACTGTCCTTAAATATTTTTGGAGGATGGTAGTAAACCAATTCATCATTTTGAAAATTGGTAAGTAAAGAATCAAGCATTTAAGCTTTCTTCCATGAATGATATCCTTACAATAGCCAAATAATTGATGGAAGTTTATTTTAATAGAAATATTCCATTTAATTTATGTGGATGGAATTATAAGATTAAAATTTCCCATTTTTCAAACATAATGAATTGATTGATCTAAATCAGGGGTCAGCAAATTATAGCCAGCAGACTGGTCATCTGTTTTTGTAAATACAAGATTTTATTGGAACACAGCCTTGCTCATTTGTTTATGTGTTGTCTCTGGCTCCTTTTGTATTACAATGACAAAGTCGACTAGTTGCAACAGAGAATGTATGGCCAATAAGCCTGAAAGTTTTGCTGTCTAACCCTTTAAAAAAATGTCAACCCTTGATCTAGACCACAAGCAGTAATGGCTGCTACATTATAAAATGAGAGACGAGATGATATATGCTTCCTAATACAAGTAAACACCATCACCTATGAAATATTCTTATGAAAAAATTGAACCTGCACCTGATCAAGCCTCTAGACCTAGCTGCCAATTTCTAGGAAAGAGAGAACAGAGAAACATGTCAAATGAAACCACAAAGATACAATTGGCAAAAATCTAATTGTGGGAGATATTAAAGACAAATTATTTAGGTTTTTCAACAAATAAATTGTGAGAAAAAAATAAGAGAGAAGGAGAACCCATAGATTAAGAGACTTAAAGGATGTATCAACCAACTGCAATATGTGGGTCTTATTTGAATCCTGATTCAAAGAAACTAAGAGAGAGAGAGAAAGAGACAGACAGACAGACAACAGGGAAAATTTAAACACTGAGTAAATATTTGTTGATATCAATGAATTATCATTAGCTTATTTACATATGATAATGCTATTATGATTATGTTTTTAAAAATATTATCTATGAGACACAGATACTATTTAATGATAGAATGATAATGATGTTTGGGCAATTGGGCAGGAGAGGGCAGGGAATATGTGCAGGTACAAATAAAACAAGAATGACTATGTGTTGGTAATTACCAAGGATAAAGAATACATGGACATTCACTGTGCTATTCCTTCTACTTTTGTATATGTTTGGAATTTTACAATACAAGTTAATTTTTTAAATGGGGGATAATATTCGGTAACCACCTTTGGATCTCTTCCAAGTGGTACCTGTCCTCTAAAGCTCAATTAATTTAGTACAGTCTTCTGAGGGGCCATAGCTCATAACACATCTCTCTCTCTTCTCTGTTGAGACTCACTGCAATAGTGATTGATAGTAACTGATGAGATGGGCTAAATCACTGAGGTATCCCGAGGCGAAAAAAAAGGTAAGTCTGATCTTGAGAAGAAAGATATAGTGGAGTTATTAGTTTAAATAAAAAATGCAAATTAATTCAAATTGAGAAACTTACAAGGACCAAGTGAGAATTTAGGGGAAAGGAAAGAAGGAACCCCTATAATAGTCATCCTTTTACTGGGAAATCTTCTCTCACCTTTTGTTATCATTGTAGGATTTGGCAAAAGTTCTGTGGTTTTTTGAGGCAGGTTAAATGGTAAGATCTTCCATTTTCTCTCTCAGGGTAAATGAGAACTGACAAAGAAGGATGAAAGGTATGGGTTCTAGTTAGAAAAAGGAGAGCTTAAGAGAAGCTTGGATATTATAAGTTAATGTAGAGATGGATCTGTCCAGATTTTACAGTTCATTTCATTTTGGGTGGGCCTTTTCTTTTGGCCATATGAAAAAGAAGGAATAGGCAGGGGACCTAGGCTTTCCCATAATACGATGTACAATTTTGGAAAGATAACTAATTGGCTAAGGAGAGCTTGGGTCTAGTTACTCACCCAGAGGGGGCTGCAGCATACCCCCATTCTTCTCACAGTTCCCAATAGGCTGGATTTCAGCTGAGTCAACCAGCCGCCAGAAGTCATTCTTGTTGTCACTGCCATCAAGGCGAAGGCGGAGGCGGGCACCTGTCAGTCCAACTACTGTGGCAATACATGTGGATGTGGTGTTCCTGGGGTCCTGTGCTTCCAATTTCATGCTGATCTTGAACTCGTTGCTTGGAGGTGTGTAGGACTGAGAAAAACAAGCCATGGGGATTAGGAAGACTAAGCGTAAATGGCATTTTCAGTAAGGATGTTAAGAGATGGAACCTGACAATTTATGCTTTGGACTGAAATGGGTTATAGCTGGGCCTGAGACAACTGCCTTGAACTCTTCCCTAATTCTTAGGAAGGGTTTCATGTAAAAGAAACACTGGAAGGTGAGATAAAGGGGGAAAAAAAATTACTGTCCAGAGAAGCATCAAATATTGGCTCACACCAGTAAGAAAAGCATAGCAGTGTCTCAAACGGTCCTGATTTAAATGCTTTCTCATCCTATCTTCTCCAACATCCTAAATCTCCAGGTATTCCTAACATTATCTTCTCAGAAATCATCCTATTAAACTTACATATCACTAGTGTCTCTTCATGGAGCATTTCAGTGTATTGGTTTGTATATTCACCATACACACTATCGGGGGTTAATATTCTTCTTATCCTGACATTAACTTATAAATCAATTCATATTTAAAAACAATTTTAAGTTAAATTGACATACCATAAACTATACACTTTGTTAAATCTTGACATATGTATACACCCATGATACCACATACATCACATACACCCTTAAAAGCCATCTGCACAATCAAGATAACGAACACGGACACACAATCAAGATAACAAACATGGACACACTCCCAAGTTTTCTCATGTCCTTTTATAATCCCCCTGTCTAGCCCTACCGAGACCCCTGTCCCTAGGTAAACACTGATCACTTTCTATCACTGTAGATTGATTGGCTTGCATTTTCTAGTCTTAAGTGGAATCAGAGAGAATATACTTTTTGTGTGTGTCTAGCTTCTTTCACTCAGCATAATTATTCTGATAGTCATCCATATTGTTCAATATATCAATAATTCATTTCTTTTTTTAAAAGATTTTTTTAAGAGCAGTTTTAGGTTAAGAAAACTGACAGGAAGGTGAAGAGATTTCTCATATACAAACTGCCCCAACACATGCATAGTTTCCCCTATTATCAACAACCCCCACCACAGCAGTACATTTGTTACAACTGAAGAACCTATAGTGACACATGATAATTACCCAAAGTCTACACTTCACGTTAGGGTTCTCTCTTGGTGTCGTACATTCTGTGGGTTTGGTCAAATGTATAATGACAGGTATTCGTGATTACAGGATCATACAAATAGTTTAACTGCCTTAAAAATCCCCTGTGCTCTGCCTATTCATCCCTCACCCACTCAACCACTGGGAACCACTGATCTTTTTTGGGGTCTCCATAGTTTTGCTTTTTCCAGAATGTCATATAGGTGGAATCATACAGTATATGCAGCCTTTTCAGACTGGCTTCTCTCCCTTAGTAATATGCACTTAAGTTTCCAACATGTCTGTTCATGGCTTGATAGCTCATTTCTTTTTAGGGCTGAATTATATCCCATTTATTGGCTATACCAGTTTTTTCAGTCACCTACTGAAGACAGGTTGGTTGCTTCCAAGTTTTGGCAGTTACGAATAAAAGTGCAATAAACATCTATGCACAAGTTTTTGTGCAGATGTTAAGTTTTAAAATCCTTTGGGTAAATACCAAGGAATACGATTGCTAGATTGTATAGAAAGAGTATGTTCAGTTTTGTAAGAAATCACCAAACCACCTTACAAAATGGCTGTACAATTTTGCACTCCCAAAAGCAATGAATGAGAGTTCCTTTTGTTCCACATCCTTGTCAGCTTTTGGTGGTGTTACTGTTCTGGATTTTGGCCATTCTAATAGGTGTGTTGTGGCATCTCACTACTGTTAATTTGCATTTCTCTGATGATATATGATGTGGAACATCTTTTCACATGCTTTTTCGTCATCTGCATGTCTTCTTTGGTGAGGTGTCTATTAAGATGTTTGGCCCGGTTTTTAATCAAGTTGTTTTCTTTCTTATTTTTGAGACTTTAAGTGTTCTTTGTATATTTTGGATAACATTCCTTTATCAGATATGCCTTTTGCAAATATTTTCTCCCAGTCTGTGGCTTGTCTTATTCTTCTCACAGTGTCATTCACAGAGCAGAAGGTTTTAATTTTGATGAAGTCCAGCTTATCGATGATTTCTTTCATGGATCATGCCTGTGGTTGTATCTAAACAGTCATCACCACACCCAAAGTCATCTTGTTTTTCTCCTGTTATCTTCTAGGAGTTTATAGTTTTGAGCTAATACATTTAGTCTCTGGTCTGCTTTGAGTTAAATTTTGTGAAGGGTGTAAGATTTCTGTCTAGATTCCCTTTTTTTTTTTTTTTTTTTTTTGCATCTGGCTGTCCAGTTGTTGAAGCACTATTCATTGAAAAAACTATCTCAGCTTGTATTGCTTTTGCTCCTTTGTCAAAGATCAGTTGCTTTTACTTATGTGGGACTATTTCTTGGCTCTCTATTCTGTTCCATTGATCCATCTGGCTCTTCTTTTGCAAATACCACACTGTCTTGACTATTTCTTTAGAGCAAGCCTTTAAGTTGGGTCATGTCAGTCTTCCAACTTTGTTCTCCTTCAATATTATGTTGGCTACTCTAGATCTTTTGTCTCACCATATAAACTTTAGAATCGAATTTCTACAAAAGAACTTGCTGTAATTTTGATTAGGTTTGCATTTAATCTATAGATCACATTGAGAAGAACTGACATCTTGACAATATTGAGTCCTCCTATCCTTTTTTTTTTTTTAAAGATTTTATTTATTTATTTGAGTGAGAGAGCATGTGCAAGTGGAGGATGGGCAGAAGGAGAGAGAGATAGAATCCCAAGCAGACTCCACACTGAGCCACTGAGCCTAATGTGGGGCTCAATCACACAACCCTGAGATCATGATCTGAGCCAAAATCAAGAGTCAGATGCTTAAACGACTGAGCCACCCAGGTACCCCGAGTCTTCCTATTCTTGAACGTCACTCTCCATTTTATTTAGTTCTTTGATTTCATTCGCCAGAGTTTTGTACTTTTCCTCATATAAATCTTACATATATTCTATTAGATACATATCTAAGTATTTTATTTTTGGAGGTGCTAAATGGAATTGTGTTTTTAATTGCAAATTCCACTTGTTCATTACAGTATAATAAAGGAAAGTGATTGACTTTTACATATTAACCTGTATCTTGCAAACTTGTATAACTGCTTACTAGTTCTAGGAGGGTTTTGTTTTTTTTTTTGGGTCAATTCAGGTTTTCTACAGAGACAATTATGTCATCTGCAAACAAAGTTTTATTTTTTTTCCTTCCTAGTCTGTATATCTTTTATTTTTGTCTTATTACAGTATCTAAAACTTCCACTATGATATTGAAAAGGAGTGGTGAGAGGAGATGTCCTTGCCTTGTTCCTGATCTTAGTGGGAAAGTTTCTAGTTTCTCACCATTAAGTATGATGTTGGCTATAGGATTTTTATAGATATTATCACTCTGCATAACTATTCTGATATTAATCTATATTGCTGAATGCATTAATAATTCATTTCTTTTTATTGCTGAGTTCATGTTGATAAACATTTGGTATGTTTCCAGTTTTTGATTATTACAAATAAATCTATGAACACCCATGTATGAATCTTGGTATGGAAAAAATTATATATATTGCTGCTATTGTAAATGAGAGTTTCTCTTCCATTATGTCTCCCATTGAGTATTTTTAACTATAGTACTGAGGTATAAAATTTTTTTTCAAGTTAAAGATGTATTATTTAATTCCTAGTTTAGTGATTTTTTTTTTTTTGGCTCAGTAGTTTGCTGAAGTTTTTCACCAAACTATATTTTAAAGTGGTTGAATCATTTTATGTTTTCACCAGTATTTTATGAAAGTTCCATTTACTCCACAAACTTGCCACTATTAGGAACAGTCAGTCCTTTTTATCAGAGACATTTAAATAAATGTACAGAGATATCTCATTATGGTTTTACTTTGTATTTCCCTAATGAAAAAATGTTAGCCATCAATTCATGTATATTTTCTTTGGTGGTTGCTCTAAATTTTTCAATCTGAATCCCTTTCCATCATCCCACTCTTCCAGCCTCCTTTCCTCCTTTCCTTTTCTTTTGGCCTGGTCACATTGGTAGTACAATGTTGAATAGTAGTGGCAAGAGCAAACATCCTTGTCTTGTTCCTGACGTTGAGGAAAAAGCATTTAAACTTTTACCATTAAGTATGATAGATTTAAGTTTTACATGGATGCCCTTTAGGGTTTAGATTTAGGAAATGCCCTTCTGTATCTTGTTTATTGAGAGTTTTTATTAGTAATGGACACTGGATTTTGTCAATGCTTTTTTGCATCTACTGAGTTGATCACACTTTTTATTCATTAGTATGTTCATATGGTGAAACACTAATTGACTTTTGAATGTTTAATCAACCTAGCGTTCTTGGAATTAAGCTCCACCTGGTCATGATGAATTATTATTACATATTGTTAAAATCAGTTTCCTAGAATTTTCTTTAGAATTTTTACATGTATTTTCATGTGAGATGTTGCTTTGTAGTTCTTTTCTTTCAGTATCTTTACCTGATTTTGGTATCAGTAATACTTGCCTCACAGAATGAGCTGGAATGTATTCCCTTTTCTTAAACTTTCTGGAAGAGTCTGTGTAGAATTTGCATTACTTTTTCCTTAAATGTTTGCAACAATTCACCAGTGAAGTCATCTAGGCCTGAAATTTTCTTTGTGGGAAATTTCTTAACTACGAATTCAACTTTTGTAACAGAAATAGTGTTATTCAGTGAACTTTGGTAATTTGTGTTATTCATGAAAATTATCCATTTCAACTAACTTGTTAAATTTAAAGGCATAAATTTGTTCATAATAATCCTTCATTATCCTTTTAATATTTGTACAATCAATAGTGAGGTTACCCCTTCCAATTCTGACATTAGTAATCTCTGTTTTCTCTCTTTTATTATTGATTAATCTGGCTAGAGGTTTATCATTTCTATTGATATTTGCAAAGAATCAGCTTTTGGCTTCAATGATTTTCTCTATTATTTTTCTGTTTCTTCTATTATTGGTTTATGCGCTGACCTTTATTATTTCCTTTCCTCTGTGTACTTTGGGGTTAACTTGCTCTTTTTCTCCCCCTCATTATCTAAAATGGAAGTTGAGGTGACTAAATAAAACTCTTCTTCTTTTTAGTATCAGTGTTTAGTGCTCTAAGTTCCTTGTAAAGACGGCTTTAGCAGCAATCCACAATTCTGAAATTTTCATTTCCATTTAGTTGAAAATATTTTCTAATGTCCCTTTTTATTTCTCCATACCCAATGGGTATTTAGAAATATATTACTTTGTTTCCAAATATTTGGAGGTATTATTTTCCACATAACTTTTTGCTATTTTTAATTCAATGTAACCTGAGAACAAACTTTATATTACTTATGTCCTTTTAAGTTTATCAAAACTTACTTTATGGTCCAGAATATGGTCGAAGGTGGTAAATATTCTGTGTGCACTTGAAAAGAATGTACATTCTGCTGTTGCTGGGGGTGTTCTATACCTGTCAGTTAGGTCCAGCTGGTTGACAGTGTTGCTAATGGCTACTATTCATTTGCTGATTTCCTACTATGTGTTCTTTAATCATAGAGGGGAGTATTAGAACTCCATCTATAAATAAATTTAGATTTATTCATTTCTCCTTACTTTTCTTTTTTTTTTTAATTTTTTTTTTAAAGATTTTATTTTATTTGTTTGAGAGAGAGAATGAGCATGAGAGGGGGGAGGGTCAGAGGGAGAAGCAGACTCCCTGCTGAGCAGGGAGCCTGATGCGGGACTCGATCCTGGGACTCCAGGATCATGACCTGAGCCGAAGGCAGTTGCTTAACCAACTGAGCCACCCAGGCGCCCTCTCCTTACTTTTCTATCATTTTTTTGCTTCATGTAAAAATGTCTGACCCTTTTTCATGATGAAATTACCTTTTTTTATCTCTGGTAGTATTCTCTACTCTGAAATATACTTTGATATTAACCTAGTCATTTTAGTTTTATTGTGGTTAATGTCAGCAAGGTATATCATTTTCTATCCTTTTACTTTTAACTTGTTTGTGTCTTTATATTTAAAGTATAATTTATTACAAGCAGTATAAAATTGGATCTTGTTTTTTTATTCAATGTGACAATCTCAACCTTTTAACTAGGGCATTTAGACCATTTATAATTAATTTGATTACTGATATGGTTGGATTTAAGTCTACCATCTGCTATTTATTTTCTATTATTTTAGTGGTTGCTCTGCTGTTCATAGTAAACATGTTTAACTTATCAGTCTATCTTCAAGTAATATTATCCTACTTCATTATAAGAATATACTATTCTTATAAGAATATATTATTCTTATACATTACACCTCATGTATAAGAATCTTACAAGAATATATTTAAGATTTCTCCTCTCCTGGGCATTTATGTTATACATTTTACTTATACATCTCTTATCACCTCTACAATACGATTATTATTGTTTACATTATTATCTTTTGTAGAGATTTAAATAATAAGGAAAAACATCTTATGTATTTGCCCTTATAATTACAATTACCAGGGACTTTCATTCCTTTTTATAGATCCGTAATTCCACCTGGTATTGTTTTTGGAAGATCTTTTTAGTGGGTATAGAATTCTAGGTTGACAGTTTTTGCTTTTGTTACTTTCAACATGTTGCTCAACTTTCTTGTTTGCATTGTTTCTGACAAGTAAATATAAGGTAACTAAATATATGAAAATATAATGTTAACTAAGCTAGTTAACCTTTATGTAAAGTGTCTTTTTTCTCTGGCTGCTTTTAAGATGTTCTCTATTGATAACTTTGAGCCTTTATGATATGCGTTAATGTAGTTTTCTTCTTGTCTCTTATCTGGGGGCGGGGCGGATTCACAGAGCTTCTTCAATCTGTGGATTTACAGTTTTCCTCAATTTTGGAAATTTTTTAGCCATTATATCTTCAAATATTTTTTCCGTCCCTCATCTCTTCTCCTTTGGGCACTCTAATTACATGGTCTGTGAAGTTATCCTTTGACTTACTGATGTTCTTTTTCATCTTTTTAAAGATTCTTTTCTCTCTTCTGTTTCATTTTGGATAGTTTCTACTGCTATGTCTTCAGGTTTACTGATCTCTTCTGCCATTAATCCCATCCAGTGTATTTTTCATTTTGCACATAGTAGTTCAGTATGAGTCTTTTCATCATCTTTCATGTCTCTGCTTAACTTTCAAACACATAGAATACAATTAAAATACATGTTTTAATGTTTTTGTCTGTTATTCTAAGATCTATATAAGTTCTGAATCTGTTTCAATTGGTTGATTATTCCGCTCATGACTGATGATGTTTTCCTGCCTCTTTACATGCTTGGTAATCTTTGATAGACATTTGTCTTTTACCTGTTGGTTGCTGGTTATTTTTGCATTCCTTCTTGTGCTGTGTTCTTAGATGCCCTTAAGTTACCTGAAAACAGTTTGATCACTTTGAGTCTTGCTTTTATGATTTGTTAGGCAGGTCCAGAGCCTCATTCTAAGGCTAATTATTTCCCACTGCTGAGTAGGATCTTCCCAAGTTTTCCACTGTATGCCACATGAATGATGAGATTTTCCAGTCTAGCTGGTGGAATCAGGCATTATTCTCAGCCCTGTGGGAGTGTGAGGCTCTGATCCTTCCAATCCTGTCAGATGGCTTTTCTCTGGACTTTGGGTAGTTTCCTCAACTGCATACATGAAACATCACTTTGCTGAAGACTTGAAGAGGGCTTTCTGCAGATCTCTGTGGTTTCTTTCTTTCTTTCTCTCTTTCCTTCCTCCCTTCCTTTCTTCTCTTTTCTCTTAGGCACTCTGTCCTCTAAATTCTAGCCACCTTGGTTTCCCCTCTCAGCTCCATCTCTTCAAATTAGGGAGCCACTGGCTCACCCTGGGCTCCTCTTCCATGGGCCATGGTCTCAAAACTCTCTTAAGGCAGTAAGCTGGAAATCATAAGGGGCTCAACTTATTGTTTTTCATCTCTCAGAGATCACTGTGCTTGGCTGCCTGATCTTCAGTAACTTGAAAACTACTGTTTAATATACTGTCTTTTATTATTATTATTTTGGGTGGGAGTATGAATTCAGTCCCTCTTATTTCAAATAAGAAGTCCTGGAGTGTATTTTTATTTAGAACACAGACAAATTTTAAAGTGAAATGTTGACAATTTGAGGAAATAAACACTTTAATAAAGGAAGGTATAAATAACTTCCTGATGTTTAAGCTCTATTTAACGGCAGTACACTTCTTTGTTTACCAGCCTTATCATGTGCTGATATAGTCAACATTATCTGTGCATTGTGTGGGACACTTAATCCTATATGGGAAGCTCGGGGCAACCTCTAATAAAGTCCTAACATACTCTCCAGTGGAACTTGGTGCCAGTATTCTTATGGAAAGGCAGGACTGTGGCCGGGGTGTTGCATAAAGAGAAATGAATACCGCTCCCCTTTCAAGCACTATGTACGGACTACAACTCTGTTTCCTATCTGTCTGAATTAAAGCTATCATAAACATTGGGTATTGTTCCCAGTAACAAAATATAGCCTCAAAGAGGTTAAGAAAGGAAAAGGTGTTACTTGGGATGAAGTTGGAGAGACTGACTGCTGCCAAAATTCATGAATTTTGAGCCTTGAGCTGTATTCTTCCCACAGAAGTTTATTCTGGGGCCTTCAGGTGAGAAGTCCAAGGGCTTGTTTTGCTTGTCTCAGGACCAGAACAAACCTACTTGCCTCCCACCTACTAAAGATGTTGAGAATCAATTACCTGCTTGAAGCAATGGACAGGCGCTGGGACTGAACATGTTTCTTTTAGGTATTTGTCCCAGGTAAAATGACCTGTAAAGGAAATAGAAATCTCTATCACAGTCAACTTCCTAAAAAGTGCTTTTAGAATGTAATCTACACTAAACATTAGCCCTTTTCTGGACTCATTCTGAGTGTAAGAAAAAAGTTATTTTTCCCTATTGGGCTCAAAAGAGTATTTATTAGGGGTAGAAATCTAGGTGACCTGAGTGGATCATTTTGGATCAATGTTTTAAAATCATGGTCTGAAGATGACCTTTACATGGTTTTCATGTTAGTCCCTAAAGTGATCCAAAATGCCAGAGCAAGATATACCAATATCTCACAGAAGTGTCCAGGAAGCTTTGGACAGCAGAACAGAAGATGTAGAGAGTGGGTGAGGAGAATCCTTCTGAACACCCTGACTCCTGAAGAGATCCCTTAATACCATCAAATGATAACTTTTAACACCCAATATGGTTGGATCCCGCCATCTCAGCTCAGAAAGAATGAAGGAGAGACACAGGGTAATATGGTTTGATGGCAGGAAAAACTGGAATGAGTGAGATTATACTTGAATCCTTGCTCTCTCTCACCCACCCCTAACCCACTCCTATTCCTGTCACAGCTGCGTTGCTCTGAGGTGCAAAATGACAAAGATCTGGTAATTTACAGAAAAGTAGGTTCTCAGTAGCATTTCTGATGGGAGTAACTAAGAATAAGTTAGGGAGTCTACAGGATCTTTTAGCCTTAAGTGGCCTTTGGAGCCTCTCAAAGTTTGAGGAACACTGTGCTAGAGAAGCAGTCTTTAAGGTGATGCTGCCGGGGTCAGGGAAAACATTTTAAGGAACAAGCTGTTAAATATACATATCTTACTAAATCACAAAAGATGACTAAGTTCTTTATTAAAGGTTAAATCAATTACCAATCTCTCCCTAATACCCACCTAGAGGTGACCCCATGATGGTGCAGGGAAGATCCCAGAGACTCTCACAAGCTAAAACACTGTAGCAAACCAGCATTTCTTGAAGTTTCCTCTGCAGTGGAGCAGCACAGGGCCGCTTTGGACCATGTAAAAAGCACTAGATGCTGGGAATAAAAATGATTCACTGAATGATGAAATCTAAATCACTTCAAAGATGATGCCAAGACTTTATACTCTACTGACTTTATAGCTTCTGTTTTAAAACTGCTCCCTTTCCCACCACCCTTAAGCAAGCCAAATAGATTTGGCCAGAAATCACAGTCAGTTCTGAACCACTTCATGAACTGACCCTTGATTAACTATCTTGAATACAGAGTCCATAGGGTAAATGAGATGGATATTTCCTGGAATCAAGACTTAAGGAGCTTATCAGAATGTAATAAAGAGTTTGCTCTTAGCTGAGACATCCCTAAAACAAGGAATGAATACATTTCATCACTATTTGCTGTTAGAAAAAGAAAACATTACAAATTACTATTCCATTCTTACAAATAAAGGATTAAGTCAAATATTAAGTCTGGGATTTGAGTGAACTGCAACTCTTGAAAGTCCAGCATCTATGACAGCACTGTCCACTAAAACTTCTGTAATTATAGAAATGTTTTGTGTCTCTATTGTCCAGTAAGGCAGCCACTGACCACATGTAACTACTGAACACTTGAAATGTATGAGTGAGGGATTTAAATTTAAGTTTAAATTAATTTGATTTAATTTAAATTCCTACATCTGGGTAACAGCTACTGTGTCAGACAGCACAGGTCTAGAGGGTTTGGTCAGTCCTGGGTAATTAGTTGCTTGTAGTAGCTTGAGCTTTGACCACAAGCACCCAAGAGACTTTGGTTTTAAAAATTATGGCAGCATCAGGGGTTCCAAAATAATTAGGAATTAATTACAGTTCTCTATGACACATCAATTATGGTAATCAATCCCTGTTATAAAGGCAAGAAATCTCATATCTTTCTCCATTTAGAGAACACCCTATTACCAACTGAATGAAAAGGAATCTTTGTTAAAAGCAGTTCACCCACTGTGATTGAACCATATCTAGATTAGTATTTTTCTTAAATTTTACTGCTTAGACTTCCTAAGGCTTAGTCTCTTAATTTCAGGTAAATTGCAGATAAATTAATTTTTATTGACTCAATAAGAATGTCTGAGCACCTGCTGTAATGCCCATAATGGAACCAACATCATGTCTACTACATCTCCAACTACACACACAAATAGGACAGGCAGCAAGGTATAGATCAGGGAGGGGTTGGCAAACTTTCTGTAAAGGACCAGACAGTAAAAATTTTACCCTTTGTGGGCCACACAGTCTCTGTCACAAATACTCAACTGTGCACTGTAGCCTGAAAACGGCCACAGACAATATGTATATGAATGAATGTGGCTATGTTCCACTAAAACTCCATTTTTATAAATAAACAATAGGCAGTGGGCTGGATTTGCCAACCCCTGGCATTTATCATTGATTCCCAAATGTTACTTATCATCAGAATCTCCTGAATAATTTTTCTCATTTCTTTAGAGTTTTGGGCCCCAGCTTCAGAGGTTCTCATTCAGTAGGTTTGAATGTGGTCTGAAAAATCTGTATTTTCAAAGGTTCCCTAAGTACTTCTGATTCACATCTGTGTCTAGAAATTACCAGTGTAGTTAAAAAAATGTAATGTTGAGAGTCAGAAGATGCTGGATAAAGTCTTTTCTTTTTTTTTTTAAGATTTTATTTATTTACAAGTGAGAGAGAGAGAACATAAGCAGGGAGGAGGGGCAGAGGGAGAGGGAAAAGCAGACCCCCACCCCCCCCCGCCCCCGCTGAGCAGGGAGCCCAAAGCAGAGCTCTGGGGTCATGACCTGAGCTGAAGGCAGACGCTTAGCCAACTGAGCCACCAGGTACCCCTGAAGTCTTGTTCCTATAACTATCTTGGATAAGTTATTTAATCCTTCCACGCATCAGTTTACTCATCAGAAGGATGGAGATAATATCTATCATACAAAATTGTACACACACTCACTCATTCATTCAATAAATATTTATTAAACTCCTTCCAAGTACAAAAGCACTGGGTTAAATGTAAGAGGAACAAGATAGACATGGCTCCTAAATTCATGAAGCTTGCAGTTTAGAAATGAGCAGCAATGTTAAATAAATCATAACACAAATAATCTGGTACAATTATGACCAATTTAAGTTAATGAGGTAGTACGGGTTGCCTTGAGAAGGCAGAATGGGAAAATCTAATCTGTTACTGGGGTCAAGGATTACCGTGAAGATTAATATTATTAACTCATATAAGTATAATGTTTTATAATTTACAGAGTGATTTCAATTATTCATTCAACTGATGTTTGAATATTCCTCTATGTGCCAGCCAGTATTCTCATTGCTGGGATAAGACAGGAGGTCCCTGCCCTCATGGAGTTTACATTCTGGTGCATGATGAGGCACAATTAACATATAACCAAATAAATAAAGTAGTAATTGATAAATATTTGAAGGAAATAAAATAATGTGATAGACAGAGGCTGGGAACTATCTTAGATGGTGAAGTTACAGACAGATGCTCTACAGAGGAAACACGGGAGCTGAGATTTTACAGATAAGAAAAAGCCAGTCATTTCATTTATATTACTGAATAATGCTTATGAAAGTATTTTATAAACTCTAATGCACACCACTTGATAGTTATACTTATTATTAGGAAGTAAGATCTCTGCCCTGAAGAGACTTGTACACTACATACAAAATACCTTTAAAAAATTAAAATTCCCAAAAGTGTAAAGCACAAGGATCCACCAAGTCAAATGCATGAATCGCTTTCTCTAATACTCGTTCATTCAACAAATACTTATTGCACACCTACCATGTACCAACCCTAGTTTGAGGCACTGGTGATATAAAGCAAAGAATAAAATAGCCAAAGTCTCTGTTCACATGGAGCTTACTTTCTAAGGGGGAATAAAAACAATAAATAAACAAATAAATATATGTCAGTTGGTTTAGAGGGCAACAGAAACACTTTTTATTTGGCCTTTTTCAAATAAAGAAGAAAGAAAGTGGTAAGAGGGACAGAGTGCCCATGGTACGTGTGTGCTGTTTTAGGCAGATGGTCAAGAAAAGCATCTTGATGGGGTGATACAAAAGTTGAGACCTGAAGCTCCCTCCAGCCTTTGCTTGAGTACTTCCAATGCTGAAAAACTCCTTATTCAGTTGTTATTCAATAGTACAAATGGACAGACTTTACCCTTCATAGTCGGCCAAAGTCTGTCTTCTTCTAACTTCTCCCCATCAGTCCTGGGCATAATATGTACAATCTCGCTTTCTAAGTATGTCCCAAATCCCTCAAATGCTGCTAAATTTGACCTAGTTACATGAGGCACCTTCACTCGTGTGGGCTACTATTTGGCCACATTTCTCTACAAGAACGCTACCCCATTCCACCTTAAGTGCGGAACCCAAATTCCTAAAAGAAATAAAGATAGTCATGGTTTTTAGATCAGAAATTCTACTCCAAGATTACTGTCTGAAAACTGTTCCATCGTTTATATGTGCCATAACTTACATTAGTTAACAAAAGTATTTGTTAAATACTCTCGACGGTTGTTTAAGTTGTTTTCTAATTTTTGATAAGTATTTTTGTACACACATCTTTTAACGCTTTTAAGATTATCACTTTAGGGTAAATTCTTAAGGGGGGATTAACATATTTTATATTTTGATACAATATAATTCCTACCAGTAGTGCATAAGAATATGTTTCTTATATTTTCTTGCTAAAACTGCTTTAACAATCTCTATACTTGTGTTAAATCTTACCAGAGAAAAAAACAAAATACTCTTACACTTTTTTATGCAATTCTTTGATTACTAATAAAGTTGAAGATCTTTTTAGGCTTACCAGTCTGTTTGTATTTTATTTTTATCATTTTTCAATGAGGTAATTCTTTTGTTTTCTCAGATTCTAAGAGTTCCATGTAGATTAAAGGTATTAGTCCTCTGCCTGTCATGTATGTTGCAGACATTTGTCTCAGTTTGCTAGGATTTGCCCTTCAGTTTCTCAGTCTTGTTCTTTATGACTTCTGCCTTTCACATCATGCTTTCTTCACTTCAATATTCTAAGAAATATTAACCCATGTTTTCTTCTAGGATTTCTCAGGTTTCATTTTTTTTACATTTAAATGTTTGATCTATTTTGAATTTATCTTGTGAGACAGATAAGGCAAAGATGTTGCTTTCCTTTTCACCTTTATTCAATAACTGTGCTCACCACCATTTATTGAATAAATTACCTTCTCCCCATTGACTTGAAATGTCACCTTGATCACATATTAATTTATTACATATATTTAGACCTATCTTTGGACTCTGTGTTCTGTTTCTCTCATCAGTCTATTCCAGCACGAGCAGCACTTTATTTCATGTAATTTCAAAACCAACCTAAACAGAGCAAGTACTCTTCATAAGGGATACCCTCAACCATGTTTTCTTGGCACTTTCAAATAAGTTATGGCATATCTAGGGCTAATAAAACCCAGTTATTTTAAAATGTCCAAAGCTTAAGTTTATGAGATACACTGTGTGGTTCATTCTCAAAACAGTGTCCATAGGCCTTTTAGATCAGTAACTTGATAATTTTTAATGAATCAAGTAAAGATAAAACACCAAGCCAAAAAAAAAAAAAAAAGATCTGACTCTCCCTGTTTCTCAGAACAAATCCCACCATTTCCCAGCTCCTGTGACATCCTGTTCACACCTTTATTTTCATACTCTTCACATCCTATCATCATCATTATTTAAGCTCATCACAGATAGCAGCTATCTTTATTATTATTTTTTTAATCTTCACTGTTTAACACAGTGCCTGAAACTTAACACAGGCTCCATAAAAGTATAGTAAATGAAAAGTGAGTGAAAAGAAGAAGCAAGCATGCAACAGTGCTTCTCTTTGTTGGAGTAGTGAAATCACACCTGGGATATTAAATTTAATTCTGGGAGCTATACTTTGAGAGGGACAAAACAAACCAAAGTCTAAATGGTGACCTAAGTGGTGAAGGGACACAAAACCACATCACCTGAGGAGCAGCTGAAAGAACAATGAACATTCAGCATGAAGAAGAAAGCAAAGTCTTGGAGCCATTTTTCCATCCATCCATCCAACAAATATATTTATGTTGTGTATCAAAGCATTGTGCCAGGTGCTAGAGATACAACTGTGATCAAAATATTGTTCTTGCCCTCAAAGAGCTTCAGTTAGGGCCAGAAACTAAACAACGAACTATAATAAAGTATGATAAGTGCTATGCTTGGCTACAGAGGGTGCGCTATAGGAGGACTTGTGGAAGGATTCCCAGAGGAAGTAACCTCTACACTTCTAAGTTAAAGTGTAAAACGATAAGCAGGAAGTCAGCCATTATTCATTTATTTATTTATTTGAGAGAGAGAGAAAGAGAACGAGCAGGGGGAGGGGCAGAGGGAGAAAGAGAAGCCAACTCCCCGCTGAGCAAGGAGCCTGCTGTGGGACTCAATCCCAGGACCCTGTCATCATGACCTGAGCCGAAGGCAGACGCTTAACCAACTGAGCCACCCAGGTGCCCTGAAAGAAAATTCTTTTAACAATCTTTTTTTTTTTTTTCCCCAGACTGAAAGAAAAGCATGTATAAAGGCCCAGAAGTGAGAAAAGGAACTTTTCTAAAAACTGAATATTTTGGTACGGCTAATGGGTAGAGTTTTAAAAAAATAGCAGTTTAGAAAAGAGGTTTTAGATCACAGTGGGGTCCAGGTATCAGAGAACCTCCTACACCACATTAATGAGAAGAGGGAGCACTGAAGGCTCTGGGGGAGGAGGCATTCCGTCTGCAGTGTGAAGGATGGATTAGAGGGGCACAGGCTGGAGGCAGGAAGACTAGTTAGGAAGCTATTCTAATAATCTAGGTCCGAGATGATGGTGCTGCAGCTAGGAAGGTAAGAGCAGCAGTGAGAAGGCAGTCCCTAGCACTACTTTCTAATAACTAGAGGCCGGTGAGTGAAAAACTGGCTCAACTATCCTATATTGCCCTAAAAGTTGTAAGGGTGACAGACAGAACTTACAAAGAAACAGATTTTGGCCCAATAAATATCTGTCTCAATATGAAGCGAGTTCCTGGGGAGGCTGTAAGTCCCCAACAACTTTGAGGAGTTCAGGGCGTCTGGGTGGCTCAGTTGTTAAGCATCTGCCCCTGGTCATGATCCCGGGGTCCTGGGGTCGAGCCCCACATTGGGCTCCCTGCTCTGCGGGAAGCCTGCTTCTCCCTCTCCCACTCCCCCTGCTTGTGTTCCCTCTCTCGCTATGTCTCTCTCTGTCAAATAAAAAAAGAAAATCTTAAAAAAAAAAAACAAAACTTTGAGGAGTTCAAGACAAGGCATTTTATGAGATACTCAAAATGTCGACTTTTGAAATGCTGAGCCAAGTTGGATTATTTTAAGGCCTCTTCCAAACTCTGAGATTCTAGAAATCTACTGAATTTCATTTCAATTTGATACTTGGGGTTGCTCTCTATGCTTGATGGGCAAAATAAAATATGCAGGATTAACTCCTCGGAGGCTGTGCCTGGCTTTGCTTGTGCTATGTTAGCACAGCCTTTACTCCTTGCACAAGGAAAAATATACTTTCAAATCTTAACATCACTTTATGTACTTTCTGCTAAATTGAGAATACTTTTTACAATCCCTCTCAACAAAGTAGATTGCAGCGTCCCTCGTCACTGAACCGTATATACTAGCAACAAAACCCAAACCAGCAGCAGCTCTCACTGAGCACCATCCATTTGCCTAAACCATGCTACACAGTGTTCACTATCTCCCAAGCTCATTATAACCTGAAAAGTAGGTTTTAGTCCAAGTTTAAAGATGAAGAAATAGGCTCAGAAAGGTTAAGTAATTTTCCCGAAGTCACAAAACTGCTAAGTGGTGAAAAGGAATTTGAACCAAGGCCTATCTGATTCCTGCGTCCATGCTTTTCCTGTCATATAGCAGTGCCTTAGAAAGCTTGAGGCAAGTTTTAAGTCATTAAAAAGTGACTCTCATTTATTGTTTATCAAGTTCTAGGCCCTTTACCTGCATTATTTCATTTCATTCATTTCTTCATCTCACATTCATAGAATGCTTCACTTCAATGAATCTTCCAAGATTTGACTTAGAGTAATGGCTGAGGATAGTCCCTCAATAGAATGAAAATAACAATCCTCCAAAGCTGAAAAGTATTTGAGTGGTTTTAAGATGCTTTCACATCCAGGCGGAGCAAGATGGCGGAGGAGTAGGAGACCTGGATTTCGTCTGGTCTCAGGAATTCAGCTGAATAGGGATCAAACCATTCTGAACACCTACGAACTCAACAGGAGATCGAAGAGGAGAGTAGCACCAACTCTCTGAACAGAGAAGCGACCACTTACTGGAAGGTAGGATGTGCAGAGAAGTGAATCCGAGGCGATATTCGGGAGGATAGACGGCGGGGGAGGGGGCCTTCATCGGCCGCTTTTGGCAAGGGATAGAACCGCGAAGCACAAAATTCGAATTTTTAGAAGTCGGCTCCGCAGAGGGACGTCGCTCCAGTGGCTAAGCGGGAGGTGGAAACCTCGCGGGGCAGTGTGGTCTCAGGACCCTCGGGGTCACAGAAAGACCGGGGGTGCCTGAGTGAGGCAGAGCTCCCAGGGATCGGAGCAGGGAAGCCGGCTGCAGAGACGGAGCCAAGGCGCGGGCTCTCAGCTCGGGGTTGCCATAGACTATGATCCGCGGCCCAGTCGGGCCACTGCTCCTTCAGCAGGGACCCAACAAGCGGCAGAGCTGGGGAGACTCCCCTTCCTGGGGAGGAGTGGCGCGGGAGCGCACCGCAGGAATCTGCTGGGTTTGGAGACGCCACACGGGGTCGGGTGCCAGAGATAGAAACGATCGGTCACAGGCCAGGTGAGCACAGAGTGCAGCCGGAGACCGGGGACACAGGAGTGACTGGCTGCTTTTCTCTGGGGGCGCACTGAGGAGCAGAGCCCCAGGTTCTTGCCTCCTCTGGGGCGGAGATTGGGAGGCCGCCATTTTCACCCTGGTCCTCCAAAGCCCTACGGAAAGCTTGCAGGGAACAAAAGCTCCTGAGAGCAAACCCGAGCAGCTTGCTTAGCCCGGACCGACAAGGGCGGGGCAATTCCAACTCCGGCAAAGACATTTGGGAACCACGGCAAGAGGCCCCTCCCCCAGAAGATCAGCACGAACAGCCAGCAAGCCAAGACCAAGTTTACCGATCAAGGAGAACGGGAGAACTCCAGCGCTAGGGGAATACCGCACATAGAATTCGTGGCTTTTTTTTTACCATGATTCATTAGTTTTTCAAAGTTAATTTTTTTAACTGTTTTTTTTAATTTCTCTTTTTCCCTTTTTCAACCAACATCTTATCAATCCCTTTTCTTAAAAAAATATTTTTTATTTTTCATTTTTAGAGTCATATTTTATCCCTTCATAGTAGTTACCCTTATTTTTGGCATATATATATATAAGTTGTTCTCTCTTTTAAAATTCTGAGATACAGTTTCTTCTAACAGATCAAAATATACCCTAAATCACTACTGTATGGTTTTGTTCTAGTCTCCTGCCTGATCACATTCTCTCCCTTTTTTAAATCTTCTTTCTTTTTTCAAACAACTTCTTATTGTATCAATTCCTTTTAGAATTTTCATCTTTACAGTCATATTCCATCCCTTCATTGTATCAACCCTTATTTTGTACATATATGTCTTTCTTCCTTTAAAATTTTAGAAGGCACTTTTTTCTAACAGACCAAAATACGCTCAAAATTTAGTGTGTGGCACTGATCTATGCACTAGCCTGATCATATCTGATCATATTCGGGTTTTTTTGTATTGTTCTGTTTTTGTTTTTAATCTTTTTCTTTTTGTTTTTTTTTCTTTCTTTTCTCTTTCTTTTTTCTTTCTTTCCCATTCTTTTCCCCTGGTTTCAGGTCTTTTCTGATTTGTATAGAGTATATTTGCTGGGGACGTTGTTAACCTGTTAGCATTTTGTTCTCTCATTCATCTATTCTCCTCTGGACAAAATGACAAGACAAAAAAAATCACCTCAGCAAAAAGAACAAGAGATAGTACCGTCAGCGAGGGACCTACTCAATATGGACATTAGTACGATGTCGGACCTAGAGTTTAGAATCATGACTTTAAAGATACTAGCTGGGCTTGAAAAAAGTGTGGAAGTTATTAGAGAAACCTTTTCTGGAGAAATAAAAGAACTAAAATCTAACCAAGTCGAAATCAAAAAGGCTATTAATGAGGTGCAATAAAAAATGGGGGCACTAACTGCTAGGATAAATGAGGCAGAAGAGAGAATCAGCGATATAGAAGACCAAATGATGGAAAATAAAGAGGCTGAGAAAAAGAGAGAGAAACAACTACAGGATCACGAGGGCAGAATTCGAGAGATAAGCAATACGATAAGACGAAACAACATTAGAATAATTGGGATCCCAGAAGAAGAAGAAAGAGAGAGAGGGGCAGAAGGTATACTGGAGCAAATAATAGCAGAGAACTTCCCTAATGTGAGGAAGGAAACAGGCATCAAAATCCAGGAGGCACAGAGAACCCCTCTCATAATCAATAAAAATAGGTCAACACCCCGACATCTAAGAGTAAAACTTACGAGTCTCAGAGACAAAGAGAAAATCCTGAAAGCAGCTCGGGAAAAGAGATATGTAACCTACAATGGTAGAAACATTAGATTGGCAACAGACCTATCCACAGAGACCTGGCAGGCCAGAAAGGACTGGCAAGATATCTTCAGAGCACTAAACGAGAAAAATATGCAGCCAAGAATACTATATCCAGCTAGGCTATCATTGAAAATAGAAGGAGAGATAAAAAGCTTCCAGGACAAACAAAACTAAAGGAATTTGCAAACACGAAACTAGCCCTACAAGAAATATTAAAAGGGGTCTTCTAAGCAAAGAGAGAGACTAAAAGCAACATAGACCAGAAAGGAACAGAGACAACATACAGTAACTGTCACCTTACAGGCAATACAATGGCACTAAATTCATACCTTTCAGTAGTTACCCTGAATGTAAACGGGCATATCAGACTGGATTAAAAAACAAGACCCATCAATATGCTGTCTGCAAGAGACTCATTTTAGACCCAAAGACAGACCCAGATTGAAAGTGAGGGGGTGGAAAACCATTTACCATGCTAATGGACACCAAAAGAAAGCTGGGGTGGCAATCCTTATATCAGACAAATTAGATTTTAAAACAAAGAGTGTAATAAGAGATGAAGAAGGACACTATATCCTACTTAAAGGGTCTTTCCAACAAGAAGCTCTAACAGTTGTAAATATCTATGCCCCTAACGTGGGAGCAGCCAATTATATAAGGCAATTAATAACAAAAGCAAAGAAACACATTGACAACAATACAATAATAGTGGGGGACTTTAACACTCCCCTGACTGAAATGGACAGATCATCTAAGCAAAAGATCAACAAGGAAATAAAGACTTTAAATGACACACTGGACCAAATGGACTTCACAGACATATTCAGAACATTCCATCCCAAAGCAACGGAATACACATTCTTCTCTAGTGCCCATGGAACATTCTCCAGAATTGATCACATCCTAGGTCACAAATCAGGTCTCAACCGGTACCAAAAGATTGGGATCATCCCCTGCATATTTTCAGACCACAATGCTTTGAAACTAGAACTCAACCACAAGAGGAAAGTCGGAAAGAACTCAAATACATGGAGGCTAAAGAGCATCCTACTAAAGAATGAATGGGTCAACCAAGAAATTAAAGAAGAATTAAAAAAATTCATGGAAACCAATGAAAATGAAAACACAACTGTTCAAAATCTTTGGGATACAGCAAAGGCAGTCCTGAGAGGAAAGTATATAGCAATACAAGCCTTTCTCAAGAAACAAGAAAGGTCTCAAATATACAACCTAACCCTACACCTAAAGGAGCTGGAGAAAGAACAGCAAATAAAGCCTAAACCCAGCAGGAGAAGAGAAATCATAAAGATCAGAGCAGAAATCAATGAACTAGAAACCAAAAGAACAGTAGAACAGATCAACGAAACTAGGAGCTGGTTCTTTGAAAGAATTAACAAGATTGATAAACCCCTGGCCAGACTGATCAAAAAGAAAAGAGAAATGACCCAAACCAACAAAATCATGAATGAAAGAGGAGAGATCACAACCAACACCAAAGAAATACAAACAATTATAAGAACATATTATGAGCAACTCTATGCCAGCAAATTAGATAACCTGGAAGAAATGGGTGCATTCCTAGAGATGTATCAACTACCAAAATTGAACCAGGAAGACATAGAAAACCTGAACAGACCTATAACCACTAAGGAAATTGAAGCAGTCATCAAAAATCTCCCAAGAAACAAAAGCCCAGGGCCAGATGGCTTCCCAGAGGAATTCTATCAGACATTTCAAGAAGAATTAATACCTATTCTCCTGAAACTGTTCCAAAAAATAGAAATGGAAGGGAAACTTCCAAACTCATTTTATGAGGCCAGCATTACCTTGATCCCAAAACCAGACAAAGACCCCATCAAAAAAGAGAATTACAGACCAATATCCTTGATGAACATGGATGCAAAAATTCTCACCAAAATACTAGCCAATAGGATCCAACAGTACATTAAAAGGATTATTCACCATGACCAAGTGGGATTTATTCCTGGGCTGCAAGGCTGGTTCAACATCCGCAAATCAATCAACGTGATACAATACATTAACAAAAGAAAGA